>NC_134881.1:7370845-7390845 GCF_041734735.1 Babylonia areolata
TAGTGAATAGGCCAGAGGGGGAAATGGCATTGTATTAGTGAATAGGCCAGAGGGGGAAATGGCATTGTATTAGTGAATAGGCCAGAGGGGGGAATGGCATTGTATTAGTGAATAGGCCAGAGGGGGGGAATGGCATTGTATTAGTAAATAGGCCAGAGGGGGGAATGGCATTCATTTAGTAAATAGGCCAGAGGGGGGAATGGCATTGTATTAGTGAATAGGCCAGAGGGAAGAATGGCATTGTATTAGTGAATAGGCCAGAGGGAAGAATGGCATTCATTTAGTAAATAGGCCAGAGGGGGGAATGGCATTCATTTAGTAAATAGGCCAGAGTGGAGAATGACTTTCATTTAGTAAGTAGGCCAGAGGGGGGAATGGCATTGTATTAGTGAATAGACCAGAGGGGGGAATGGCATTCTTTTAGTGAATAGGCCAGAGGGGGGAATGGCATTGTATTAGTGAATAGGCCAGAGGGGGAAATGGCATTGTATTAGTGAATAGGCCAGAGGGGGGAATGGCATTGTATTAGTGAATAGGCCAAAGGGGGGGGAATGACATTGTATTAGTGAATAGGCCAGAGGGGGGAATGGCATTGTATTAGTGAATAGGCCAGAGGGGGGGAATGGCATTGTATTAGTAAATAGGCCAGAGGGGGGAATGGCATTCATTTAGTAAATAGGCCAGAGGGAGGAATGGCATTGTATTAGTGAATAGGCCAGAGGGAAGAATGGCATTCATTTAGTAAATAGGCCAGAGGGGGGAATGGCATTGTATTAGTGAATAGGCCAGAGGGAAGAATGGCATTGTATTAGTAAATAGGCCAGAGGGGGGAATGGCATTCATTTAGTGAATAGGCCAGAGGGGGGAATGGCATTCATTTAGTAAATAGGCCAGAGTGGAGAATGACTTTCATTTAGTAAGTAGGCCAGAGGGGGGAATGGCATTGTATTAGTGAATAGGCCAGAGGGGGGAATGGCATTCATTTAGTGAATAGGCCAGATGGGGGGAATGGCATTCATTTAGTGAATAGGCCAGAGGGATGAATGGCATTGTATTAGTGAATAGGCCAGAGGGGTGAATGGCATTCATTTAGTGAATAGGCCAGAGGGGTGAATGGCATTGTATTAGTGAATAGGCCAGAGGGGGGAATGGCATTCATTTAGTAAATAGGCCAGAGGGGGGAATGACATTCATTTAGTAAATAGGCCAGAGTGGAGAATGACATTCATTTAGTAAATAGGCCAGAGGGGGGAATAGCTTTCCATTAGTAAATAGGCCAGAGGGGGGGGGATGACATTCCATTAGTAAATAGGCCAGAGGGGGGAATGGCATTCCATGAGTAAATAGGGCAGAGGGGGGAATTGCATTCCATTGATAAAGTAGGCCAGAGGGGGAAAAGGCATCCCATCGGAAAATATGTTCTTCACATCTTGCTGTATGTTGTTTTTTTTCATGTGCCTCCTGTTTACGACATTAGACCAAGGTAGATTTAAGATGGAAAATATGGACTTATTCTTTGGGCGTGCATTGGGTGGGCACTTGCAATAAATGTCGCCCATCACTCCCACATACATGATTTTATCCTTTGTTGTCAATGAACGAGCAATAGCTGTTACGGTCGAGACACTTGTTTTGGCACTCGGAATTTCCCCGTGGTGGAGCATTCGGAAAACACGGTCTTACAAAACCTGTACTCTGTGTGTGTGTGTGTGTGTGTGTGTGTGTGTGTGTGTGTGTGTGTGTGTGTGTGTGTGTGTGTGTGTAAAACAAAGTTGAAAACCAACACCTATTTTGTTAAACTAAACAAAAATAAATATTTAAAAAATACGAATTTTCGCTTCTACCCTGCAGCTTGGTCACACAGACTACGCTCATAATAGGTGACATACATATGACATCAAACAAAATCTCTTCAGCGTCAGCACACTCGCGTCACTGACATGGGCACATGCTGTCTGTCTGTCTGTCTGTGTGTTTCCAGGACATCCAGGTCACGAGGGAGCCACGTGCCGTGCAGCCTCGTTCCGCCTCCATCTCCACCCCGTCCCGCGGGAGTCTGCGCAGTGAGCACACCACTGACGACACTTCCTCCATCAGCGCGCGCAGTGACGCCAGCGTCGACAGTCTTGTTTTCGAGGCCAATTTTGGTGAGTTTGGGAGACGGAGGGATCGAGCGTGCGGGTCGGGCGCGTGGGGGTGAGGAGGGGTGGGGTGGGGGTGCGGAGGGTTGATGGGAGAAAGAAAAAGGGGGGGGGAGGGGTTGGGGTTGGGGTGGATTAAAAGGATGGAGGTTTCTAATGTGGTGTTTATGAGATATGCGCTTACTTTGTCTGCCTGGCTGTGTATCTATATGTGTCTGTGTCTGTCGCTCTCTGTCTGTCTCTCTGTCTCTGTCTCTGTCTCTCTCTCTCTCTCTCTCTCTCTCTCTCTCTCTCTTTCTATCTATCTATCTGTCTCTCTCTCTCTCTCTCTCTATATATATATATATATATATATATGTCTGTCTGTCTGTCTCTCTCTCTCTCTTTCTCTCTCTCTCTACCTTTCACTCTCTATCTCTCTCTCTCACTTGCTCTCTTTTCTTTGTCTCTCTCTGTCTCTGTCTCTCTGCTTCTCTCTTGCTCTCTTTTTTCTTCTGTCTGTCTGTCTGTCTCTCTCTCTCTCTCTCTCTCTCTCTCTCTCTCTCTCTCTCTCTCTTCTATTTCTCTCTCACACGTTTTCTGCTCTTACCCCTCCTCTCTCTCTTGCTCTCTTGTTCTCTCTCTCTCTCTTTGGCTCTGTCTGTGTCTATCTGTGTGTGTCTCTCTCAGTCGCTATCTCTCTCTCTCTCTCTCTCTCTCTCTCTCTCTCTCTCTCTCTCTCACTCTATATCTCTCGATCTGACTCTCCACCCATCCTCCCCCCCACCCCTCTCTCTCTCCCTCTCTCAATCTCTTCCTCTTTTCTTAAACAATAGTGTCTAGCGGATCAGATTTACTGTCAGCCAGCATCTTTGCATACGTGTCCACTTACCGACATGTATCACGTATCTGTAGAAACTCTCCAGCAAATCTCCTATTGTCACTTTCTTCAGTAACGGTAACTGGGAAGCGGAAAATTGGTGTTTTCGGAATCCGGAAATAGCTTCAACGAAATAAGTCGTTAATGATCCGGAAACACGCCGTAATTCAGGAGACTTACAATCTCTTATTTCTACGACTGTAAAAATGTTTTTCTTACTATTTTCATGCTAAATTTCATAATGACTGACAAAGTATTTCCAGAGAAAATGTTAATGTTAAAGTTTCCCATGGACACACACACACACACACACACACACACACACACACACACACACACACACACACACACACACACACACACACACACACACACACACACACACACACACACAACCGAACACACGGATTATATCACAGACTCACTGTTCACACAATTGAGTCACAAAAAAAAAATCGGAGCAGATGTTTGACCTCAAATAACCCCAACGTGCTGGCCAGGCATTCTCTTTGCTTGTAATGATTGATTAACTCCAAAGCATCCAGGAAGCGTCGCCCACCTGCCACTTGAAATGTGATCGATCCCTGGAAAAAAAATAAATAAATAAACGGACCCAAATACTAAAGATTGTGAAGCGATGCTCGTTTCATCTGCCAGTTTTTGACTCACTTGTGTAAACAAAGTGAGTCTATGTTTTAACCCGGTGTTCGGTTGTTTCTGTGTGTGTGTGTGTGTGTGTGTGTGTGTGTGTGTGTGTGTGTGTGTGTGTGTGTGTGTGTCCGTGGTAAACTTTAACATTGACACTTTCTCTGCAAATACTTTGTCAGTTGACACCACATTTGGCATAAAAATAGGAAAAATTCAGTTCTTACCAGTCATCTTGTTTAAAACATTAATTGCACCTCTGGGATGGGCACAAAAAAATAAAAAAAAGAAGCCTAATTATATGCAAACTGCATTTACTGTTATATTTATATTTTATGTATTCTCTAAACTTGGCACTTTGACCTCTTATTCTGACACAACAACAAGAGGAGTCATTATTATCATTTTTTTGTTCAAACAGGAACTTCTTTTGCTAAGCATGATTTTTTTTTTTTTTTTTTTTTTTTTTTTTTTTTTTTTTGCAAATGTTTTGGTGCAGATAGTGAAAAAGGGAAATTACTCTGTAATTAATGCTAGGGGACTTAATTTATCACAAGTGAGTCTTGAAGGCCTTGCCTCTCTTGTTTTTATAGTACGTACAAACGAAACAAAATCTCATTTGCATACACAGAAGAGAAATCCTTACAATTCTACTCTCTCTGTTTTTTAAAGACACATTGATAAAAAAAAGAAACACACGTGCACAAACGTACAGTAACACACACACACACACACACACACACACACACACACACACACACACACCACTGTACTGTTGGTGTTATTCAAAAGAGACACAAACGCTCCGATGATTATTATTATCAAAAGCGATGGTAACTTGCTAGTGAGTTGTCAACATGTTGTGATGTTGCATTGTGATGGATGAGCGGGGCACGTGTGTTTGTACCATTTTGACTAGACAGTGAATTGAAGTCAACCATTTATTCTAACTCAAGCGACGTCACTCTCCAGTGATGGCCTAGAGGTAACGCGTCCGCCAAGGAAGCGAGAGAATCTGAGCGCGCTGGTTCGAATCACGGTTCAGCCGCCGATATTTTCTTCCCCTCCACTAGACCTTGAGTGGTGGTCTGGACGCTAGTCATTCGGATGAGACGATAAACCGAGGTCCCGTGTGCAGCATGCACTTAGCGCACGTAAAAGAACCCACGGCAACAAAAGGGTTGTTCCTGGCAAAATTCTGTAGAAAAATCCACATCGATAGGAAAAACAAATAAAACTGCATGCAGGAAAAAATACAAAAAAAAAAAAAATGGGTGGCGCTGTAGTGTAGCGACGCGCTCTCCCTGGGGAGAGCAGCCCGAATTTCACACAGAGAAATCTGTTGTGATAAAAAGAAATACAAATACAAAATACAAATGTACGAACCAAACCCGGTTTAGTTCCCTTAAAACATCTCTCTTCCAAAGAAAAAAAACAACAACTATTATTTACCAACTTTGTAACATTGTAACATCTCCCTTCCAAAGAAAGAATAATATTATTGTTTACCAACTTTGTAACATCCCCCTTCCAAAGAAAGAATAATGTTATTGTTTACCAACTTTGTAACATCTCCCTTCCAAAGAAAGAATAATATTATTGTTTACCAACTTCATAACATCTCCCTTCCAAAGAAAGAATAATATTATTGTTTACCAACTTTGTAACATCTCCCTTCCAAAGAAAGAATAATGTTATTGTTTACCAACTTTGTAACATTGTAATATCTCCCTTCCGAAGAAAGAATAATGTTATTGTCTACCAACATTGTAACATTGTAACATCTCCCTTCCAAAGAAAGAATAATATTATTGTTTACCAACTTTGTAACATTGTAATATCTCCCTTCCAAAGAAAGAATAATGTTATTGTCTACCAACATTGTAACATTGTAATATCTCCCTTCCAAAGAAAGAATAATATTATTGTTTACCAACTTTGTAACATTGTAACATCTCCCTTCCAAAGAAAGAATAATGTTATTGTCTACCAACATTGTAACATTGTAACATCTCACCTTCCAAAGAAAGAATGATATTATTGTTTACCAACATTGTAACATTGTAACATCTCACCTTCCAAAGAAAGAATGATAGTATTGTTTACCAACATTGCAACATGCGAGAAAACGGAAGTAAATCACAACACTGTGTAGCCTTGGCCTTGTGATTGTATTGTGCTTGCACGTACGCAAGCATGCATGATAAACTCTCTCCCTCTTTCTCTCTCTCTTTCTCTTCTTTCTTTCTCTCTCCCTCCCTTTTTCCCTCCCTCTCTCTCTCCCTCCCTCTTTCCCTCTCTCCCTCCCCCTCTCTCTCTCTCTCCCTCCCTCTCTCTCCTTCCCTCTCTCTCCCTTCCTCTCTCTTTCTCTTCCTCCTCTCTCTCCTTCCCTCTCTCCTTCCCTCTCTCTCTCCCTCCCTCTCTCTCCCTCCCTCTCTCTCCCTCTTTCTCTCTCTCTTTCTCCTCTCTCTCTCTCCATTTCTCGCTCCCTTTCTCTCTCTCCCTCCCTCCCTCCCTCTCTCTCCCTCCCTCCCTCTCTCTCTCTCCCTCTTTCTCTCTCTCTTTCTACTCTCTCTCTCCATTTCTCGCTCCCTTTCTCTCTCTCTCCCTCCCTCCCTCTCTCTCCCTCCCTCTCTCTCTCTCTCTCTCTCTCTCTCTCTCTCTCTCTGTGTAGAGGGTTGGGGGATTTGTTTGGCGATGTTTGATTCTGTCCGATTCTTTTTTTTCTCTTTCTGCAGTTTTTTTCTGTCTGAAGTATTTCTCGTCTTCCATTCATGTTATTTTGTTTGTTTGGGATTTTTTTTGTTTTTTCGGTTTTTTGTTTGTTTGTTTGTTTGATTTTTGTTTCTGTTTTTGTTTTGTTTTTTTATGTCTAAGTGTTGGGTTTCTGAAGTGATTATAGACCCGATGTGGTCTTCCCAATCAGTTTGGCTGTAAACAACATGAACTGAATTTCGTTTTTTCTTTCTTTATTTCGTTTTTGTCTGTCTTTTCTTTTCTTTTCTTTTTTCTTTCTTTCTTTCTTTCTTTCTTTCTTTCTTCGCTTCTTCTCTCTCTTTTTGTATTGTCCTTTTCTGTCCAATCAGTTTGTCTGTAAACAACATTAAAGCGAAAATAGTTTCTTTTTCTTTCTTTCCTTCTTTCTTTTCTTTCTTTCTTTCTTTCTTTCTTTCTTTCTTTGCTTCTTCTCTCTCTTTTTGTATTGTCCTTTTCTTTCCAATCAGTTTGTCTGTAAACAACATTAAAGCAAAAATAGTTTCTTTTTCTTTCTTTCCTTCTTTCTTTTCTTTCTTTCTTTCTTTCTTTCTTTCTTTCTGTCTTTCTTTGCTTCTTCTCTCTCTTTTTGTATTGTCCTTTTCTGTCCAATCAGTTTGTCTGTAAACAACATTAAAGCGAAAATATTTTCTTTTTCTTTCTTTCTTTCCTTCTTCTTTTCTTTTCTTTCTTTCTTTCTGTCTTTCTTTGACTCTTCTCTCTCTTTTTGTATTGTCATTTTCTTTCCAATCAGTTTGTCTGTAAACAACATTAAAGCGAAAATATTTTCTTTTTCTTTCTTTCCTTCTTTCTTTTCTTTCTTTCTTTCTTTCTTTCTGTCTTTCTTTGCTTCTTCTCTCTCTTTTTGTATTGTCCTTTTCTGTCCAGTCAGTTTGTCTGTAAACAACATTAAAGGAAAAATAGTTTCTTTTTCTTTCTTTCCTTCTTTCTTTTCTTTCTTTCTTTTCTTTCTTTCTTTCTTTCTTTCTTTAACTCTTCTCTCTCTTTTTGTATTGTCCTTTTCTGTCCAATCAGTTTGTCTGTAAACAACATTAAAGCGAAAATATTTTCTTTTTCATTCTTTCCTTCTTTCTTTCTTTCTTTCTTTCTTTCTTTCTTTCTTTCTTTCTTTCTTTCTTTGACTCTTCTCTCTCTTTTTGTATTGTCCTTTTCTGTCCAATCAGTTTGTCTGTAAACAACATTAAAGCGAAAATAGTTTCTTTTTCTTTCTTTCCTTCTTTCTTTCTTTCTTTCTTTCTTTCTTTCTTTCTTTCTTTCTTTCTTTGACTCTTCTCTCTCTTTTTGTATTGTCCTTTTCTGTCCAATCAGTTTGTCTGTAAACAACATTAAAGCGAAAATAGTTTCTTTTTCTTTTTTTTCCTTCTTTCTTTCTTTCTTTCTTTCTTTCTTTCTTTCTTTGACTCTTCTCTCTCTTTTTGTATTGTCCTTTTCTGTCCAATCAGTTTGTCTGTAAACAACATTAAAGCGAAAATATTTTCTTTTTATTTCTTTCCTTCTTTCTTTCCTTTCTCTCTTTCTTTCTTTCTTTCTTTCTTTCTTTCTTTCTTTCTTTGACTCTTCTCTCTCTTTTTGTATTGTACTTTTCTGTCCAATCAGTTTGTCTGTAAACAACATTAAAGCGAAAATAGTTTCTTTTTCTTTCTTTCCTTCTTTCTTTCTTTCTTTCTTTTCCTTCTTTCTTTCTTTCTTTCTTTCTTTCTTTGACTCTTCTCTCTCTTTTTGTATTGTCCTTTTCTGTCCAATCAGTTTGTCTGTAAACAACATTAAAGCGAAAATATTTTCTTTTTCTTTCTTTCCTTCTTTCTTTCTTTCTTTCTTTCTTTCTGTCCTTCTGTCTGTCTTTGCTTCTTCTCTCTCTTTTTGTATTGTCCTTTTCTGTCCAATCAGTTTGTCTGTAAACAACATTAAAGTAAAAATAGTTTCTTTGTCTTTCTTTCCTTCTTTCTTTTCTTTCTTTCTTTCTTTCTTTCTTTCTTTCTGTCCTTCTGTCTGTCTTTGACTCTTCTCTCTCTTTTTGTATTGTCCTTTTCTGTCCAATCAGTTTGTCTGTAAACAACATTAAAGGAAAAATAGTTTCTTTTTCTTTTTTTCCTTCTTTCTTTTCTTTCTTTCTTTCTTTGACTCTTCTCTCTCTTTTTGTATTGTCCTTTTCTTTCCAATCAGTTTGTCTGTAAACAACATTAAAGCAAAAATAGTTTCTTTTTCTTTCTTTCCTTCTTTCTTTTCTTTCTTTCTATCTTTCTTTCTGTCTTTCTGTCTTTCTTTGCTTCTTCTCTCTCTTTTTGTATTGTCCTTTTCTGTCCAATCAGTTTGTCTGTAAACAACATTAAAGCGAAAATATTTTCTTTTTCTTTCTTTCTTTCCTTCTTTCTTTTCTTTTCTTTCTTTCTTTCTGTCTTTCTTTGACTCTTCTCTCTCTTTTTGTATTGTCCTTTTCTGTCCAATCAGTTTGTCTGTAAACAACATTAAAGCGAAAATATTTTCTTTTTCATTCTTTCCTTCTTTCTTTCTTTCTTTTCTTTCTTTCTTTCTTTCTTTCTTTCTTTCTTTGACTCTTCTCTCTCTTTTTGTATTGTCCTTTTCTGTCCAATCAGTTTGTCTGTAAACAACATTAAAGCGAAAATAGTTTCTTTTTCTTTCTTTCCTTCTTTCTTTCTTTCTTTCTTTCTTTCTTTCTTTCTTTCTTTCTTTCTTTGACTCTTCTCTCTCTTTTTGTATTGTCCTTTTCTGTCCAATCAGTTTGTCTGTAAACAACATTAAAGCGAAAATAGTTTCTTTTTCTTTCTTTCCTTCTTTCTTTCTTTCTTTCTTTTCCTTCTTTCTTTCTTTCTTTCTTTCTTTCTTTGACTCTTCTCTCTCTTTTTGTATTGTCCTTTTCTGTCCAATCAGTTTGTCTGTAAACAACATTAAAGCGAAAATATTTTCTTTTTCTTTCTTTCCTTCTTTCTTTCTTTCTTTCTTTCTTTCTGTCCTTCTGTCTGTCTTTGCTTCTTCTCTCTCTTTTTGTATTGTCCTTTTCTGTCCAATCAGTTTGTCTGTAAACAACATTAAAGTAAAAATAGTTTCTTTGTCTTTCTTTCCTTCTTTCTTTTCTTTCTTTCTTTCTTTTCTTTCTTTCTTTCTTCTTCTTCTTTCTGTCCTTCTGTCTGTCTTTGACTCTTCTCTCTCTTTTTGTATTGTCCTTTTCTGTCCAATCAGTTTGTCTGTAAACAACATTAAAGCGAAAATAGTTTCTTTTTCTTTCTTTCCTTCTCTCTTTCTTTCTTTCTTTCTTTCTTTCTTTGCTTCTTCTCTCTCTTTTTGTATTGTCCTTTTCTGTCCAATCAGTTTGTCTGTAAAAAACATTAAAGCGAAAATAGTTTCTTTTTCTTTTTTTTCCTTCTTTCTTTCTTTCTTTCTTTCTTTCTTTCTTTCTTTGACTCTTCTCTCTCTTTTTGTATTGTCCTTTTCTGTCCAATCAGTTTGTCTGTAAACAACATTAAAGCGAAAATAGTTTCTTTTTCTTTTTTTTCTTTCTTTCTTTCTTTCTTTCTTTCTTTCTTTCTTTCTTTCTTTCTTTCTTTGACTCTTCTCTCTCTTTTTGTATTGTCCTTTTCTGTCCAATCAGTTTGTCTGTAAACAACATTAAAGCGAAAATAGTTTCTTTTTCTTTCTTTCCTTCTTTCTTTCTTTCTTTCTTTCTTTCTTTCTTTCTTTCTTTCTTTCTTTCTTTGACTCTTCTCTCTCTTTTTGTATTGTCCTTTTCTGTCCAATCAGTTTGTCTGTAAACAACATTAAAGCGAAAATAGTTTCTTTTTCTTTCTTTCCTTCTCTCTTTCTTTCTTTCTTTCTTTCTTTCTTTCTTTCTTTCTTTCTTTCTTTGACTCTTCTCTCTCTTTTTGTATTGTCCTTTTCTGTCCAATCAGTTTGTCTGTAAACAACATTAAAGCGAAAATAGTTTCTTTTTCTTTTTTTTCCTTCTTTCTTTCTTTCTTTCTTTCTTTCTTTCTTTGACTCTTCTCTCTCTTTTTGTATTGTCCTTTTCTGTCCAATCAGTTTGTCTGTAAACAACATTAAAGCGAAAATATTTTCTTTTTATTTCTTTCCTTCTTTCTTTCCTTTCTCTCTTTCTTTCTTTCTTTCTTTCTTTCTTTCTTTCTTTGACTCTTCTCTCTCTTTTTGTATTGTCCTTTTCTGTCCAATCAGTTTGTCTGTAAACAACATTAAAGCGAAAATAGTTTCTTTTTCTTTCTTTCCTTCTTTCTTTCTTTCTTTCTTTTTCCTTCTTTCTTTCTTTCTTTCTTTCTTTCTTTGACTCTTCTCTCTCTTTTTGTATTGTCCTTTTCTGTCCAATCAGTTTGTCTGTAAACAACATTAAAGCGAAAATATTTTCTTTTTCTTTCTTTCCTTCTTTCTTTCTTTCTTTCTTTCTTTCTGTCCTTCTGTCTGTCTTTGCTTCTTCTCTCTCTTTTTGTATTGTCCTTTTCTGTCCAATCAGTTTGTCTGTAAACAACATTAAAGTAAAAATAGTTTCTTTGTCTTTCTTTCCTTCTTTCTTTTCTTTCTTTCTTTCTTTCTTTCTTTCTTTCTTTCTTTCTGTCCTTCTGTCTGTCTTTGACTCTTCTCTCTCTTTTTGTATTGTCCTTTTCTGTCCAATCAGTTTGTCTGTAAACAACATTAAAGGAAAAATAGTTTCTTTTTCTTTTTTTCCTTCTTTCTTTTCTTTCTTTCTTTCTTTGACTCTTCTCTCTCTTTTTGTATTGTCCTTTTCTTTCCAATCAGTTTGTCTGTAAACAACATTAAAGCAAAAATAGTTTCTTTTTCTTTCTTTCCTTCTTTCTTTTCTTTCTTTCTTTCTTTCTTTCTGTCTTTCTGTCTTTCTTTGCTTCTTCTCTCTCTTTTTGTATTGTCCTTTTCTGTCCAATCAGTTTGTCTGTAAACAACATTAAAGCGAAAATATTTTCTTTTTCTTTCTTTCTTTCCTTCTTTCTTTTCTTTTCTTTCTTTCTTTCTGTCTTTCTTTGACTCTTCTCTCTCTTTTTGTATTGTCATTTTCTTTCCAATCAGTTTGTCTGTAAACAACATTAAAGCGAAAATATTTTCTTTTTCTTTCTTTCCTTCTTTCTTTTCTTTCTTTCTTTCTTTCTTTCTGTCTTTCTTTGCTTCTTCTCTCTCTTTTTGTATTGTCCTTTTCTGTCCAGTCAGTTTGTCTGTAAACAACATTAAAGGAAAAATAGTTTCTTTTTCTTTCTTTCCTTCTTTCTTTTCTTTCTTTCTTTTCTTTCTTTCTTTCTTTCTTTCTTTAACTCTTCTCTCTCTTTTTGTATTGTCCTTTTCTGTCCAATCAGTTTGTCTGTAAACAACATTAAAGCGAAAATATTTTCTTTTTCATTCTTTCCTTCTTTCTTTCTTTCTTTCTTTCTTTCTTCTTTCTTTCTTTCTTTGACTCTTCTCTCTCTTTTTGTATTGTCCTTTTCTGTCCAATCAGTTTGTCTGTAAACAACATTAAAGCGAAAATATTTTCTTTTTATTTCTTTCCTTCTTTCTTTCCTTTCTCTCTTTCTTTCTTTCTTTCTTTCTTTCTTTCTTTGACTCTTCTCTCTCTTTTTGTATTGTCCTTTTCTGTCCAATCAGTTTGTCTGTAAACAACATTAAAGCGAAAATAGTTTCTTTTTCTTTCTTTCCTTCTTTCTTTCTTTCTTTCTTTTCCTTCTTTCTTTCTTTCTTTCTTTCTTTCTTTCTTTGACTCTTCTCTCTCTTTTTGTATTGTCCTTTTCTGTCCAATCAGTTTGTCTGTAAACAACATTAAAGCGAAAATATTTTCTTTTTCTTTCTTTCCTTCTTTCTTTCTTTCTGTCCTTCTGTCTGTCTTTGCTTCTTCTCTCTCTTTTTGTATTGTCCTTTTCTGTCCAATCAGTTTGTCTGTAAACAACATTAAAGTAAAAATAGTTTCTTTGTCTTTCTTTCCTTCTTTCTTTTCTTTCTTTCTTTCTTTCTTTCTTTCTTTCTTTCTTTCTTTCTGTCCTTCTGTCTGTCTTTGACTCTTCTCTCTCTTTTTGTATTGTCCTTTTCTGTCCAATCAGTTTGTCTGTAAACAACATTAAAGCGAAAATAGTTTCTTTTTCTTTCTTTCCTTCTCTCTTTCTTTCTTTCTTTCCTTTCTTTCTTTGCTTCTTCTCTCTCTTTTTGTATTGTCCTTTTCTGTCCAATCAGTTTGTCTGTAAAAAAACATTAAAGCGAAAATAGTTTCTTTTTCTTTTTTTTCCTTCTTTCTTTCTTTCTTTCTTTCTTTCTTTCTTTCTTTCTTTGACTCTTCTCTCTCTTTTTGTATTGTCCTTTTCTGTCCAATCAGTTTGTCTGTAAACAACATTAAAGCGAAAATAGTTTCTTTTTCTTTTTTTTCCTTCTTTCTTTCTTTCTTTTCTTTCTTTCTTTCTTTCTTTCTTTCTTTGACTCTTCTCTCTCTTTTTGTATTGTCCTTTTCTGTCCAATCAGTTTGTCTGTAAACAACATTAAAGCGAAAATAGTTTCTTTTTCTTTCTTTCCTTCTTTCTTTCTTTCTTTCTTTCTTTCTTTCTTTCTTTCTTTCTTTGACTCTTGTCTCTCTTTTTGTATTGTCCTTTTCTGTCCAATCAGTTTGTCTGTAAACAACATTAAAGCGAAAATAGTTTCTTTTTCTTTCTTTCCTTCTCTCTTTCTTTCTTTCTTTCTTTCTTTCTTTCTTTCTTTCTTTCTTTCTTTCTTTCTTTGACTCTTCTCTCTCTTTTTGTATTGTCCTTTTCTGTCCAATCAGTTTGTCTGTAAACAACATTAAAGCGAAAATAGTTTCTTTTTCTTTTTTTTCCTTCTTTCTTTCTTTCTTTCTTTCTTTCTTTCTTTCTTTGACTCTTCTCTCTCTTTTTGTATTGTCCTTTTCTGTCCAATCAGTTTGTCTGTAAACAACATTAAAGCGAAAATATTTTCTTTTTATTTCTTTCCTTCTTTCTTTCCTTTCTCTCTTTCTTTCTTTCTTTCTTTCTTTCTTTCTTTGACTCTTCTCTCTCTTTTTGTATTGTCCTTTTCTGTCCAATCAGTTTGTCTGTAAACAACATTAAAGCGAAAATAGTTTCTTTTTCTTTCTTTCCTTCTTTCTTTCTTTCTTTCTTTCTTTCTTTCTTTGACTCTTCTCTCTCTTTTTGTATTGTCCTTTTCTGTCCAATCAGTTTGTCTGTAAACAACATTAAAGCGAAAATAGTTTCTTTTTCTTTCTTTCCTTCTCTCTTTCTTTCTTTCTTTCTGTCCTTCTGTCTGTCTTTGCTTCTTCTCTCTCTTTTTGTATTGTCCTTTTCTGTCCAATCAGTTTGTCTGTAAACAACATTAAACTAAAAATAGTTTCTTTGTCTTTCTTTCCTTCTTTCTTTTCTTTCTTTCTTTCTTTCTTTCTTTCTTTCTTTCTTTCTTTCTGTCCTTCTGTCTGTCTTTGACTCTTCTCTCTCTTTTTGTATTGTCCTTTTCTGTCCAATCAGTTTGTCTGTAAAGAACATTAAAGCGAAAATAGTTTCTTTTTCTTTCTTTCCTTCTTTCTTTCTTTCTTTCTTTCTTTCTTTCTTTGCTTCTTCTCTCTCTTTTTGTATTGTCCTTTTCTGTCCAATCAGTTTGTCTGTAAAAAACATTAAAGCGAAAATAGTTTCTTTTTCTTTTTTTTCCTTCTTTCTTTCTTCTTTCTTTCTTTCTTTCTTTGCTTCTTCTCTCTCTTTTTGTATTGTCCTTTTCTTTCCAATCAGTTTGTCTGTAAACAACATTAAAGCGAAAATAGTTTCTTTTTCTTTTTTTCCTTCTTTCTTTCTTCTTTCTTTCTTTCTTTCTTTCTGTCTGTCTTTGACTCTTCTCTCTCATTTTGTATTGTCCTTTTCTGTCCAATCAGTTTGTCTGTAAACAACATTAAAGTGAAAATATATTCTTTCTTTCTTTTCTTTTCTTTTCTTTCTTTTTTCTTTCTTTGCTTCTTCTCTCTCTCTCTCTCTCTTTTTCCTCAAGGCCTGACAAAGCGCGTTGGGTTACGCTGCTGGTCAGGCATGTGCTTGGCAGATGTGGTGTAGCGTATATGGATTTGTCCGAACGCAGTGACGCCTCCTTGAGCTACTGAAACTGAAACTGATCTCTCTCTTTTTGTATGGTCCTTTTTCTTTCCAGTCAGTTTGTAAAGAACATTAAACTGAAAATATTTTCTTTCTTTCTTTTCTTTTCTTTTCTTTTCTTTCTTTTGCGTCTTCTTTCTCTTCTTCTGACGTTTTTTTTTTCTTTCTGTTTTCCTCCATTTATCCTTTTAATCTCACCTTTTTTCTTCTCTCACTCCCCTCTACCTATTTTCTTCTTCTGTTTCTTTTCTCTTTCATTTCTTTCTTTCTTTCTTTCTTTCCTTTTATTATATATATGATTTTTGTGCTCAGTCTTTTATATTTATTTCTGTGGGTTGGGAGATGGTTGTATGGACGTATTACGCTCCGGCGTAGGCAGGCCTGAGTGGACGTAACACCGAACAACTTCGTGTTACTGTGAGGACGATCATCATTGCAATTTATTTCTTTTTGCTTTCCTGCTTTCTTTTCTTCTGACTTATGTTCCGAACCATTCCACTGTCTGTGTCTTCACTGTGATCTTGAAGCCCAGAAGAAAGAAAAAATGTGATGAACTTTATAACTTCAACCTGCCGCGCCAAAACGTTCCCCATTCTCTCGTAAGATGTGATAGAACGCAATCGGGTTTTTGTTGTTGTTTGTTTGGGTTTTTGTTTGTTTGTTTGTTTGTTTTTGGAGGGTTGTTTGTTTGTTTGTTGTTTGTATTTTTGTTTGTTGTGTGTGTGTGTGTGTGTGTGTGTGTGTGTGTGTGTGTGTGTGTGTGTGTGTGTGTGTGTTAATGAAAAGATTCAATTTCCTGGATTTACTCCTACCCCACTTTTTCTGAATCACGATTATCATATAATCACTACTAAAGCCGCGCTAAGTCTGTCGTAATCTTGCGCCTGCCCCACGTCAACAGGGAACTATGTGTGTTGTTTGGTCGCCATGAGGCCACTCTTTAGCGAGGATCCCGCACCCTGATTCAGTCAAACAGTCATCATTATGATGTTGAAGCCCAGAAAAGCCTATTGCCAAAACTCTCGTAAGATGTGGTGATTGAACGCAATCGGTTTTGTTGTTGCTGTTCCTGTTTTTTTTTTTTTTTTTTTTTTTTTTTAATGATTGGGGTCAGTTTCCTGGATACCTTGACGGGATTCGCATCGTTAACTAAAAGGATGTTCCAGGATAGTCTTAATAACTCGTGTGTCGGAAAGGGAAGGAGAACGTGTCTGAGCTTGAATGTGTGTGTGTGTGTGTGTGTGTGTGTGTGTGTGTGTGTGTGTGTGTGTGTGTGTGTATGCGCGCGCGCGCTTGTGTGCATGTGTGTGTGTGCATGTATTTGTATTTTTACGTGTATGGGAAAGAGAGAAAGAGAGAGGAGAGAGAGAGAGAGAGAGAGAGAGAGAACAGTACAACGCTAACACATGAAAACTAATCTGGCTCTGTAATGGTTCAGTTGGTGCATTTCTTGTGGATTATTGTGATGTAATGCAATGTTATGTCATTTCATGTTATGTAATTCCGCGTAATATAGTGTGTGTGTTTGTGTGTGCGCGCGCATGCGTGCGTGTGTGTGTGTGTGTGTGTGTGTGTGTGTGTGTGTGTGTGTGTGTGTGTGTGTGTGTGTGTCTGTCTGTGTGCGTGTGTGTGCGTGCGTGTTTCGATAAGCGTACATCTATATATTGATTATATTAATGGACGAAGGAACATGTGTATGGACAAATGTATGGATGTAAAAAGTTCGGTTTTGTAAATTGAAAAGAACAATCGTTATTTGTATTTTTACTTGTATTTATTTTTGTCACAACAGTGTGAAATTCGGGCTGCTCTCCCCAGGGAGAGCGCGTCGCTACACAACAGCGCCACCCATTTTTTGTGTTTTTTCCTGCGTGCAGTTTTATTTGTTTTTCCTATCAAAGTGAATTTTTCTGCAGAATTTTGTCAGGAACAACCATTTTGTTGCCGTAGGTTCTTTTACATGCACTAAGTGCATGCTGCACACGGGACCTCGGTTTATTGTCTCATCCGAATGACTAGCGTCCAGACCATCACCCAAGGTCTAGTGGAGGGGGAGAAAATATCGGCGGCTGAGCCGTGATTCGAACCAGTGCGCTCAGATTCTCTCGCTTCCTAGGCGGACGCGTTCCCTCCAGGCCATCACTCCACGTTAAGAAAGAAAGAAAGAAAAAAGGAAAGAAAGAAAAACAAGAGAGGCAAGGCCTTCAAGACTCACTTGTGATAAATTAAGTCCCCTAGCATTAATTAGAGTAATTTCCCTTCTTCACTCTCTGCACCAAAACATTTGCAAAATAAATAAAAATTCCATGCTTATCAAAAGAAGTTCCTGTTTGAACAAAAAATGATAATAATGACTCCTCTTGTTGTTGTGTCAGAATAAGAGGTCAAAGTGCCAAGTTTAGAGAATACAAAAAATATAAATATATCAGTAAATGCAGTTTGCATATAATTAGGCTTCTTTTTTTTCTTTTTTTTTTTGTGCCCATCCCAGAGGTGCAATATTATGACTGGAAAGAACTGAATTTTTCCTATTTTTATGCCAAATTTGGTGTCAACTGACAAAGTATTTGCAGAGAAAATGTCAATGTTAAAGTTTACCACGGACACACACACACACACACACACACACACACACACACACACACACACACACACACACACACACACACACACACACACACACACACACACACACACAACCGAACACCGACACACAAGTGAGTCAAAAAAGAAGAAAAAGACTACGAAGGGCAATCTTACAATGGAGGGGGCAGGGTGGTGGTTTCTAGGAGGGGGGGGGGTTCGGAAAGCACGCGACACCGGAAAATCTAGGTGGGTTTCAGTTTTAGCTCCGCCAGTTGTTTATGAAACACCTGTGTCTGACATCGTCTGCTTCTTGTATAGAAATCTCGCCCGCCTTTGGTGAGGCGCAGCAACCGTCAGTCATTATCGTCATTATCGCCACTGGTCCTCTGACATCAGGCTTGGGTTTCTGTTCTTCATTACAGGGTTTAATTAACCCTTTGACTGCTGTAGCTATTGATTGATATCGTGTTCTTGTTCTGCTTGGCCCTTGTACATGATCTTCTTGTTCTTGTTCCTGTTCTTCTTGTTCTTGCTCTTGCTGTTGTTGTTGTTGTCGTTGTTGTTGTTGTCGTTGTTGTTGTTGTTGTTGTTGTTGTTGTTCTTCTTCTTCTTCTTCTTCTTCTTCTTCTTCTTCTTCTTCTTCTTCTTCTTCTTCATAATCATCATCTTCTTCTTCTTCTTTTTCTTCTTCTTCTTTTTTTTTCTTCTTCTTCCTTCTTCTTCTTCTTCTCGTCAGCAGCAGTCAAAGGGTTAATGAAACTAAAACCCTTATAGCACTGTGAAACTGAAACTTAAGTTTGCGGTACAGAAATAAGAAGAAGGAGGAGGAGAAGAAGAAGAAGGAGGAGGAGGAGAAGAAGAAGAAGAAAAGAAGGAGGAGAAGAAGGAGAAGGAGGAGGAGGAGAAGAAGAAAAAGAAGAAGAATGAGGAGAAGAGAAGAAGAAGAAGAATGAGGAGAAGAAGAAGGAGGAGGAGGAGGAGAAGGAGAAGAAGAAGAAACTCGTGCCATACTGATCACAGCTCACCAAGGTTCAGCAATCAAGGGATTAAACTAAGCCCTTACAACACGGTGAAACTGAAACTGAAACTTACGGTTTTCATAAAGAAACTGAAGAAGAAGAAGAAGAAGAAGAAGAAGAAGAAGAAGAAGAAGAAGAAGAAGAAGAAGATTGATTGATTGATTGAATCTTTAATGGGTAAAGAATTAGGCACAGTAAAGGCCTTTTTACAATTCTGCCCATTTAACGACATAAAAAATAAAGAACGAACGACACAAAACATAAAAATAAAGAAATAAACTGAAATAAAATAAAATAATAAGGACGACGAATAAGAATAGGAACTTGAATAGTCTATTAAAGGTAACAAAGCGATGAAAAACTGGAACAATTGGTACATTACATGTACATAGGTACTTATACACACACACACACACACACACACACACACACACACACACACACACACACACACACACACACACACAATTATAAAACAAGCAACAAAGACATACGTACACATTCACGCCCACACACTCAAACACACACAAACACACACACGCACTTACTGTTCACACATACACATACAAGAAGAAGAAGAAGAAGAAGAAGGCAACAACAACAGTGACAACAAAATAATCCGTGTGTGTGGTTTATACAACTGTAAGTCAGCTTTCATGACTAAAATTATGTTCACCTCTGGAAATGTGATACCCGCTTCACCATTTCACCATTCCTAAGAACAATACTCCTTAGTCCTGGACGTAACAGTCTCGTTTATCCAGTGTCGTATTGATTTGACTTTTCTCGGTAGACACACGAAGCTTGTAATAATAGTAGTGCCGGCTGCAAGGAGTTAGGAATATCAAAACACACAGAATAAAACGTAAAAAGAGTATTGAGTATCAGCGGAAGCAAGCAGTTAAAATATGTCTGTGAACAGGATGCGGTTTTCCAGGTGTGTTTCTGCATCTGATGTCCTTGTTCTCTCTGTCTCTGTCTCTGCCTGTCTGTCTGTCTGTCTGTCTGTCTCTCTCTCTCTGTCTCTCTCTCTCTCTCTCTCTCTCTCTCTCTCTCTCTCTCTCCACACACACTCACACAAACACGTGTATATATATATATATATATATATATATATATATATATATATATATATACAGATATATATATATCCAGATATATATATATATATATATATATATATATGTGTGTGTGTGTGTGTGTGTGTGTGTGTGTGTGCGTGCGGGGGTGGGGATGTTTGTCTGCCTGTCTTTGGGGCCTATATTGACAGTTTTTCTCCCTTATATGTCCATCTGCGGTGGGCTGGGCTATATAAGTAACAAAAGAGTAAAAACACCACTGCTGTATATATTTTACTGCATCCACTACTCAAACTTCAACAATAACAAAAAAATCAACTGACACCAAGATCACAAATGAAAATAATGCTGCCATCCAGTATATCTTCACCAAAAAAAAAAAATAAATAAATAAAAATCTCAAAAATCCAGTTGTATAATTCTTACAGACTCCGCATTACTAGTATCCAATATATCTTCACAGAAAAAACAAAATCCAACAACTAAAAATCCAGTTGTTTAATGTATACCTACTCCGTATTACTGGTCTCTGTCCTTGCTGCAGGTGCGATACGTCCAGATCTGTATCCGCGGAAGGATATAGTCCTGCAGCAAGCGTCGGTTGACGGCAGTCAGGGTCGTCTGCATACTCGCCTGAAGTATGACTTCCGCACGTCTGACCTTGTTGTTCACCTGATTGAAGGTCAGTCACTGTCCTTGCTTGTTTACCCTACCTTAATTGCAATGGTTTTTTTTAAAAGCGAATATGTGAAATGTTTTTATTTGAGAACATATGTTTATTACTCTTGTTTAATCAAGTT
>NC_134881.1:7395845-7405845 GCF_041734735.1 Babylonia areolata
GATTTAGGAAACCAACAACAACAACAGCAACAACAAACAAACAAAAAAAAACAAAAAAAAACAAACAAACAAAAAACAGATATGATAATAGACTGAAATGTGCTTTCTTTTCAGGAAACCTTTTTCTGTGATATTCTTATTCGTTTGTTTGATGGTAAATGTGAACCAATGGTGGAATTATCATTTCTTTCCGTTGGATTTTTAGTCAATCATCTAGTTAGTTAGTTAGTTAGTTAGTTAAATGAATATTATTTTCTTGTGTATTTCTATTGGCCACACAGGCTACCATTGTACCCGTGTAGGGTATAAAAAGAAAAATAAGTTAATGTCCCCAGCCACACCCAAGGTCTCCCACAGGGTCACACATTTATTTTCTTTTACAAAAACGACTTTTTTTTAAAAATCGACGATAGAAATGTGTTCTAAAGTCCTTTACCATAACATCTTTGACTCACTTGTGTGAACAAAGTGAGTCTATGTTTTAACCCGGTGTTCGGTTGTCTGTGTGTGTGTGTGTGTGTGTCTGTGTGTCCGTGGTAAACTTTAACATTGACATTTTCTCTGCAAATACTTTGTCAGTTGACACCAAATTTGGCATAAAAATAGGAAAAATTCAGTTCTTTCCAGTCATCTTGTTTAAAACAATATTGCACCTCTGCGATGGGCACAAGAAAATAAAAAATGAAGCCTAATTATATGCAAACTGCATTTACTGTTATATTTATATTTTTTGTATTCTCTAAACTTGGCACTTTGATCTGATACTCTGACCCAACAACAAGAGCAGTCATTATTATCATTTTTTTGTTCAAACAGGAACTTCTTTTTTTTCTAAGCATGGAAGTTGTATTTATTTTGCAAACGTTTTGGTGCTGATAGTAAAAAAGGGAAATTACTCTGTAATTAATGCTAGGGGACTTAATTTGCTTTAAACTGATCTTTCTCATCTTAAACATTACATTTTGAAATTATACTCAATACATAAAAAGCTTGGATTTTTTTTTTTAAGTGTATCACAAGTGAGTCTTGAAGGCCTTGCCTCTCTTGTTTTAAAATGCAATCACCTCGAAAGCTGTTTGACGAAATCACACCTCGGGTGGAAAGGGATATTCTTTGTGTGTGTTGTAACAATGATTGTAACTTCGATGGCACGAAGAAGGCGAAGGATGCTTCTCTAGGCCCAAGCATGTGGTTCTTGCTTGTTTGTTTGTTTGCCTTTGTTGTTGTTGTTGTTGTTGTGTGTGTGTGTGTGTGTGTGTGTGTGTGTGTGTGTGTGTGTGTTTGTGTGTATGTATGTGTGTGTGCGTGTGCTGTTTGCGTGGTCTGTGTGTCTGTGCGTCTGTCTGTGTGTCGGCGGGGGGTATAGGGCGGGGAGGTGTTGGGGTGATTGTGTTGTTAACTGGATGTGGGGGAAGGGTACTTGATTTCTCGCTTGCGTGCTGAATGCGTTAACCCTTTCACCGCCAAGCTCGCAATTTATGCACAGGCGTGGTAGAGGACCTATGTCACTGAAAGGTGACCATTCATTGGTCTGTTATCCATGAATCTACTGCTCTTAATATTCGGTGGTAGGATAGGCCGTATTTTCTATTCATCGTAGGTGGAATCCCCAGCTGTTCTTAGCCACTGTCTTTTATGTGTTTATACAACAAGAGAATTTTGTACTCTAAATTGACGGGCGCAATAGCCGAATGGTTAAAGCGTTGGACTTTCAATCTGAGGGTCCCGGGTTCGAATCACGGTGACGGCGCCTGGTGGGTAAAGGGTGGAGATTTTTACGATCTCCCAGGTCAACATATGTGCAGACCTGCTAGTGCCTGAACCCCCTTCGTGTGTATATGCAAGCAGAAGATCAAATACGCACGTTAAAGATCCTGTAATCCATGTCAGCGTTCGGTAGGTTATGGAAGCAAGAAGATTAAAAGTCGGAGTGTTGGCTGGCCGAGTGATTATCGGTTTAGTGAATTGGATGATTTCCATGGTGTGCTTTCCCCCCCTTGCTTTGATTTGTTTTGTTTGTTTATTTTAATGGTCGTTGTTGCTTTTATTATTATTATTATTATTATTATTATTATTATTGGTTGATCGATTTACTGATTTCATTTTATTTTCAGTATCATTTCATGATTTTTTTTTTATTTTTTTTGTTATTATCGTCATCATCATCATCATCATTTTTTTTATATTGCTATTGTTGTTGTTGTTTTTAGTAGTAGTAGTAGTAGTTGTTGTTGTTGTTGTTGTTGTTGTGGTGGTGGTGGTAGTAGTAGTAGTAGTAACATATTAGTAGTAGTATTATTACTAATATATTTTAATAGTAGTGTTATTATTGTTATCATTATCATCATCATTATTTATTGTTCTTGTTTAGCTTGTTGTTTTTTTAGTTATAATCTTTCCTTCCTTCCATCCGTCCTTCTTCCCTCCCTCCTTCCTTCCCTTCCTTCCTTCCTTCATTCCTTCTTCCCTCCCTCCCTCTTCTTCCTCGGAACAGACCCCTCCGTGCACGTGTCCCTTCCTTCCTTCCTTCCTTCCTTCCGTCCGTCCGTCCTTCTTTCCTTCTTCCTTCCTTCCTTCCTTCCTTCCTTCTTCCCTCCCTCCTTCCTTCCTTCCTTTCTTCCTTCATTCAGAAGCGTAGAAAATGAAAAATAAAAATATGTTCCTTCCTCTTCTTCCTCAGAACAGACCTCTTCGTGCACGTGTCCCTTCTTTCCTTCCTTCCTTCCTTCCTTCATTCATTCATTCAGTCCGTCCTTCTTTCTTTCTTCCTTCCTTCCTCCCTCCCTTCTTCCTTCCTTCCTTCATTCATTCATTCAGAAGCGTAGAAAATGAAAAATAAAGATATGTTCCTTCCTCTTCTTCCTCAGAACAGACCTCTTCGTGCACGTGTCCCTTCTTTCCTTCCTTCCTTCCTTCCTTCATTCATTCATTCATTCATTCCGTCCGTCCTTCTTTCCTTCTTCCTTCCTTCCTTCCTTCCTTCCTTCCTTCCTTCCTTCCTTCATTCATTCATTCATTCATTCATTCCGTCCGTCCTTCTTTCCTTCTTCCTTCCTTCCTTCCTTCCTTCCTTCCTCCCTCCTTCCTTCCTTCCTTTCTTCCTTCATTCAGAAGCGTAGAAAATGTTCCTTCCTCTTCTTCCTCAGAACAGACCTCTTCGTGCGCGTGTTCCTTCCTTCCTTCCTTTATTCCTCCCTTTATTCCTTCCCTCCTTCCTTCCTTCCTTCATTCATTCATTCAGAAGCGTAGAAAATGAAAAATAAAAAATAAGTTCTTGCCTCTTCCTCCTTGAAACAGACCCCTTCGTGCGAGTGTCCCTGATGGTGGAGGGCAAGAAGGTGAAGCGCAAGAAGACCTCAGTGCGGAGAGCCTCCGTCAACCCTGTCTGGAACGAGGCCTTGGCCTTCAACGTGCCCGCCGAGGTGCTGCCCAAAGTCACCCTGGAGATCGGAGTCCTGGACCACGACCTCATCGGTCACGGTGACGTCCTGGGCACGTGCGTCCTAGGAGCCGGCTGTAGCGGCGACGGGCTGAGCCACTGGAACGAGATGATGCACAACCAGAGGAAGTCCATCGCACGCTGGCACACGCTGAAGAAGTAGCAGGAGTAGCAGAAGTAGTGGTAGTTGTTGTTGTAGTAGTAGCAGTAGCTCAGCAACGCTGGGCTTGTATTTGGTGATCGATGTCATCCTACAGTTACGGGCCACACAGGAAGCTGAGAGCTGTTTGATCAAGGGTTTCTCTCCGCTTTGATGGGAATTCATTTACAGCTCAGTCTTTTGTGAAGGACTATGACTCAAACTAGGAGGGGGAGATAGGACTGGCTCTGAGGGCCGCAGTCTTAAGAGGCGAGCTGGCCTTTTGGGACTGTGTCAACGCCGACTGTCCTAAAGCCCTCTTGGCAGAAAGAGTGGGGGTGTAACTTGAGCAAGACACTCGTCACAACAATCAAATTCAAGCCATGATAGTCGGGGCAGCTGCTGTTCTGGTGATCATTGTCGAAAACGACTATCATACTAATATAGGTAGTAGGAGGAAGAGGGGAGTGGTGAAGGAGGAGAAGGAGGTGGAGGAGGAGGAGAAGGAGCGTTAGACAGGAGAGGCAGGGGAGGGGGGGGGTGTTGGTGGTGTACTTTGGGAGGTGGGGTGGGTGGAGACGTGGCTCGATCTTGGTGGATGCCGTGAGAAAGGTACTGATTTGGAAAACTACACTCCCAGACTGTGTTGGTGAGGCGTTTGTAAGCATCGAAAAATAAAATAACATAGGTTCGTTTTTTGTTGGATGGATTTTTTTTTTTTTTTTTTCATTGTTCACATTTTTCCTGTTGGAACTTTGATGACTGTGGTGAATCGGGCTGATGACCCTGATGAAGGTTCTGCTTCGCTGATGTAGTAGAAGTATGTGAAATGACAGTACGAGGAGATGGAGGGATGTGGGGGTGGGGGGAGACAAAACCAAATTTGTTCATAATCAGGGTTATAAGATAAATGAATGCACACGCTTTGTTTTCCAACCCATCCATGGGGGGGATAACTCCAAAAAATCACATTGAAAGAAAAAAAAGGGGAAAGAAAGAAACGAAAAGCAATGATAAAGAATCATTTTCAAGAACAGAAGAAGAAGCAGAAAGACAGGAGAATGACCAACACACAAGTTAGCAAAGAGAGAGAGGGAGACGTGACTGCCTAACTGGGTGGTGGGCTTAGGTTTGGTTCCCAGCAAGCTTGACGAAGGCACTGCCTGGCCATTTGGCATAACACACCCACTGTTGGCGAGACTTTGATGAGCGGCCAAAAATAAACATGGGTCCGTGTGGATATTTTTGGTTCAAATGTTCTTTTTGTTTTCCTATTGAAACTTTGGTGATTGGTCGTGTTAGCGAGACTTTGACGAGCAGCCAAGAATAAACATGGGTCCGTGTGGATATGTTTAGTTGAAAAGTTCCTTTTGTGTGTGTGTGTTTTCCTGTTGGAACTTTGATGGCTGTGGTGGAGGCGAGATAAAACCGAATTTATTCATAAGCAAGTTTATAAGGTAAGCGAATGAACATGATTTTTTTCCAACCCAGCTCTGGAGAAGGGTGCGGGGAATGTACATAAATACAAATAATACTGATAAAGAACCATTTCACGAGAAAAGCAAAGAAAATAAAAAGAACAAAAAAGAAGCAAATGGACACTAAACAACACAGAACATGCCGAGGGGGAGGAGAACGGGGTGGGGGTGGGGGAAGGCTGGGAGGAGGGGGGGGGGGGGTGTCATGAGATGTGGCTGTCAGATTTAGTGGATGAGGATGATCCTTGATGCCATCATGAAGGAACTGCTGGACGAATTGGTTTCAATACATACGTGGGCCGTACTGATGAGGCTTTGGTCAGCAGCCAAAATTAGCATGGGTTCATGCGTACTTTTGGGGTGGAAATTCGTTTCCTGTTGGAAATTTGGTGGCTAGGGTGGATCATGATGATGCCTTGATGAAGGAAGTGCTGAGCGAATTTGTTTAATACACGCACTTGCCGTGATGCGTGATGGCGTGGTTTTGGTGAGCAGCAGAAAGGAACAAGGTTTCGTGTGTGTGTGTGTGTGTGTGTGTGTGTGTGTGTGTGTGGTTTGTTGGTTGTTGTTTGTTTTTGTTTGTTTGGTTGGTTGGTTGGTTTTTTGTGTGTGTATTTTAGGGAGAGGGAGAAGGGGTGGAAATTTCAATTGTGTTATCTTATCGGAACTTTGATGACTGTCAGGGATAATACCGATCCCTTTATGAAGGAACCACCTGGCGAACTAGCACAGTACACATACTGGCGATGCGGTGAGGTTTTCATCAGCAGACCAAAGAAATGTGGGTTGGCGTGCGTGTGTTCCCCCCTTCCCCTAGCTGGAACTATTCCTTCATTTCCTCTCTGAACTTTGGTCATTGCCAACAGCGAATGCGTACGTACCTGTTTTCTTTGCGGAAATGTGTGTGTTGCTGTTAACGGTTGATAACATGAAATGATTCATTGCGTACTGGAAAATGATCATTTTCCTCTTGGCGCGCGATGACTAACAACAGAAAATGTGTCCGGTTTTTTGGTGATTTTTTTTTTCCTGTTGGGTTTTATGATGAACAGCAGAGACTGAGTCATTTTTCATTTTGGGGGTGGGGGGGGGGGGTTTGATGTACAGGTTTCAGAAAAAAAAGAACAGAGGTTGAATGATTGACTTATAATTAGCAAATTGTATCTTCCAAATTCCGTAGTTCCTTTTCTTTATTTTTTTTCTTTTATTTGTTTTTCAAAATACCAGTGCTAAATGGTTTAGGATTTTAAGTGTTCACAAAACTAAGGATAGAAAAGGTCTAGCAACGAAAAGCAATGACATCCAGCCTACAACGTATTAAGAGACCAGGGTTTGTGGTTAGGACTGCCCCGATGGCCGTAAAAGGCAATGGGAACTTTAACTTTTTTTAACCTCTCTTAACAAACAAAAAAAACACCCAATGAACTGCATCTGGGACGGTGACACATTCACACGAAACTGTTTGGGTAGTTGTTTGTGCGTGTGTGTGTGTGTGTGTGTGTGTGTGTGTGTGTGTGTGTGTGTGTGTTTTTGGGGGGGGTTTGTTGTTGTTTTTTTTAGACTTACGTATAAGAGGAAACATCTTATTTTTCTGTTTAATGATGTGATTTCCAGGCAAGAGGTAGTCGCCAGCTCATGTAACCTCAAAGCCAGAAAAGTGCAGGACCCGTCACAATTGTTGGTGAAAAGTTAAGGCATGTGTATGCTACAATGCTCGATTATCTTGTAGTTTATCTTGAGATTTAAGTGTTGGGTTTGTTTGTTTTTTTTGTTTTTTGGGGGGTTTTGTTGTTTTTTTCCTTGGGGGTGGGGGGGTTGTTTGTTTGTTTTTATCTTGGAATGGAATACATCCCATAAAGATCCCAATGAAAAAATTCAAAATATAAAGATCCAAGACTACCAGAAGTCAACGGAAAAGAATTTCCTAGATTCGTGCAAATAATCATTGTGTCTATCAATTTATCATGATGATTTGTACGACGGTTTGGTGTTTCGGTTTGAGTGCCGAAATGTATGGTTTGTTTTATCATGTGTTGCACGTGTATTTTTTTAATTTATGTAGCTTATATATTATCGTTTTCTCTTAAACATTATTTTGATTAATTCATGTTGTTGACATCAGGCATACAAAGCGTTTATTCCTGATTCTATATCATCAAAAATATGAAGTGCTTTTTATTGGCTAAAATATTTTCTGGTTGTTTGTTATGATAGCAGTATGTTATCAAACGTAAGAAGTGCTTTTTATTGGCTAAATGTTTTGGGGAGGGGTGTTTTGGAAAGCGCCACACCCTCCCTCCCATTCCTGTTAGTAGATATTGTAATGTTGTGATGAATGGAGGTGAACTTTCTGTCAAAGATTACAGGTCTGCTTTCACTGGTTCGGACTGGAGAATCCGAACTAATCCACACACACACACACACACACACACACACACACACACACACACACACACACACACAAATATATATATATATATATATATATACGTTTATATATAATTATATATCTGTGTGTGTGTGTGTGTGTGTGTGTGTGTGTGTGTGTGTTGTGTGTTTGTGTGTGTGTGTGTGTGTAATACAACTGTTGTAAATATGATGAAATAAATGTAAAGATGAATCTACTATATCATTCATGGAGATTGGTTCATGTTTTATGTTTACAAATTCGTTTTCTTGTGAAACACTGGATGTGTTGTAACTTCATAAAAAATATGAATGAAATGATTACCGATTTAAATGCGCATGTTGTTAGTAGTAGTAGTAGTAGAAGTAGTAGTAGTAGTAGAAGTAGTATTGTTCTTCTTGTTGTTGTTATCATTATCATTTGTCACTATTATTATCATTGTTATCAGTAGTAGTAGTAGTGGTGGTGGTAGTAGTTGTAGTAGTAGTAGAAGCAGTATATTTTTGTTGTTGTTGTTGTGCATTCTGTGCGCAGCATACATGTTTGCTTCACCAAAGTGGATTTCTTGAGTTGGCGCTCTCAAGATAATATTAATAATAATAATAATAATGTCTCCGTTTTGGCTAAGGAAACGTTTGCGTTCAGATTAATTTTATGGACCAAGGAACTCGAGAAGTATATCAACCCCCAACCCCGCCCACCCACGCCCACCCACCCTCACCCACCCACCCAGACTCCCGCCCCTCCTACCCCCCGAGCCACCACCCCCCCTCAGCCCCCCCACTCGCCCCCACCCCCACCCCCCACCCCCAATCCCGCCCCCCCTCAAATCCTTCTTGAAGCTGAAGATGTGGACGATCTCTGTTTTTTTTTTCATGTCCCTGCTTTGAATAACATGGTTGCATGCTTCTTTGAATTTTGGAGGCCTCTTACAATTATTATGATAGGATGCCTTAATTTTATAACTCTCCTCCTGAGAAGACGGTATATATGTTTTAAACTGCTCTGTCCCTTCGGAATGATATCCGCCCGCACCCCTTACCCTCTCACGTCTGTTGGTTTCATTCGTTCTTTGTACGAAGGGTGATACGTGTGTGTGTCCAGTCAAGTCAAGTCAAGATTTTATTTCATGATGGTAAATTGAATAAGCAACAATTGCTTTTTTACATCAAGCCATCAATGGAAAAAAAATTTAATAAATGAATAAAAATTAAAAAGAAGGGAAAAAAAGAAAGAAAATATAGGAGAGAGAGAGAGAGAGAGAGAGAGTGTGTGTGTGTGTGTGTGTGTGTGTGTGTGATAGAGAGAGACTTTGTGTAGGTGCTTGCGTGCGTGAGTCCGTGTGTGTGTGTTTGTGCGAAGGGTGATACGTGTGTGTGTGTGTGTGTGTGTGTGTGTGTGTGTGTGTGTGTGTGTGTGTGTGACAGAGAGAGAGAATTAATGTGGGCGGTTTTGTGCTGGCATATCTCATGGACACTGCAATGTAAGGCCACACTGTCGTTTTGCACTGAAATGCTTTTGAAGTGTCGTTGATATTGCTTCCGTTTGGATGACTTCAGTACATGACTGTCTGATGACATAAAAAAAAAAAACGTCTGGTAAAACGCCGTGAGGTGTTCTGTTTCCATAGAGACAATCCCAGAGGATGCCTACCCCTTGGGGATAGAACTGTCCTGTCAGTCTTGGAGAGTTAAAGATACCGGTTGCCTATGGTTCTAAATGGGCCGACACTCACAGATAGATTCATGAGCATCCCCCCCCCCCACCACCACCACCACCACCCTCCCCCCATGCCCCAGCTGGATGACAACGATGGTCATCATCGATCTCGATGGACTCACACCAAATGGGCCGACATTACACTTCACTTGGTCCTCCGGTTCTGATAATGACTTTTCTTTCAATGTATGTTATCATTTTTGTTTTTGATATAGTTTAGTCTTTTTATATATTTCTTTATTTTGCTTAATCATTTCCAACCTTTTCTTTTATGTTACTTATACAAAGCATAGTTCTGGGGTTAAGACAGCTTCACTAGCACGTAGGTCAGGCATCTACTCGGTTGCTTTTTTTGGAATGAACTTCCTCTTTCGCCGTTTGTCAGGTCTCCGCACTCAGCTCTTTCAAGTCCGGCCTTAAAACCCACCTCTTCACAAGACAGCCTCCCTCCCCTACCTCTTCCTTGTCTTCAGTTTCTTCAGTTTTAGAGTTATGCATGCGTGTGAATGACTGGTGTGAAAGCGCTTAGATTTGTCTCTGCACAAGATTCAGCGCTATATGAATACTATCTTTTTTTTCTTTTCTTTTTTAAGCAGATATGCAGTAGCATATATGGATCAGTTCGCACTCTTTGGCAGTACCTTACAACTGACACTGAAGCTGAATATGAATTATTTTTTTACTGCTGAAGGTGAGAGAGAAGTGAAATGTCAAGGCCTTTTCCAGCAGTGTCGAACAGACAATCGTACAAATCCGATGGAAGGGGCATAACCACGTATTATGTAGAGTATGAGATGGTTATTTCCCTTGCACTCCTC
>NC_134881.1:7408345-7410845 GCF_041734735.1 Babylonia areolata
ACATAAACCCATACATAAAACTTCAGTTCATTGAATTCGGGGCCACCGACTGTACTGTACAAAAAAGTCTCGCGAATCCAAAACGTGAACTTTGATTATTTTCTTCTTACTATAAAGGACATTGATAAAATATTGCGAAATGAATTGAAAAATAAACTAAAATGAAAAAGGTAAAACTGACGAAAGAAAGAAGAGAAAATGAAGAAATACACCAAAAATAAATAGTAATTTAAAAAAAAAAGAGGATTATAACAAACAAAACAACCTAGACAGACTCGAATTTCACACAGAAAGAGAAAGAAAAGAAAGAAAACCAAATACAAGAATGATGATGAAAAAGTGATTTGTAGTGTAAAGAATAGCTACAACCCCACTGGCTTTAATTAACACACACACACACACACACACACACACACACACACACACACACACACATTACGGACAAAATACTCTAGCAAACACGAAAGAAAGAAAGAAAGAAAGGTTGGAAGGAAGGAAGGAAAAGAGGGGCAGAAGGGGGAAAGAATAAAGAAAAGAAGAAAGGTTCTTTTTGTTTTTAAGTGATGGTTTCGACAAGTGATATATGAACATGCAAAATGTCGGAATAGTATGACCAACTGCATTTTTTTTTTTTCCTTTCAGCTTTTTTTCTCTCTCCTTTTTTTTTTTTTTTTTTTTTTTTTTTTTTTTTTTGTCAGTCTGTTCAGATTGTATTGTTTTGATTTCTTTGTCTTTTTTTTATTTTCTGATGTGTTTGTGCATCCATAATTTTGGAATAATTATTTGAATGTTCTGACCAATAAACAAAAAACTGACAGGTTCGGTGACTGGGTATTTGTACAAATATGATGATGAAAAAAAATTTGAAGGAAAAAAAAGCAACAATGTTTAATGATATGAAATGCCAGTTCCTTCGTGCAGTTGTTGTGTTGTTCTTGTTGTTGTTCTTGTTGTTGTTTGTTTGTTTTATACATATCTCTGCATTTCTTTCAGATGTCAAGGTGTATGCGTGTCAGTGTTTGTTTGTTTGTTTTTCTTTTTATTACTGTTCTTATAGCAGTTATTCTTGTTCTTGTTCTTCTTGTTTTTTTTCTCGCGCGCGCGCGCATGTGTGTGTGTGTGTGTGTGTGTGTGTGTGTGTGTGTGTGTGTGTGTGTGTGTGTTTTCATTTTCTTTACCCTGTTAACATTACATTAGCTTTTGTTTCATTTGCATCAAAGGAATCCGCTGATTATATTTTAAACCCTTTATACGGTAGTGTATCGAATCGTGTTACGTCTCAATGTTTCGTGTTGTACTGGCAAAAGCACCAACAGCTGATAATTGATTACAGTTATCTCCACTATCATAATTATCATCATCTCCGTACTCTCTTTTTTTCAGATTGTTCCCACTTGTCACAGAGAATACAACGTAGAATACTGGTCATACTTTTATACTATCGACTGACGGGCGCAATAGCCGACTGGTTAAAGTGTTGGACTTTCAGTCTGAGGGTCCCGGGTTCGAATCACGGTGACGGCGCCTGGTGGGTAAAGGGTGGAGATTTTTCACGATTTTCCAGGTCAACATATGTTAGTGCCTGAAGCCCCTTCGTGTGTATACGCGAGCAGAAGATCAAATACGCACGTTAAAGATCCTGTAATCCATGTCAGCGTTCGGTGGGTTATGGAAACAAGAACATAGCCTGCATGCGCACCCCCGAAAGCGGAGTATGGCTGCCTATATGGCAGACTAAAAACGGTCATACACGTAAAAGGCCTCTCGTGTACATGCGAGTGACCGAGGGAGTTGCAGCCCACGAGCACAGAAGAAGAAGATACTATCGACTGGTATCTTCGTTTAAACTTTCTGTTAATGGACATTTATTGTGGCCACAACTTATTTTCCTTTCGTGTGTGTGTGTGGTGAGGGATGAAGGGGGTGTGGGGGGGAGTGGGGCGTGCGGGGGGAGGGGGGGGGGGCACAGCTGGGTTGGTAACGAGGTTTGCCTTTTTTTTCTTTTTTCTTTTTTTCTTCTTTTTTTTATTTTCTACTTCCCAACATCTTCCCCCTTCCTCTATTCTCTCATGCTAAACGACTTAAGTTTGATGTATATTTTTTTTCTTCGGGCGAGTTTTGATTATGATGATGAAGTTGTGAAAATATATTTCATATTTGTGAATACGTTATAAAGTATTTACGTACGTTTATATAGGGAGGGAGGTGTCAGGGGTGCTAGGTGTGTGCATGTGTGTGTGTGTGTGTGTGTGTTTGCATGCGTGCGTGCGTGCGTGCGTGCATTTGTGTGAGTGTGTGTGTGTGTGTGTGTGAGTGTGTGTGTGTGTGTGTGTGTGTGTGTGTGTGTTTGCATGCGTGCATGCGTGCGTGCGTGCATTTGTGTGAGAGAGAGAGAGAGAGAGTGTGTGTGTGTGTGTGTGTGTGTGTGTGTGTGTGTGTGTGTGTGTGCATTCTAATAACCCATGCATACATTCCCCTACAGCCCCAAAGTCTGAGTGAG
>NC_134881.1:7433345-7435845 GCF_041734735.1 Babylonia areolata
ATTTCTTGCGGGAGTGTAAACACTGATAAGGTTTGATTGATTGATTGATTGATATGGATACTTATAATAGCGCCTATCCTCGGTCGGAGACCAATCTCTAAGCGCTTTACAAACACGGAGTCATTTACACAACAGGCTGCCTACCTGGGTAGAGCCGACTGACGGCTGCCATTGGGCGCTCATCATTCGTTTCCTGTGTCATTCAATCAGATTTCAGGCACGCACACCTATACACTCAGACAAACATGTAACATTTAACAAGTTACGTGCATGACCGTTTTGTTTATTTACCCCGCCATGTAGGCAGCCATACTCCGTTTTCAGGGCTGTGCATGCTGGGTATGTTCTTGTTTCCATAACCGACCGAACGCTGACATGGATTGCAGGATCTTTAATGTGCGTATTTGATCTTCTGCTTGCGAAGGGGGTTCAGGCACTGGCGGGTCTACACATATGCTGACCTGGAAGATCGGAAATATCTCCACCCTTTACCCAGCCAGGCGCCACCGAGATTCGAACCCGGGACCCTCAGATTGAAAGTCCAGCGCTTTAACCATTCGGTCAGAAAGATGTGAAGGTCCTGCTAAAGTTAAGATCCCATCGTACTTAGCGGCCATCGGATCAATGGATTCGTGTCCGTTCTCCAGGGAGAGGCCAAGGCGGGGCCAAGGTCTCTCCTTCCGGCGTTTCAACCTTCTCTAAACCAAGTCAGGCACCCATCCATACATGGCTGGAGTGAGGAAAATCGGCAACAAAAGAAAAGCAGGAGAGATGGACGGAAAACCTGCGATGAAGAAAAAGGAAAGAAAAAGAAAGAAAAAAAGAAAGGCTGAACACAATAATGCTGTATAACAACACATTTATTCAGGCTCTGTTTGTTACAAAATACGCCATTGAGTGGTGGTGGTGGTTCGTCCGTCGGGATCGACGAGGACCATCTAGTCATCCTGGGGGTTGGTGGGTTGGGCTCTGTGAGTGCGCAGATGACTGGTCAGGCCAATCCGCGCCCGGAAGGTTCTGACGCAGTGTGGACAGGGGATGGTGGCGGCTGTCGGGGATTTGCTGGCACTGCTTTTCCTGGCCTGTCTGCGTTGCCCTGCTGCAGCGATTCTGTTGGCCTCACAGGATTTGGCGCCTTTGTGGACAGCTGAACGCCACTCTGGTCTGCATTCAGCTCCCATGTGTCGTGGCTGATGCTGAAGGCCTTCAAAGAAGCTTTCAGAGTGTTTTTGAAGCGCTTCTTTTGGCCTCCATGGGAGCGCTTGACATGTTGGAGTTCGCCGTACAGCAGTTTCTTGGGGAGCCGGTGGTCTGGCATGCCAACTGCATGGCCTGCCCAGCGCAGCTGGGCCTGCATCAAGATGGTGTAGATGCTGGGCAAGTTTGCACGAGTGAGCACCTCTGTGTTAGGGATCTTTTCTTGCCACTTTATGCCGAGAAGTTTTCTGAGGCTGGTGGTGTGGAAGTGGTTCAGCTTTTTGGCATGGCGTTTGTAGACCGTCCATGATTCACATCCATAGAGCAATGTGGTGAGAACTATGGCCTTGTATACTTTGAGCTTTGTCTCCAGGGTGATGCCTCTCCTGTTCCATACGTTCTTATGGAGTCTGCTGAAGGCAGCGCTGGCTTTGGCGAGTCTGGCATTCACCTCGTCGTCGATGACAACTGTGTGAGAGAGTGTACTGCTCAGGTATGTGAACTTGTCCACCGCGTTCAGTCGTTGCCCGTTGATGAAGATGTTTGGTTCAACGTAAGGCTTTCCTGGAGCTGGCTGGTGCATCACCTCAGTCTTCTTTGTTCTGATTGTGAGGCCAAAGTTGTCACAGGCAGCAGAGAACTTGTCGACGCTGTGTTGCATGTCAGCTTCGGAGGCAGCGTTGAGAGCGCAGTCATCAGCAAACAGGAAGTCGTTGACGGTGTCTGTCCTCACCTTGGGTTTTGCTTGAAGCCTCCTGAGGTTGAAGAGTGAGCCATCTGTGCGGTACCTGATGCCAATGCCTATGTCAGCGTCTCTGAAGGCATCTGTCAGCCTGGCTGACAACATGAGACTGAACAGGGTAGGGGCAAGAACACACCCTTGCTTGACTCCGTTGGAGACAGGGAATGGTTCTGAAGTCTCTCCGTTGTCTTGGACTCGGGCCAGCATCCCATCGTGTAGTTGCCGTATGATGGTGATGAACTTTCTGGGACATCCGTACTTCGCCATGATTCTCCAAAGGCCATCTCTGCTAACAGTATCGAAGGCCTTGGTCAGATCGACATAGGTGGAGTAAAGGTCGGCGTTCTGTTCCTGACACTTCTCCTGGAGCTGCCTGGCACCAAACACCATGTCGATAGTCCCGCGTTCTTTCCGGAAGCCACACTGGCTCTCTGGTAGGAGACGGTTGAGTAGCACTCTGGCCAGAGTCTTGCCTGCGACGGACAGCAGGGATATTCCACGATGGTTGTCACAGGCCTGATGATTTCCTTTGCGCTTGTACAGGTGTATGATGGAAGCGTC
>NC_134881.1:7448345-7453345 GCF_041734735.1 Babylonia areolata
TGTCAGGGCTGGGATTTAAAAGAATTTTAAAAAAGAGAAGAAGAAGAAGGAGAAAGAAGAAGAAGACGGAGAAGAAGAAGAAGAAGAAGAAGAAGAAGAAGAAGAAGAAGAAGAAGAAGAAGAAAGAAGAAGAAGAAGACGGAGAAGAAGAACAAGAACAAGAACAAGAAAGAAGAAGAAGACGGAGAAGAAGAAGAAAGAAGAAGAAGACGGAGAAGAAGAAGAAGAAGAAAAAGAAGAAGAAGAAGAAAAAGAAGAATAAGAAGAAAGAAGAAGAAGAAGAAGAAAGAAGAAGACGGAGAAGAAGAAGAAGAAAGAAGAAGAAGACGGAGAAGAAGAAGAACAAGAAAGAAGAAGAAGACGGAGAAGAAGAAGAAAGAAGAAGAAGAAGAAGAAGAAGAAGAAGAAGAAGAAGAAGAAGAAGAAGAAGAAAGAAAGAAGAAGAAGAAGAAAAAGATGAAAGCGTAGGATGATGATGAAGCAGCTGGGGTACAGAAGAAAGTTGATGGAGGAAAAAAAATGAGGAGAATAGATATCGTTGATGTGTTGATGTGTGTGTGTGTGTGTGTGTGTCTGTGTGTGTCTGTGTCTGTGTCTGTGTGTCTGTGTGTGTCTGTGTCTGTGTTAGATATGTGTGTGTGTGTGTGTATGTGTGTGTGTGTGTGTGTGTGTGTGTGTGTGTGTGTGTGTGTGTGTGTGTGTCTGTGTGTGTGTGTGTGTGTGTGTGTGTGTGTGTCTGTGTGTGTGTGTGTGTGTGTGTGTGTGTGTGTGTGTGTGTGTGTGTGTGTGTGTCTGTGTGTGCGTGTGTGCGTGTGTGTGCGTGAGTGTGTGTGTGCGTGCGTCTCTCTCTCTCTCTCTCTCTCTCTCTCTCTCTCTCTCTCTCTCTTTCTCTCGTGTGTGCGTGTGTGTGTGTGTGTGTGTGTGTGTGTGTGTGTGTGTGTGTGTGTGTGTGAGTGTGTGTGTACAAGAAAAAACCTCGCATCTTCACAATGGACAATGAACATTTACTGCCAGTTTTGTGTTTTGGCTATTTCCTTTCTTTCTTTCTTAAGATGTTTCTTTCTTTTTTTCTCTGTCTTTCTTTCTTTCTTAATATGTTTCTTTCTTTCTCAAGATAACGTTAGTAACCAATCAGCTCTGGTGAACATTAATATGAAGTTATAAGCTATAATTATTCGAGGATTCATTTCAACACATCAGTTTCACTAGAAAATGTCATGGCAGTCCACATTACTGAGACTTGAATTAATGACACGGTAAAAGATAACAGGTTCTTCATGGAAGGCTTTCCCTTTCTGTGCAACGTTGGCTGGGGAAGACAAGATTTTGTTCGTTTCAATTGCGATGACGGTGGTTACGAAAATAACCCTAGCTATATGTGACAGCGTTTGTGGGCCGCAACTCCCACGTTCACTCGTATGAAGGTAGGTATACGAGAGGGCTTGTTACGTGCATGACCTTTTTTTTACCCGGCCGCCATGTAGGCAGGCATACTCCGTTTTCGGGAGTGTGCATGCTGGGTGGTTTTGTTTGTTTTGTTTTTGTTTTGTTGTTTGGTTTGTTTGTTTGTTTGTTTGTTTGTTTGTTTCCACAACACTTTGCATGCTAACATGGATTACAGGATCTTTAACGTGCGTGTTTGATCTTCTGTGTGCGGTATACACACGTTAGCAGGTCTGCACAAATTTTGTTGAACAGGTATAGATCGGGAGGGGAAAAAATCCACTCTTAATCTCCCAGGCGATGTCACAGTTATACGAGGGATTGGTTCACATATTGGTTTCTCTGGTCGATCTTTCCGAGACTTGATTTGGTAATAGACGTGAATAAAACATTCGTCATGTGAGATTCCCCACCCCCCATCCCGCGCCCCCCACTCCCGCCCCCCGCCCCCTATCTATGTCACTTTCGCTGCGGCCCCAAGTGAAAAATATAGGGTTCACAAAAAGTTAAGAACCACTTGTACAGTTTTTCGTCTTTGGTTCATGGTGAAATTATCCTTTTTTTCCTCTTTTTTTTCAAACGTCCATGTATTTTGCCAAAGTAATGAGCGCCACTCACAACTGGAGGGGGATGCTATCTTGCACGTGCATTCCCCCCCCCCCCCCCCCCCCCCGCCCCACCACCCCCGCCCCCGCCCCGCCCCCGCCCCGCCCCCCCTTTTTTAAAACCTTTTTTTTAACAGTGAAAAATCACAGCTATATTTTATAACCCACTGCAAAACTCTAAATTTTGGGGGGCTGTATTTTTTTTGCTGTTCTTCTTAAGCGTGTACTTGAGACAGCCGTTAGAGTTTTCAAGAAGAGGTCAGTTAACAATAAATGATTCAGCCTAACAAATTTAAATCATCTCTCGAAAATTTGCAAAAAAAAAAAACGTTCATGAAAAACATACCTGCTTTTATGAAGTCTACAGTACGAGTGAGTGAATAAAAAAAATGAAACCAATAGAGATTTAGAAAACAGCCGAGTAAATAGAATGTCGATACGTAAATAGATGAATAAACAAGGACTCAAGTGCATGAAATGAAGGTGAAATTTCAGGAAATAAAGAAGAAAACAAAACCACGAGACCAAACAAAACTGGAGAGAAAAGCACAATTACAAGAACAACACACACACACACACACACACACACACACACACACACACACACACACACATACACACACACACTCCAGTCCCCAAAACAAACACACACACCCACACACACAGACACACACACTCTCACACACACACACACATAAACACACACACACACACACACACACACACACTCACACACACACACACACACACACACACACACACACACACACACACACACACACTCACACACATTTCAGTCCCCAAAACAACCCACACACACACACACACACACACACACACACTCACACACACTCTCTCTCTCTCTCTCCACTCTCCAAACCAACACACACACACACACACACAAACACACACACACACACGACAAAGTGGTGGAGGAGAAAAAACTGCTATCGATCCATCACCTCTCTCCCCCCCCCCCCCCCCCCCCCTCCCCCCTCCTCCCATTTCCCTGACGCTCTTTCCCGCCCGCTGAATTATTGAACACTAGTCGATCAACAAGTCCAGCTGATCATACACAAGTCTTGTTGCTACCCCCCCCCCCCCTTTCCGCTCTCACCCCCCCCCGGCCCCCCCCGTACCCCCACCCTAAACCCCCACCCCACCCCCCACTGCCCACCTCTCTATGTCTTTAGCAGCGACCTATATGGACAACCTGTTTGTCGTACTGATATACTGTGTAACAGTAGAAACATCAGTTACTGATGATCATCATCATATGGTCATCATCATCATCGTGATCATCATCGTCATTATCGTCATCACCTTGGAGAGGAAAGCCAACGACAGGCCATGCTTTGGTGGATGATACACGGTTCATGAACAGTTAAGGACCAAAAATAGGAAAATTTCACAGTTTTCTTTCCTTGGGAGCAAGAGAAAATGATGCTGAATTTTCGACAACAGCGATGTGTACAGCCAGTCTGATAATAAGCACAACTCAAAACTAGAGGTGTGGGCTTTTTTGGTTTTTGTTGTTGTTGTTGTTGTTTGTTTGTTTGTTTTTTGCTGTTGTTTTTTTCAGTTTTGTTTTGTTTTTTGGTTTGTTTTGTTTTGTTTTCATGTGCACATCTACTCCATGCAAAGAAGAAACAAAAACACAGCTATTGTTTTTTTAACCATCAAGTATCTGTACAGTTTTTCGTTGAAATATCGATTTTTTTAAAACACATTTTTCAGGGTGTTCATTGTGCACACGTGCCTCGACGTGAGCAACAGCATAGTGGTTAACGCATTGGACTTTCAATCTGAGGGTCCCGGGTTCGAACCTCGGTAACGGCGCCTGGTGGGTAAAGGGTGGAGATTTTTCCGATCCTCCAGGTCAACATATGTGCAGCCCTGCTAGTGCATGAACCCCTTTCGTGTGTGTGTGTGTGTGTGTACGCACGCAGAAGGTCAAATACGCACGTTAAAGATCCTGTAATCCATGTCAGCGTTCGGTTAGGTTATGGAAACACGAAAAGACCCAGCATGTACCTCAGTAAACATTGCCATCACCACCCACCCACCCAATGCTCCAATTCCGATGCAGTTTCAGTTTCAGTAGCTCAAGGAGGCGTCACTGCGTTCGGACAAATCCATATACGCTACACCACATCTGCCAAGCAGATGCCTGACCAGCAGCGTAACCCAACGCGCTTAGTCAGGCCTTGAGGGGAAAAAAAAGGTGAATAAATGATAGATAAGCTTACTTACACAAAGAAATAAATATAACTATAATGTAAAAAAAACAAAACAACAACAACAACAAAAAAATTCCGATGCGATTCTTGTTGTGTGGGGAGCCTCAGTACATATCCGCCATGTCAGCCATGTTGATGACGTGCGGGCTGCGTCTGTCAGTGCCATCTGTCACCGTGGATATTATCACCATCATGACCGGTGTAACACCATACAGCCCCCCCCCCCCCCCCCCCCCCCCCACCTCCCACCACCCACACCCCTCTTCCAATTTGGATATACTAAGATTTTACCCCCCACCTTCCACTCGTAATAATATAGCCATGAGGGTCATGATAGGCTGGCTTGAAAAAAAAAATCCCCCGGGGGTAAATTTGCCCCAGTTAGAATTAATGAAAGCTGTCAAAAGTAGAATTCCTTCGTGTGTGTTTCCTTCCGTTCAGTTGTAATGAAGAGAGGGAAGAGGGTGGGGGGTCAGTAAAGGTTAGCCTAGAAATACCCCCCTACCTTTTTCAACAGCTCGATCAAACCCGTGGAAAGAGGGTAATTTTCAGCTCGATTTGGAGGTGTGTGTGGGGGGGGGGGGAGGAGGGGTGTCGACTTTGACCAGCCACAAAATAACCCGTGGTAAAACTCCATGGTGGGGTAGTTTGAGGTTGTGGGACCGAATAACTCGTAAGTTTACGGGAAAAGCACGACAAGTGATTCCCCCTC
>NC_134881.1:7490845-7503345 GCF_041734735.1 Babylonia areolata
TGTGACAGGAAAGAGGAGTCAGCTCATTTAACTACAGAAGAGATTCATTCAGGCGTTGTAAAGTTGTTTTGTTTTTTGTTGTTGTTGTTTTGTTGTTGTTTTTTGTTGTTTTTGTTTTTGTTTTGTTTTGGGGTTTTTTTTGTTTGTTTGTTTTTTGTTCTTTTGGGGGGGGGTTTAACATCTCAATGCAAAAAGAACTTTCTTAACCAGATTAATGGGATCAGTCAACAGTGGTGTACTGAAGGAAAACGGACACAGACGCTGCGTGCAGTGCACTGTGATGGAATTGAAAGACTCAATACCTGTCTCAGCTCTTTGATCTCAAGACCGTGCTGCTGCATTTGCCCAGTGCAAACTGTGCGTCTCCAAACCACATGCTACAACTCCCAACTGGACTCTACCGTACTGAACGATTATACGTCTTGACTTCGACAAGGCGCTATTTTTAGTGATGTAGCTTTAACAGTTGTGACATCGTTGATCTTAACTAAACACTAAACTCACACAATGGGTCATACAACTAAAACTAAATGAATAGAATGAAGTACTAAGGTTCTCTCGACTAGAGTCTATAAGTGAAACTGCAGGAACTTCAGAAAGGGACAGGCAGTGACATCACAAACGTGTGGAGAGCTTTCCTGAGATCGGGGCAGGAATAATGGTGGTGGTCTTCCAAGGGGGACTACTCCATCAAAGGGAGACCAGAACCCAGAGAAACGCCACAGTCTCTTCGGCGCCAGCCAGCAACACTTGGTCACAAGACCATTGAAGAAAAGAAAAGAACTGAATTCCGATGGTCCCATAAAGGACGATATAAAAAAAGAGGAAAACCTCACAGAAAGTGTCCCGTCTTTTGACAGGGTCTGTGCCAACGCCTTCTCTCCTTTCCTCGTCCTCTCTTCACTCACTTTCCTCCTTCAGCAAACGTCCATTGTGCTCCAGCAGAAACGCTGACATTTTCTCTCCGTGCTGTTCACTGGAGAAAGAAACTCCTGGCTCCGGCAGGAGAGAGGGCCAGTACCGAGTTAGTCTGGTGAGATATTTCAGGATTCCCCAATCAGCACCTCCACTCCTCCCCCTTACCCCCACTATCAAGTCCAGTCTTCTTCATCCACACACCGTCTCCTCTCCTCCAATCCATTTCGGTGAAAGAGCTATCTCCTGCTGACTGTTTCGCCATTCTGTACAAGCCTCTCTCTGCTCCATTCCGTTGCTGCAATACGTGATATATATATATATATATATATATATATATATATATATATATATATATATATAAAGAAGAAAACCTGGCTGCCATGTGCTGTGTAAGTTGGAAAGTCTTGTGGGTCTATGAGTCGGTTCTTTCATGACACGACAAATATCAGTTTGTCAGTGAATTTGTCATGACTGGTGCATTTTGGTGTTTCAAGAAATCCACCAAACGCTGACAGGGAATGCGTTTGATCTTCTGCATTTGTAAACACATCGAGGTAGCATCACACCAGTAGTCCACAGGGAACTATCGATGTTTGGATAATAGGAGGCAACACACCAGTTGACATATATGTTTACACGAATGTTGTAAAGAAAAACAGACAAGAAGAAAGAGACATACAAACTCAGTTTCTTCTACTGACACACGTGTTTGACCCAGGAAATAATCACATTAAGATTACAGCCTCAACACATTTATCTACACACACAAAATATACTTATCACTTGAAGGCTTTCAAGTTCCACGACCTATTTCTCTTTCTCTGTGATCTTCTTCTTCTTCTCCTTCTCCTTCTTCTGTTGACGTTGTCAATCTTCATTTGCCACTCTGGGCATGGTTCCCCTTCAACATAAATGTACTCCTCCTCTTAATTTCAATTTCAGTGTCCCTGGTTTTGATAAGTATGTTTCCTCTATCTCTCTATCTGTTATTGATTTCTTTCACTGTTTCCTTCCGCCACAAGAATTCTAATTCACGAACACTTGGTCACAAGACCATTGAGATACTGACAAGAAATGGATTCAGATGGTCCCATAAAGAATTATATATATATATATATATATATATATATATATATATATATATATATATATATATATCAAAAAAAGTCGAGAACCTTACAGAATGAGTTCCATCTTTGACAGTATGTGTGCCAATGTTTTCTTCTCTGTTCCTCCTCGTCTCTACACTCGCTTTCCTCCTTGTGCAAACGTCCTGTTGTGCTCCAGCAGAAACACTGACATTTTCACTTCATGCAGCTCACTGAAAAAAAAAAACGAGCTACAGCAGAGGAGAGGACCAACAGAGAGTTAGTCTGGCGGGATATTTCAGGATTCTCAATCAGCCCCCCACCCCACCCACACCCCCACCCCCAGCCCCGCCCAACCCCCGCCATCAGCCCCTGTCTTTTTTCATCCACACACCCCCTCCTCTCCTCCAACCAATTTCGGTGAAAGAGCTCTCTCCTGCTGACTGTTTAGACATTCCATGCACGTGCCCGAGCCTCTCTCTCTCTCTCTCTCTCTCTCTCTCTCTCTGTGTCTGGTCACCAAGCTGGCTGTCACGTGTTGTGTATGTTGGAAAGTCCTGTGGGTTTACGTGTCTGTTCCTTCATGACACCACCGACATCAAATTTGCCAATACGTTTGCCGTGCATGGTTCATGCTGGGTATTTTTTTTATGTTTCCAATAACCCACCAAACGCTGACAGGGAATACAGGATATTAACGTGCATATTTTATCTTCTGCATTTGTATACACATCAAGGCAGCATTACACCGGCAGTTCATATGGAATCATCTATGTTAGGTCGATAACAGACCGCACACCAGAGTTTACAATAGAAATGTTTAACAAAATTAAAGTAACACCGACAGACGGGAAGAAAGAGATATGTCAACTCAATTGCCTTCGCTGTCACATGTTCGTCCTAAGGAATATTCTTACTGGATTACAGTCTCAAAACATTCATTTGTACACAGAGATAATTATTCTTATCCATTAATAGCGTTCCGTGCACTATTTTCCTTTCCACATCTTTCTTTCTTCTTCTTCTTCTTCTTCTTCTTCTTCTTCTTCTTCTTTCCTTGTTTCACTTTCTTCTTTTTTCTCTCTATCCCTCGACGTTCTGTACCTTCATTTCCAGCTCCTGGCTTAGTCTCTGTATAACATGAATGTAATGTTTTTCTCCTCTCTTAATTTCACTTTCTATGTCCCTGGTTTTTATAAGTATGTTTCTTCCATCTGTTCTTGATTTCATTCCTTGTTTATTTCCTGCTACGAATCCTAATTCGCAAACACTTGGTCACAAGACCATTGAAACACTGAACTGAAGTGGACGCTGATAGTCCCATGAAGAACTATAAATGGAGGAAAATCTCACAGAAAGTGTCCCGTCTTTTGACAGGGTCTGTGCCAACGTCTTCTCTCCTTTCCTCGTCCTCTCTTCACTCACTTTCCTCCTTCAGCAAACGTTCCATTGTGCTCCAGCAGAAACACTGACATTTTCTCTCCATGCTGTTCACTGGAGAAAGAAACTCCTGGCTCCGGCAGGAGAGAGGGCCAGTACCGAATTAGTCTGGTGAGATATTTCAGGATTCCCCAATCAGCACCTCCACTCCTCCCCCTTACCCCCACCATCAAGTCCAGTCTTCTTCATCCACACACCGTCTCCTCTCCTCCTATCCATTTTGGTGAAAGAGCTATCTCCTGCTGACTGTTTCGCCATTCTGTCCAAGCCTCTCTCTGCCCCATTCCGTTGCTGCAATACGTTATATATATATATATATATATATATATAAAGAAGAAAACCTGGCTGCCATGTGCTGTGTAAGTTGGAAAGTCTTGTGGGTCTATGAGTCGGTTCTTTCATGACACGACAAATATCAGTTTGTCAGTGAATTTGTCATGACTGGTGCATTTTGGTGTTTCTAGTAATCCACCAAACGCTGACAGGGAATGCGTTTGATCTTCTGCATTTTTAAACACATCAAGGTAGCATCACACCAGTAGTCCACAGGGAACTATCGATGTTTGGATAATAGGAGGCAACACACCAGTTGACAAATATTTTTACACGAATGTTGTAAAGAAAAGCAGACAAGAAGAAAGAGACATACAAACTCAGTTACTTCTACTGACACACGTGTTTGACCCAGGAAATAATCACATTAAGATTACAGCCTCAACACGTTTATCTACACACACAAAATATACTTATCACTTGAAGACTTTCAAGTTCCACGACCTATTTTTCTTTCTCTGTGATCTTCTTCTTCTTCTCCTTCTACTTCTTCTGTTGACGTTGTCAATCTTCATTTGCCACTCTGGGCATGGTTCCCCTTCAACATAAATGTACTCCTCCTCTTAATTTCAATTTCAGTGTCCCTGGTTTTGATAAGTATGTTTCCTCTATCTCTCTATCTGTTATTGATTTCTTCCACTGTTTCCTTCCCCCACAAGAATTCTAATTCACGAACACTTGGTCACAAGACCATTGAGATACTGAAAAGAAATGGATTCAGATGGTCCCATAAAGAATTATATATATATATATATATATATATATATATATATATATATATATATATATATATATATATATATATATATATAAGTCGAGAACCTTACAGAATGAGTTCCATCTTTGACAGTATGTGTGCCAATGTTTTCTCTTCTTTCCTCCTCGTCTCTACACTCGCTCTCCTCCTTGTGCAAACGTCCTGTTGTGCTCCAGCAGAAACACTGACATTTTCACTTCATGCAGCTCACTGGAAAAAAAAGAGCTACAGCAGAGGAGAGGACCAACAGAGAGTTAGTCTGGCGGGATATTTCAGGATTCTCAATCAGCCCCCCACCCCACCCACACCCCCAACCCCAGCCCCGCCCAACCTCCGCCATCAGCCCCTGTCTTTTTTCATCCACACACCCTCTCCTCTCCTCCAACCAATTTCGGTGAAAGAGCTCTCTCCTGCTGACTGTTTAGACATTCCATGCACGTGCCCGAGCCTCTCTCTCTCTCTCTCTCTCTCTCTCTCTCTCTGTCTGGTCACCAAGCTGGCTGTCGCGTGTTGTGTATGTTGGAAAGTCCTGTGGGTTTACGTGTCTGTTCCTTCATGACACCACCAACATCAAATTTGCCAATACGTGTGCCGTGCATGGTTCATGCTGGGTATTTTTTTTATGTTTCCAATAACGCACCAAACGCTGACAGGGAATACAGGATATTAACGTGTATATTTTATCTTCTGCATTTGTATACATATCAAGGCAGCATTACACCAGCAGTTCATATGGAATCATTTATGTTAGATCGATAGTAGACCACACACCAGAGTTTACAAAAAAATGTTTAACAAAATGAAAGTAAACCCAACAGACGGGAAGAAAGAGATATGTCAACTCAATTGCCTCCGCTGTCACATGTTCGTCCTAGGGAACATTCATACAAAGATTAGACTCAAAACATTCATTTGTACACAGAGATAATTATGCTTATCACTGAAGGGCTTTCAAGTTCCATGCACTATTTTCCTTTCCACATCTTTCTTCTTCTTCTTCTTCTTCTTCTTCTTCTTCTTCTTCTTCTTCTTCTTCTTTCCTTGTTTCACTTTCTTCTTTTTTCTCTCTATCCCTCGACGTTCTGTACCTTCATTTCCAGCTCTCGGCTTAGTCTCTGTATAACATGAATGTAATGTTTTTTCTCCTCTCTTAATTTCACTTTCTATGTCCCTGGTTTTTATAAGTATGTTTCGTCCATCTGTTCTTGATTTCATTCCTTGTTTATTTCCTGCTACGAATCCTAATTCGCAAACACTTGGTCACAAGACTATTGAAACACTGAACTGAAGTGGACGCTTATAGTCCCATGAAGATCTATAAATGGAGAAAAATCTCACAGAAGGTGTCCCGTCTTTTGACAGGGTCTGTGCCAACGCCTTCTCTCCTTTCCTCTCCCTCTCTTCACTCACTTTCCTCCTTCAGCAAACGTTCCATTGTGCTCCAGCAGAAACACTGACATTTTCTCTCCATGCTGTTCACTGGAGAAAGAAACTCCTGGCTCCGGCAGGAGAGAGGGCCAGTACCGAGTTAGTCTGGTGAGATATTTCAGGATTCCCCAATCAGCACCTCCACTCCTCCCCCTTACCCCCACCATCAAGTCCAGTCTTCTTCATCCACACACCGTCTCCTCTCCTCCTATCCATTTTGGTGAAAGAGCTATCTCCTGCTGACTGTTTCGCCATTCTGTCCAAGCCTCTCTCTGCCCCATTCCGTTGCTGCAATACGTTATATATATATATATATATATATATATATATATATATATATATATATATATATATATATATATAAAGAAGAAAACCTGGCTGCCATGTGCTGTGTAAGTTGGAAAGTCTTGTGGGTCTATGAGTCGGTTCTTTCATGACACGACAAATATCAGTTTGTCAGTGAATTTGTCATGACTGGTGCATTTTGGTGTTTCTAGTAATCCACCAAACGCTCACAGGGAATGCGTTTGATCTTCTGCATTTTTAAACACATCAAGGTAGCATCACACCAGTAGTCCACAGGGAACTATCGATGTTTGGATAATAGGAGGCAACACACCAGTTGACAAATATTTTTACACGAATGTTGTAAAGAAAAGCAGACAAGAAGAAAGAGACATACAAACTCAGTTACTTCTACTGACACACGTGTTTGACCCAGGAAATAATCACATTAAGATTACAGCCTCAACACGTTTATCTACACACACAAAATATACTTATCACTTGAAGACTTTCAAGTTCCACGACCTATTTTTCTTTCTCTGTGATCTTCTTCTTCTTCTCCTTCTACTTCTTCTGTTGACGTTGTCAATCTTCATTTGCCACTCTGGGCATGGTTCCCCTTCAAAATAAATGTACTCCTCCTCTTAATTTCAATTTCAGTGTCCCTGGTTTTGATAAGTATGTTTCCTCTATCTCTCTATCTGTTATTGATTTCTTCCACTGTTTCCTTCCCCCACAAGAATTCTAATTCACGAACACTTGGTCACAAGACCATTGAGATACTGAAAAGAAATGGATTCAGATGGTCCCATAAAGAATTATATATATATATATATATATATATATATATATATATATATATATATATATATATATATATATATATATATATAAGTCGAGAACCTTACAGAATGAGTTCCATCTTTGACAGTATGTGTGCCAATGTTTTCTCTTCTTTCCTCCTCGTCTCTACACTCGCTCTCCTCCTTGTGCAAACGTCCTGTTGTGCTCCAGCAGAAACACTGACATTTTCACTTCATGCAGCTCACTGAAAAAAAAAAACGAGCTACAGCAGAGGAGAGGACCAACAGAGAGTTAGTCTGGCGGGATATTTCAGGATTCTCAATCAGCCCCCCACCCCACCCACACCCCCACCCCCAGCCCCGCCCAACCCCCGCCATCAGCCCCTGTCTTTTTTCATCCACACACCCTCTCCTCTCCTCCAACCAATTTCGGTGAAAGAGCTCTCTCCTGCTGACTGTTTAGACATTCCATGCACGTGCCCGAGCCTCTCTCTCTCTCTCTCTCTCTCTCTCTCTGTGTGTCTGGTCACCAAGCTGGCTGTCGCGTGTTGTGTATGTTGGAAAGTCCTGTGGGTTTACGTGTCTGTTCCTTCATGACACCACCGACATCAAATTTGCCAATACGTTTGCCGTGCATGGTTCATGCTGGGTATTTTTTTTATGTTTCCAATAACCCACCAAACGCTGACAGGGAATACAGGATATTAACGTGCATATTTTATCTTCTGCATTTGTATACACATCAAGGCAGCATTACACCGGCAGTTCATATGGAATCATTTATGTTAGATCGATAGTAGACCACACACCAGAGTTTACAAAAAAAATGTTTAACAAAATGAAAGTAAACCCAACAGACGGGAAGAAAGAGATATGTCAACTCAATTGCCTCCGCTGTCACATGTTCGCCTTAAGGAACATTCACCCAAAGATTACAGCCTCAAAACATTCATTTGCACACAGAGATAATTATGCTTATCACTGAAGAGCGTTCCGTGCACTATTTTCCTTTCCACATCTTTCTTCTTCTTCTTCTTCTTCTTCTTCTTCTTCTTCTTCTTCTTCTTCTTCTTCTTCTTCTTCTTCTTTCATTGTTTCACTTTCTTCTTTTTTCTCTCTAGCCCTCGACGTTCTGTACCTTCATTTCCAGCTCCGGGCTTAGTCTCTGTATAACATGAATGTAATGTTTTTCTCCTCTCTTAATTTCACTTTCTATGTCCCTGGTTTTTATAAGTATGTTTCTTCCATCTGTTCTTGATTTCATTCCTTGTTTATTTCCTGCTACGAATCCTAATTCGCAAACACTTGGTCACAAGACCATTGAAACACTGAACTGAAGTGGACGCTTATAGTCCCATGAAGAACTATAAATGGAGGAAAACCTCACAGAAAGTGTCCCGTCTTTTGACAGGGTCTGTGCCAACGTCTTCTCTCCTTTCCTCGTCCTCTCTTCACTCACTTTCCTCCTTCAGCAAACGTTCCATTGTGCTCCAGCAGAAACACTGACATTTTCTCTCCATGCTGTTCACTGGAGAAAGAAACTCCTGGCTCCGGCAGGAGAGAGGGCCAGTACCGAGTTAGTCTGGTGAGATATTTCAGGATTCCCCAATCAGCACCTCCACTCCTCCCCCTTACCCCCACCATCAAGTCCAGTCTTCTTCATCCACACACCGTCTCCTCTCCTCCTATCCATTTTGGTGAAAGAGCTATCTCCTACTGACTGTTTCGCCATTCTGTCCAAGCCTCTCTCTGCCCCATTCCGTTGCTGCAATACGTTATATATATATATATATATATATATATATATATATATATATATATATATATATATATAAAGAAGAAAACCTGGCTGCCATGTGCTGTGTAAGTTGGAAAGTCTTGTGGGTCTATGAGTCGGTTCTTTCATGACACGACAAATATCAGTTTGTCAGTGAATTTGTCATGACTGGTGCATTTTGGTGTTTCTAGTAATCCACCAAACGCTGACAGGGAATGCGTTTGATCTTCTGCATTTTTAAACACATCAAGGTAGCATCACACCAGTAGTCCACAGGGAACTATCGATGTTTGGATAATAGGAGGCAACACACCAGTTGACAAATATTTTTACACGAATGTTGTAAAGAAAAGCAGACAAGAAGAAAGAGACATACAAACTCAGTTACTTCTACTGACACACGTGTTTGACCCAGGAAATAATCACATTAAGATTACAGCCTCAACACGTTTATCTACACACACAAAATATACTTATCACTTGAAGACTTTCAAGTTCCACGACCTATTTTTCTTTCTCTGTGATCTTCTTCTTCTTCTCCTTCTACTTCTTCTGTTGACGTTGTCAATCTTCATTTGCCACTCTGGGCATGGTTCCCCTTCAACATAAATGTACTCCTCCTCTTAATTTCAATTTCAGTGTCCCTGGTTTTGATAAGTATGTTTCCTCTATCTCTCTATCTGTTATTGATTTCTTCCACTGTTTCCTTCCCCCACAAGAATTCTAATTCACGAACACTTGGTCACAAGACCATTGAGATACTGAAAAGAAATGGATTCAGATGGTCCCATAAAGAATTATATATATATATATATATATATATATATAAAAGTCGAGAACCTTACAGAATGAGTTCCATCTTTGACAGTATGTGTGCCAATGTTTTCTCTTCTTTCCTCCTCGTCTCTACACTCGCTTTCCTCCTTGTGCAAACGTCCTGTTGTGCTCCAGCAGAAACACTGACATTTTCACTTCATGCAGCTCACTGGAAAAAAAAAGAGCTACAGCAGAGGAGAGGACCAACAGAGAGTTAGTCTGGCGGGATATTTCAGGATTCTCAATCAGCCCCCCACCCCACCCACACCCCCACCCCAGCCCCGCCCAACCTCCGCCATCAGCCCCTGTCTTTTTTCATCCACACACCCTCTCCTCTCCTCCAACCAATTTCGGTGAAAGAGCTCTCTCCTGCTGACTGTTTAGACATTCCATGCACGTGCCCGAGCCTCTCTCTCTCTCTCTCTCTCTCTCTCTCTCACTCTGTCTGGTCACCAAGCTGGCTGTCGCGTGTTGTGTATGTTGGAAAGTCCTGTGGGTTTACGTGTCTGTTCCTTCATGACACCACCAACATCAAATTTGCCAATACGTTTGCCGTGCATGGTTCATGCTGGGTATTTTTTTATGTTTCCAATAACGCACCAAACGCTGACAGGGAATACAGGATATTAACGTGTATATTTTATCTTCTGCATTTGTATACATATCAAGGCAGCATTACACCAGGCAGTTCATATGGAATCATTTATGTTAGATCGATAGTAGACCACACACCAGAGTTTACAAAAAAATGTTTAACAAAATGAAAGTAAACCCAACAGACGGGAAGAAAGAGATATGTCAACTCAATTGCCTCCGCTGTCACATGTTCGTCCTAGGGAACATTCATACAAAGATTAGACTCAAAACATTCATTTGTACACAGAGATAATTATGCTTATCACTGAAGGGCTTTCAAGTTCCATGCACTATTTTCCTTTCCACATCTTTCTTCTTCTTCTTCTTCTTCTTCTTCTTCTTCTTCTTCTTCTTCTTCTTCTTCTTCTTCTTCTTCTTCCTTGTTTCACTTTCTTCTTTTTTCTCTCTATCCCTCGACGTTCTGTACCTTCATTTCCAGCTCCTGGCTTAATCTCCATATTACATAAATGTAATGTTTTTTCTCCTCTCTTAATTTCACTTCTATGTCCCTGTTTTTTATGAGTATGTTTCGTCCATCTGTTCTTGATTTCATTCCTTGTTTATTTCCTGCTACGAATCCTAATTCGCAAACACTTGGTCACAAGACCATTGAAACACTGAACTGAAGTGGACGCTTATAGTCCCATGAAGAACTATAAATGGAGGAAAATCTCACAGAAAGGTGTCCCGTCTTTTGACAGGGTCTGTGCCAACGCCTTCTCTCCTTTCCTCGTCCTCTCTTCACTCACTTTCCTCCTTCAGCAAACGTTCCATTGTGCTCCAGCAGAAACGCTGACATTTTCTCTCCATGCTGTTCACTGGAGAAAGAAACTCCTGGCTCCGGCAGGAGAGAGGGCCAGTACCGAGTTAGTCTGGTGAGATATTTCAGGATTCCCCAATCAGCACCTCCACTCCTCCCCCTTATCTCCACCAGCAGAAACACTGACATTTTCACTTCGTGTGGCTCACTGGAAAAAAAAACTGAACTACAGCAGAGGAGAGGACCAACAGAGAGTTAGTCTGGCGGGATATTTCAGGATTCTCAATCAGCCCCCCACCCCCACCCCCGCCATCAGCCCCTGTCTTTTTTCATCCACACACCCTCTCCTCTCCTCCAACCAATTTCGGTGAAAGAGCTTATACAGATTTCTTCTGAAGGGCACGGTGAAATAATGCGGTCTCCAGCAAACAGCGGTGTGTAAAGTCAATGTAATGAACATCACTCATAACCAGTTTGTGCGTTCTTGCACATGCAGTTCATTTTTTTCTTTTTAACAATTAAAATTCACAAGCGGTTTATAAACAAATGAATAACGTTTGGATGAAACGTCATTTTCTTATACACGGTCTTCAAGCTGCTGGAGACGCCTGTGTGCCTGAAACATCCGTTTTCAATAAGAATTCAGTGGAAGACCATCATGCAACTTGTATTTGTATTTGTATTTCTTTTTATCACAACAGATTCCTCTGTGTGAAATCCGGGTTGCTGTCCCCAGGGAGAGCGCGTCGCTGCACTACAGCGTCACCCTTTTTTTTGTCTTCTTTTTTTTTTCCTGCGTGTATTTTTATTTGTTTTTCTTATCGAAGTGGATTTTTCTACAGAATTTTGCGAGAAACTACCATTTTGTTGCCGTGCGTTCTTTTACGTGCGCTAAGTGCATGCTGCACACGGGACCTCGGTTTATCGTCTTATCCGAATAACTAGCGTCCAGACCACCACTCAAGGTCCAGTGGAGGGGGAGAAAATATCGGCGGCTGAGCCGTGATTCGAACCAGCGCACTGAGATTCTCTCGCTTCCAAGGCGGACGCGTTACCTCTAGGCCATCACTCCACTTGTGGATTATTCTGCAGATTTGGGCCAAGGATAACTCTTTTGTTGCCGTGGATTCTTTTACATGCACTAAGTGCAAGCTACACACGGGACCTCGGTTTCTCGTCTCACCCGAATGGCTATTAATGTACAAGGAGTCTGATACAAGTGAATATAATGGACTGCTTAAGGTTTTATTGGTTGGGACATATTGACGAAACAAAATCATGACGTGTACTTTATTTCTGTATGTTTTCTCTTCTGCCACGTAGGTGTACATTTGAGAAGGAAAGCAGGAACTTTTTTTTTTTTTTTTTTGGATTTGAATCTGGCTATCGTTCAATAACCGCCTTCTTCTGGCTTGCTGGTTGGCTCTATCTGTTTGTGTCTGTCTGTCTGTCTCGTCTC
>NC_134881.1:7510845-7515845 GCF_041734735.1 Babylonia areolata
ACAACAATTCAATTTTTTTTTTTTTTTTAAGATAACACAGGCACGCATGTATATGCGAATGATCATACTTGAAATGTATGTGCGTGCTTGAGAATATGGTTTGTGTACACAGCCGTTTGTTTGTACTCTTCAGCATGGAAGTGTTCCTTTTCTTTTCTTTTTTTTTTTTTTTTTTTTAATGAGATATCCGTTATGCGTTTGCAAATCCTTCGGGACAGATTGCTTAACCCTATAGATTTGACATGATATGAATTATGAGTACAGGATCAGCAGATTTATATTCTGAATAATCTTTGTGTTTTTGTTTTGTTTCATTTTCTAATTTTTTATCAATTTATTAGTCTATTTAAGCATTTCATTTATGTATTCATGCATTCATGCATTTATGCATTTATCTGTGCATTTATTTGTTCACTTATTCATTTATTCATACATTTTTATGGGTCTATTCATGCACTTTTTATGTCTTTATGTATTGTCTTTTTCTTTTTCTTTTTTTTTTTTTACTGTCATCTTTATCTATCTATCTATTCATCTATCTATCTATCTATCGATCTATCTATCAATCTATCTATCTATTTGGCGACGAAATTCGACACATGAAATGATGAAGTAAAGACAGAAAGTAAAAATGTCTTTCACTAATTTGGCCCACAACAACAGCAACAACAACAACAAAAAAACAAAAAAACATGAAGTGCTGTTAAACTGATTTGAGCTCGGCACAACACTCAGAAGCCTTCCACAGAATAGTCAGTCACTCTTGGCAATCTTTTGTTCAAGGATCGATGAGAAAAACAATTGACCTTTTGACGACGTCTCAATCAATCGATTCTTGGCCATTGAAGAGATGACGCGTGTGCGCTACTATGCTTTAAAGACTGAAGACTCCAGACCTTAACATTTGTATTTGTATTTGTATTTCTTTTTATCACAACAGATTTCTCTGTATGAAAGAGAACATGTCGACAATGGTCGATAAGTTAGATTCTGGAGTCTTCAGTCTTTAGCGGTATTGGTGTTTTCAGGGTTGATTTGACTTCGTCCTTCGTATCTGTGTGTGTGTGTGTGTGTGTGTGTGTGTGTGTGTGTGTGTGTGTGTGTGTGTGTGTGTGTGTGTATGTTTGTGTGTCTGTGTCTGTGTGTGTATGTGTCTGTCTGTGTACTTATGTGCGCGTGTGTGTGTGTCTGTGTGTGTGTGTGTGTGTGTCTGTGTGTGTTCAGGTGTTCGCTGTGGACAAGTACGCCCGCCAGAAGGTGATTGGAGAGGCGGAACTGCGTGCGGGCGACGTTGATCTGAACGCGCCCGTCAAGGTCTGGCTCAATCTCCGTGACCTGGATGAGGTCAGTACAGACACGTATTGTATTGCAGTGTATTGTATTGTATTGTATTGTATCGTATTGTATTGTATTTATTGTATTGTATTTATTGTATTGTATTGTATCATATTGTATTATATTGTATTGTATCATATTGTATCGTATTGTATTTATCGTATTGTATGTATTATATTGTATTGTATCCTATCGTATCGTATTGTATCGTATTGTGCTCATTATGTGAGAAAGAGAGAACTGTATGCCTGGTATAACTGCAGTTCTAACCCCATTAAACTCCTCAGATATCACGGCATTTGACAACGAACTACTGTTCCATTTCATTTTTTTGCACGTGAACCAGAGACACCGATCATGGTTCAGTGGTGTTCTTAATCGTAGCAGGGAAAAGTCACAGTTCAAAGACTTCCCCACCGCAGTCCCCGATATGTTTGATTGTTTCTTGTTAGTGTTAACAATTTCTGAACGCTTACCTCACAGTCCGTTGCTGTTTCAAATAATTTCTTAAAGTTTGCTTCAGATTCCTTTGCTCTTTCAAATTCACCAGACATTACTGTTTCAAATTTCTGAAAGTTCTGGAAGTTTGCTTCACAGTCTGTTACAGTTTAATGTTTCTTAAAGGTATGCTTGGCAGCAGGGTTTTTATTTGGTCTATAATCAGACCAATTGACATTTGACTGAAGAGCGCACACACACACACACACACACACACACACACACACACACACACACACACACACACACACACAAAATTAACATTCATCATTTTCTGACCGTGCCACAACCCGACAAAAAAGACGACCGGGAAGGATTTTTTTTTTTTTTTTTTTTAAATCTGGATTCCAGATAATTGTCTCCCCTCTTGCTAGACAAGACAATTTTCTCCCCTTCCTCCTCCAAGAAAGTGCATCGCCTGATGTTGTGTGTGGGTGTATGGGTGGTAAGTGGTGGTTGAAACCTGTGGAGGGTGGTCTTTTTTTCTTTCTTTCTTTTCTCGGGGTTTTTTTTTCTGTTTATCTGTTTGCATCTTCCTTGTTCGCAGCGACAGAAACACTGCCTCCATGGTGTGGTTGATGGTGGCTTTGTTAAAAAATAGCTGTAGAGTGCCCGCGTTGAGTGTTGCTATGGTTGTGAGGGACTCGCCTGTTATCAGTCTGGGTCGTCAACTCCAACTGCGAACATCTGTCGCTTGGTGATGATGAACAAAAGAAGAAAGAAGACATATGGTGTTGTAGTTATCTGGCAGTGTTGATTCTATGGTCTTGGTTTTTGACTGAGTCTTTTGTGATGTGGGTTGAGTCTTTCGTGATGTGTTTTGTTTTTTTTCCCCTGATATATTTTATCACCGAGCATTTGGATCAGGGCAGTTATTGAACCAACATTATGATTTTCTTTTTTCTTTTTTTTCTTCTTTTTCTCTCACTATGATTTAATCTAACCCCTTGACACGGCTGAACCTTCTTGGTGAAATGAGATCAATGTGGTACCATCATCAGTTCTAAATGCATTCACTTCCACTGCTTTGTATGAGTGTGTTCTTGTCAATGGTGTCACTGGTTTTCCTGAACATCAGTAATTAATGTGGAGTGATGGCCTAGAGGTAACGCGTCCGCCTAGGAAGCGAAAGAATCTGAGCGCGCTGGTTCGAATCACGGCTCAGCTGCCGATATTTTCTTCCCATCCACTAGACCTTGAGTGGTGGTCTGGACGCTAGTCATTCGGATGAGACGATAAACCGAGGTCCCGTGTGCAGCAGGCACCTAGCGCACGTAAAAGAACCCATGGCAACAAAAGGGTTGTTCCTGGCAAAATTCTGTAGAAAAAATCCACTTCGACAGGAAAAACAAATAAAACTGCAAGCAGGAAAAAATACAAAAAAATGGGTGGCGCTGAAGTGAAGCGACGCGCTCTCCCTGGGGAGAGCAGCTCGAATTTCACACAGAGAAGTCTGTTGTGATAAGAGAAATGCAAATACAAATAATACAACACCCCTCAAGGAATAGATCCAAATACAGAGTGGTGACTGTCCACTTCACCAAGCTGTAAGCTCTGTCTTAATCAACCCATTGAGATAACCGCCCTTTACTGACCAGTGCAGGTATACTCGTCAGCAGTAGTCTAGAGGAAATGCGTTCGCCATATGTGCGCAATTCTGTGGATATCGCCATTTGTTAACAATCGTATCGCGTGTGTTTCCATGTTATAGATGGGTCTTGTCATGCGGTATGAAAATGGGGTAGGATTTTGTGGGGTTTTTTTTTATTTCTAGCATTAATTCAGCTATACTCCGGTGTCCAGATACATCTCATTTAGCTGACAGCTGTGTGGTATTTTTTTTATTTCTGGCATTAATTCAGCTATACTCCGGTGTCCAGATACATCTCATTTAGCTGACAGCTGTGTTGATGTCTCTGCTGCTGCTCTCGCGGACATAGATGTTCTGATTTATTTTTGGTGGCTTTCGGCGGTTGAATTTTCTCTGATGGGAAATAATCTGAGTTTGTTTTCTGTGAGTATCTTATGATATGCACTTTTGCCTTCTTTTTCTTTTTTTCTTTTTTTTTTAATCACATTTTATACTGCTCTTTCTTTGTTTTCTTCTCCCCTCTCTCTCTCTCTCTCTCTCTCTCTCTCTCTCTCTTTTTGTTGTTGTTGTTTGTTTGTTTGTTTTTCGTTCCTTGATCTCCAGTTTTGTTTCCTTCTGTCAGTTTTTCTTTCGTTCTTTTCTGTGTGTGTGTGTGTGTGTGTGTGTGTGTGTGTGTGTGTGTGTGTGTGTGTGTGTGTGAAAGAGAGAGAGAGTGTGTGTGTGTGTGTGAAAGAGAGAGAGAGAGAGAGTGTGTGTGTGTGAAAGAGAGAGAGAGTGTGTGTGTGTGTGTGAAAGAGAGAGAGAGAGAGAGTGTGTGTGTGTGTGTGTGTGTGTGTGTGTGTGTGTGTGTGTGTGTGAAAGAGAGTGTGTTTGTGTGTGTGTGTGCACACACACGCGCGCTCATTATTTCATTGTCACAGTATTCTCTTTTGTCTGCTTTTTTTTTCTATGAAGGTGTGTTTGATGTGGAAACAAAAAAAAAAAACAAAAAAAAAACGGCAGTTGTTGCGTATTCGTTCTACCATTTTGAAATACAATATTGACTTTGCACTGAGTGATCGATAGCTGACCGACTTTGACTGTCCCATGGTGTTGGTGGGTGTTGGCAGAAACCCACAGAGTATGGGGACATCTTCTTCTCCCTGAGTTATCTGCCCACGGCCGAGCGTCTGACCATCGTCATCGTCAAGGCCCGCAACCTCAAGTGGAGGGAGGGCAGGGACACGGGAGGTAAGTCACTGCTCGGAGAAGAGAGAGCAACGATTTAACTAACTCAGTACGGCCAGTCCTCTCTTCTCCTCTACACAGACCCCTCGAATGTCCAGTGGGTGTCTCTATGACCCAGCCTTTAGCTTCCGTCGTCAGAATTGTGGTATTCTTTGTCAACATTCACCTCTTCAGTGTAAGAGCCTTCCGCTTGTAATATTTTGATGGTTGTAGTTCGGGTGAAACGCTGTTAACGTCGTCTCTTTCGCCGTTCGTATGGAGAGAATTAAAAAAAAAAAAAAAAAAAACCCTGTATATCGTTCGTTTATTCATTTATAGTCTGTTCATCTAAGATGATGATATTAGAGTG
>NC_134881.1:7525845-7545845 GCF_041734735.1 Babylonia areolata
GCGACTTTTGGAAACTTCAAAGGGCGATTTTTTTTTTTTTTTTTTTTTTTTTTTTTTAATCTCATTTGCAGTAAAGCCCCTAATTTAATGTATATACCAGTTTCACGAAACTGTGATCGCGGAGAAGTATATTTGGATATAATTCGTGTCTTCATTTACAGAACAGCATTAGAAAGGTTCAGACTGGATGTGTCCCTGTTTGATGCCAACAAACACCGCTAAGCCCAGCAGTAGACTACGTGCATTTCCCGTTTTGAGCAGGAAAAGCAGAAAACGATGTGCGTCACTTTTTCGAATGCTGTCTCTGTGACTATTAGGGAATCTTATCCCCAGCTGAACGAAAGAAAAAATAACTGGAGCAAACAAGCATGATGCTTAAGTGCGAAGAGGAAGCTAAAATCGTATGTTTAGATGAAATTTTGAGGACAAAGCAGAGCAGTCATTGCGGAGTTTGAAGCACTTTTGAAAAGCAGTTGACCGATTGAATTAAATATTGCCCGACTTACGTATAAACTCAATCAATGTGCCGATCAGGCCCTGAAAACTTACCTTAGAATGTATAAAACATTTACCTAAAATGAAATCTAATCAATAAACAAAATCATACAGTAGGCAATGGACACTATACAATAAACACTTAACAATGCGCAGATGACAAACAGTAAACAATATTCAGTGAACAGCACATGGACAGCACGGGGGGGGCGGGGGGGGGGAATACACATAATGCACAATGACCAGGCATTATAGAACAAAGAGTAAGCAACGTGCAGAAAACAATGAACAGACAACAACACACAGTAAACAATAAAAGTCCAGCTTCTTAAAACAGGCAACGACACAGTCTGTCTCTCTCACACTGTGGGCACAGCGTCAAGTCTGTCTCTCTCACTCACTCTATGGGCACAGCGTCAAGTCTGTCTCTCTCACTCACACTGTGGGCACAGCGTCAAGTCTGTCTCTCTCACTCACACTGTGGGCACAGCGTCAATTCTGTCTCTCTCACTCTATGGGCACAGCGTCAAGTCTTTCTCTCTCACTCACACTGTGGGCACAGCGTCAATTCTGTCTCTCTCACTCTATGGGCACAGCGTCAAGTCTGTCTCTCTCACTCACACTGTGGGCACAGCGTCAAGTCTGTCTCTCTCACTCACACTGTGGGCACAGCGTCAATTCTGTCTCTCTCACTCTATGGGCACAGCGTCAGTCAAGTCTGTCTCTCTCACTCTATGGGCACAGCATCAAGTCTGTCTCTCTCACTCACTCTATGGGCACAGCATCAAGTCTGTCTCTCTCACTCACTCTATGGGCACAGCGTCAAGTCTGTCTCTCTCACTCTATGGGCACAGCGTCAAGTCTGTCTCTCTCACACTGTGGGCACAGCGTCAAGTCTGTCTCTCTCACACTGTGGGCACAGCGTCAAGTCTGTCTCTCTCACACTATGGGCACAGCGTCAATTCTGTATCTCTCACTCTATGGGCACAGCGTCAAGTTTGTCTCTCTCACACTGTGGGCACAGCGTCAAGTCTGTCTCACTCACTCTATGGGCACAGCGTCAAGTCTCTCTCACTCACTCTATGGGCACAGCGTCAAGTCTGTCTCTCTCACTCTATGGGCACAGCGTCAAGTCTGTCTCTCTCACTCTATGGGCACAGCGTCAAGTCTGTCTCTCTCTCTCACTGTGTGGGCACAGCGTCAAGTCTGTCTCTCTCACTCTATGGGCACAGCGTCAAGTCTGTCTCTCTCACTCACACTGTGGGCACAGCGTCAAGTCTGTCTCTCTCACTCACACTGTGGGCACAGCGTCAAGTCTGTCTCTCTCACTCACACTGTGGGCACAGCGTCAAGTCTGTCTCTCTCACTCACACTGTGGGCACAGCGTCAAGTCTGTCTCTCTCACTCTATGGGCACAGCGTCAAGTCTGTCTCTCTCACTCACACTGTGGGCACAGCGTCAAGTCTGTCTCTCTCACTCTATGGGCACAGCGTCAAGTCTGTCTCTCTCACTCACACTGTGGGCACAGCGTCAAGTCTGTCTCTCTCACACTGTCGGCACAGCATCAAGTCTGTCTCTCTCACTCTATGGGCACAGCATCAAGTCTCTCTCACTCACTCTATGGGCACAGCGTCAAGTCTGTCTCTCTCACTCTATGGGCACAGCGTCAAGTCTGTCTCTCTCACACTATGGGCACAGCGTCAAGTCTCTCTCACTCACTCTATGGGCACAGCGTCAAGTCTGTCTCTCTCACACTATGGGCACAGCGTCAAGTCTGTCTCTCTCACACTGTGGGCACAGCGTCAAGTCTGTCTCTCTTACACTATGGGCACAGCGTCAATTCTGTCTCTCTCACTCTATGGGCACAGCGTCAAGTCTGTCTCTCTCACACTGTGGGCACAGCGTCAATTCTGTCTCTCTCACACTATGGGCACAGCGTCAAGTCTCTCTCACTCACTCTATGGGCACAGCGTCAAGTCTGTCTCTCTCATACTGTGCGCACAGCGTCAAGTCTGTCTCTCTTACACTATGGGCACAGCGTCAATTCTGTCTCTCTCACTCTATGGGCACAGCGTCAAGTCTGTCTCTCTCACACTGTGGGCACAGCGTCAATTCTGTCTCTCTCACACTATGGGCACAGCGTCAAGTCTCTCTCACTCACTCTATGGGCACAGCGTCAAGTCTGTCTCTCTCACTCTATGGGCACAGCGTCAAGTCTGTCTCACTCACACTGTGGGCACAGCGTCAAGTCTGTCTCTCTCACACTATGGGCACAGCGTCAAGTCTGTCTCTCTCACACTGTGGGCACAGCGTCAAGTCTGTCTCTCTCACTCTATGGGCACAGCGTCAAGTCTGTCTCTCTCACTCTATGGGCACAGCATCAAGTCTGTCTCTCTCACTCACTCTATGGGCACAGCGTCAAGTCTGTCTCTCTCACTCTGTGGGCACAGCGTCAATTCTGTCTCTCTCACACTGTGGGCACAGCGTCAAGTCTGTCTCTCTCACTCTATTGGCACAGCGTCAAGTCTGTCTCGCTCACTCTATGAGCACAGCGTCAAGTCTGTCTCTCTCACTCTATGGGCACAGCGTCAATTCTGTCTCTCTCACTCTATGGGCACAGCGTCAAGTCTGTCTCTCTCACACTGTGGGCACAGCGTCAATTCTGTCTCTCTCACACTATGGGCACAGCGTCAATTCTGTCTCTCTCACTCTATGGGCACAGCGTCAAGTCTGTCTCTCTCACACTGTGGGCACAGCGTCAATTCTGTCTCTCTCACACTATGGGCACAGCGTCAAGTCTGTCTCTCTCACTCTCTGGGCACAGCGTCAAGTCTGTCTCTCTCACACTGTGGGCACAGCGTCAAGTCTGTCTCACTCACTCTATGGGCACAGCGTCAAGTCTCTCTCACTCACACTGTGGGCACAGCGTCAAGTCTGTCTCTCTCACTCTATGGGCACAGCGTCAAGTCTGTCTCTCTCACTCTATGGGCACAGCGTCAAGTCTGTCTCTCTCTCTCACTGTGTGGGCACAGCGTCAAGTCTGTCTCTCTCACTCTATGGGCACAGCGTCAAGTCTGTCTCTCTCACTCACACTGTGGGCACAGCGTCAAGTCTGTCTCTCTCACTCACACTGTGGGCACAGCGTCAAGTCTGTCTCTCTCACTCACACTGTGGGCACAGCGTCAAGTCTGTCTCTCTCACTCACACTGTGGGCACAGCGTCAAGTCTGTCTCTCTCACTCTATGGGCACAGCGTCAAGTCTGTCTCTCTCACTCACACTGTGGGCACAGCGTCAAGTCTGTCTCTCTCACTCTATGGGCACAGCGTCAAGTCTGTCTCTCTCACTCACACTGTGGGCACAGCGTCAAGTCTGTCTCTCTCACACTGTCGGCACAGCATCAAGTCTGTCTCTCTCACTCTATGGGCACAGCATCAAGTCTCTCTCACTCACTCTATGGGCACAGCGTCAAGTCTGTCTCTCTCACTCTATGGGCACAGCGTCAAGTCTGTCTCTCTCACACTATGGGCACAGCGTCAAGTCTCTCTCACTCACTCTATGGGCACAGCGTCAAGTCTGTCTCTCTCACACTATGGGCACAGCGTCAAGTCTGTCTCTCTCACACTGTGGGCACAGCGTCAAGTCTGTCTCTCTTACACTATGGGCACAGCGTCAATTCTGTCTCTCTCACTCTATGGGCACAGCGTCAAGTCTGTCTCTCTCACTCACACTGTGGGCACAGCGTCAATTCTGTCTCTCTCACACTATGGGCACAGCGTCAAGTCTCTCTCACTCACTCTATGGGCACAGCGTCAAGTCTGTCTCTCTCACACTATGGGCACAGCGTCAAGTCTGTCTCTCTCATACTGTGGGCACAGCGTCAAGTCTGTCTCTCTTACACTATGGGCACAGCGTCAATTCTGTCTCTCTCACTCTATGGGCACAGCGTCAAGTCTGTCTCTCTCACACTGTGGGCACAGCGTCAATTCTGTCTCTCTCACACTATGGGCACAGCGTCAAGTCTCTCTCACTCACTCTATGGGCACAGCGTCAAGTCTGTCTCTCTCACTCTATGGGCACAGCGTCAAGTCTGTCTCTCTCACACTGTGGGCACAGCGTCAAGTCTGTCTCTCTCACACTATGGGCACAGCGTCAAGTCTGTCTCACTCACACTGTGGGCACAGCGTCAAGTCTGTCTCTCTCACTCTATGGGCACAGCGTCAAGTCTGTCTCTCTCACTCTATGGGCACAGCATCAAGTCTGTCTCTCTCACTCACTCTATGGGCACAGCGTCAAGTCTGTCTCTCTCACTCTGTGGGCACAGCGTCAATTCTGTCTCTCTCACACTGTGGGCACAGCGTCAAGTCTGTCTCTCTCACTCTATGGGCACAGCGTCAAGTCTGTCTCGCTCACTCTATGGGCACAGCGTCAAGTCTGTCTCTCTCACTCTATGGGCACAGCGTCAATTCTGTCTCTCTCACTCTATGGGCACAGCGTCAAGTCTGTCTCTCTCACACTGTGGGCACAGCGTCAATTCTGTCTCTCTCACACTATGGGCACAGCGTCAATTCTGTCTCTCTCACTCTATGGGCACAGCGTCAAGTCTGTCTCTCTCACACTGTGGGCACAGCGTCAATTCTGTCTCTCTCACACTATGGGCACAGCGTCAAGTCTGTCTCTCTCACTCTCTGGGCACAGCGTCAAGTCTGTCTCTCTCACACTGTGGGCACAGCGTCAAGCCTCTCTCACTCACTCTATGGGCACAGCGTCAAGTCTGTCTCTCTCACACTGTGGGCACAGCGTCAAGTCTCTCTCACTCACTCTATGGGCACAGCGTCAAGTCTGTCTCTCTCACTCACACTGTGGGCACAGCGTCAAGTCTGTCTCTCTCACTCACTGTGCCAGTGTGTGCGTGTTTTCCTGCTTGTCGACCATCGATTTTTTTCTTTCAACTGAGAGCGAGGTTTCGTGTGTCCCTCGTTTCTATGGTTTTGTTTGCTCTACCTGTCGATGTGTTCACACTGTGCTCATGTGGTCTCCTTCCAGTGATCGCAAAGACTGTTAATGCCTCTCTTCCCACAGGTTCTTTTACGCACGTCCAAGCAAAACGGTTTCGGGAGAAACCTGTACATAGCAAGGAGATTCTAAAAGCTAAAGACCTATTTCCTGTTTCCCGTTTCTGTGAAAATCACTAAACAGAGTCATTTAATTTCACCGTCTCTGGCATTTGTCATCCATTGACCTGCTTGAGGTATTGCACAGACAGAATCACAGGACCGAGACAGCTCTTTTACATATGTCAAACACGTTAATTATTGTCTCGTTCACACGCGGAGGAAGTCTCAGATCTGTGTCTGCTCGATCTGACAGCAGCTATCGACACGATAGATTACGCGAGAGAATATCACGATATTCTTCTCAACTATCATACGTTTTGGATTTGCGGCACAGATTGGTTTAACTCTTTCCATACGAACGGCGAAAGAGACGACGTTAACAGCATTTCACCCCAATTACCATCATCAAAATATTGCAAGCGGAAGGCTCTTATACTGAAGACGTGAATGTTGACAAAGAATACCACAATTCTGACGACGGAAGCTAAAAGTTGGGTCATTCAGACACCCACTGGACATCCGAGGGGTCTGTGTAGAGGAGAAGAGAGGACTGGCCGTACTGAGTGAGTTAAGTCGTTCCTTTCTAATCACACTCAAAGGGTGCTCCTCTCCCGTTCTCATTATGAATCTAGACCTCTTCTGATTCTGGACCTGTTTGATATGACAGTTGGGAAAATAAAACAAAAATGGATTAGACTTTTTTTCGGGATTCACAGACATCTTCCAACAAACATAAGTTAGTGTCAGAATGGCAAACAGAAATTAATGATTAAAAATAATGATATTTTATTTCTGTATAGTAATGATATCTTATTTTTTATATAGCGCTATAATTCAAGCATAAACAAGCTCTAAGCGCTTTACAAATCCAGTACCTAAAGTGAAACAAGAAAGCACATAAAAAGTAGTAGTAATATAGAACAGAATCATTGATATGGGGAAAAAAAACAATGTACAAAACCCACAAAATAATAATAATAATAATAACAATGATGATAATAATAATAATAATAATAATAAGATGCAGGCCCATATAACGCAGCACCCCAATCCCAGATGAGGCCCACAACACCCCACAACAAAACACAAATCCAAGACCAAGTGTCGTAAAATATGTACGAAGTCAACACAGTTTCACATGACACTCAACACACACGTAGCGCGCGCGCGCGGCACGCACGCACACATACACACATGATTAAACGGCTGAGACAATAGCAATTTTCACTTAAAATATATACATGTAAAAATGAGCATAATTGTAATTTGCATGCCATAGATTTTTTGAAATTTGTAAAATAAAGTTTTGGATAGAAAAGGTAAAGGAGGTAAAAATCGGCAGTCATTCTCCCATTCGAACCACACCACCACCATTTAACTACCCACCTCTATTCTCTCTACTCACCCATCACACACACTCACATTGCCATGAGCCTGGGACAACAGCACTATTTGAGTAATGACAAGTATTTTTTAAAGAGATAAGTTTTAAGATTTGCTTTAAAGGCATCCATGATATCCATGATGTTCACGTACATGTTGCCAAGTTCTGCTTCAAGCGGATGTAAGGTGCAAGGGAAGGAATCGAATTTCTTACAACTGGCGAGGGAAGTAACAACTTGCTCTCTCTCTCTCTCTCTCTCTCTCTCTCTCTCTCTCTCTCTCTCTCTCTCTCTGTGTGTGTGTGTGTGTGTGTGTGTGTGTGTGTGTGCGTGTAGTGTAGATAGATAGATAGATAGAATATTATACAGTCCAAAAGTACCTTCCTAGAACCTCTTAATAATACATCGCTTTGTCTATTTTATGAAGGCTTTCAACTCTGCCAACAAAACAAATATATTATGAGGTAAGTATATTGATGAAATCCGCTATTGATGGTAAGTTATATAGATCATTGAAAGGTGTTTATAATTCCGGTTTGTATGTGTGCTTGGCAAATGCTTTTATGATCGATATTCCAGTTTTCAAGGGGGAAAGGAGGGGGGGGAGGGGGGGCTTGAACAAGACTGCATATTAAGCCCATTACTGTTTTCGCTTTTCTTTTCTTCTCTTTTTTTTCTTCGTATCATCATCGAAGTTACAGAAGAGTTATCCCAGCGTGGAAGGCAGGACAGACATGTTAATTTCAGGAGCTGTTGATTTTTTTTTTTTTTTTTTTTCTGCTGATCGCCAATGACGTTATTTCATTGTCAGACACTGCCATCGGGCTGATAAACAAACCTTAAGCAGTCTGAATTTAAAAGCAAATTGGGATTTTTTTTTTTAATCTGTAAAGGTGGCCATATTGCCACAAGCGAAATATGGTGGTATAGGAATGATGAGGCGAAGCTGAGAAATAAATACAGATATATAGGCATGGCTTTCACTACCAAATTAAGCTTAAGATCAGGCTGGTCAGAAGTAGCCAGGGAGGGTAGAAAAGGGATGAGTGAAATTCTTCGCACAATGAGAAGGCTGAATTCCATTGACGCCTTTCTGTTTTGGAAACTGTCCGATACTCAAACAGAACCTATTCCGACCTGTGCTGCAGAAATTTGGGGGCTCTCTGTAAATGAACAGATGAAATGTATTCATACTCTAGCAATCAAGCGGTTTCTAAATGTATCCCTTCGGTCTTCAAGTAAAATGTGTTGCGGAGAATAAGGCTGGTATCCACTTTTTTTATGAGAACACATGTCAAATGTAAACTAACTCGACTACCTATAACACGCATGTATGTAAGCAGGCTTATGAAATGCTATTCATGGCACCGGGACAACTATGCAAGATTTAGAACAGGAACCCTAGGTCATTATGCGAATGGAAGATAGTTTGATACAGACCTTTTTTTCCTTTTTGTTTATTCTACAAGTATTACACGTCCTCTGTGCGTCTGAAAGATGAAAATCTTTGTTTGACGGTATCGAATATTAAGTTTTACGTTCATCGCGTACCTTTTTTCATAAAATACGGCATGAAAAAACAAAATAGTGTAAATAAAATTTCATTAAAAAAACATAATATTATTAATTAACGTTCTCGCCGAAACATTTAACCACATAAAGAAAACACTACCAGTATGAATGACCTCTTTGTTTCTGAATGATATTCGAAAGGCAACGTCATATCAATACAATTTATCGCCTAACACTTTTACCTGACAAATTACTGTCAGTTCGTCATATATCGTGTCACTCACTACTTTTGAAACAACATTGACCTATTGAAAGTGACTGCCGTCAACGTTCAGTACAAAGCAGATGGACAATAGATCTTCACGCCTCTTTGTTGACTTACCTCTGGCCTACAAGTCAAACAGGCTGGTATCAATAAATAATTTTCATTACATTTCATCTCACCCCTCTCTCTCTCTCTCTCTCTCTCTCTCTCTCTCACACGCGCGCGCGCGCACGCACGCACACACACACACACACAACATACGCGCGCGCACACACACACACTTTCACTTACTCGCATGCGTACACAGTAATCCCCCCCCCCACCCCCTCCATCCCCTCTCCACCCTCTCGATTTTTTTTTCCTACCCTCGTCTAATATCACTTACAGTGAAAAGACGTTAAACTAAAGAACGAACGAACAACATACGCGCGCGCGCATCCGCATGCACGCACACACACACACACACACACACACACACACACACACAGACACACACACACAGCTTACACTCACGAACACGCACGCAAGCAGGGAAACCACTCAAGTATGCTGCTCCACTTTCCTGTTTTCGTGAAATGCTGAAACAACGTGTGTCCGTGTTTCAAGCCAATTCGTTCACTGCCCCAACCTGCACACACATCCAGTGAACTGTGCTCTGGCCGTTCTTTTGGACAGAATCATGACTTCACTGTTCAGAACTGCACACATCGCCAGTGACAACATGACCAGCCGTTTTCGGTTTGGTTTTTAACCTCAAAAACTGCAACCTTCCTTTCGTCTAAGTCACCTGTTAGGCCTTCAAACCGGTCTTTTACTCTTCAAGAATCATCAAAGAATTTTACGTCTCAAAAGAATTTGTACCTCCGTTCATAAAAGATTTGTACTTCAGTTCTCAAAGGAAATGTACTTGTTATCAAACGATTTTAAAGGAAATGCACCTGTTATCAAAGGATTTTAACTGAAGTTCCCCAAAGATTTTTTTTTTACTTGGATTCTCAAAAGGATTCTAATTCAGTTCTCAAATTCTAATTCAGTTCTCAAAGGGTTTTACTTAAGTTCTCAAAGGATTCTACTACAGCAGTCAAAAGGAATTTCGCTGAAGTTCTGTTCCTTTCCCCGTCTGATTCCCGTGTCCACGTTGTTAAAAGCATGAGTTCGGAGTCTGAAACAGTGCTCAATGGACGTAACCATCAAACAGAAAGGTTGGTACCTGTTAACCGTTTCTTCTCCATAAGGCATTAGAATAATCTTCTGGGAGGGGGGGGGGGGAGGGGGGTTGGGGGGAGAGGGGGTAGGGGCGGTTCAGTTTCTTTTGAAAATATTTACGTTTTGTTTCTCTTGTGAGGGGGGAGGACTTCCGTAATCTCCCTCCCTCATCTCTCGTGTATTCTTCACTCGCAAGATTCATTTTTACTGTCAAATATTGTATTGTGTTGTACTTCGTTCTGTCATACTGTACTGTACTGGGCAATAGCCACAATTTCCCCCTCAAGACGGAATGAGTAGTGTTCACAACAAGGCGTGGACGTTCGCGAGGAGTGGAGGGGAAGAAATATGGATATAGCTTTGTACTGCATTGCATTGCATTGCATTAAACTGAATGACATTGCGTTACGGTTTTTTGGGGTGGGTTTTTGTTGTTGTTGTTTTGTTTTGTTGTTGTTTTTTTTGGGGGGGTTGTTGTTGTTTTTTCTTTTTGTGGGGTTTTTGTTTGTTTTGTTTTTGTTGTTTTTTGGGTTGGTTGTTGTTGTTGTTGTAAAATAAATTTCTCTGTGAAATTCGGGCTGCTCTTTCTGGGAAGAGTGCATCGCCACAGTGCAGCGCCACTCTCTAAAGTGGATTTTTCTTTATAATTTCACCAGGGACGACACCTTTTGTCGCGGTCTTTATGTGCGCTGAGTGCATGCTGCACTCGATTTATCGTCATACCAGAAATACTAGCATTCAGGCCACCATAAGAGGTCTTGTAGAGGGGGATGGAGTCAAAATAGCTGTCCGTGTGAGACTTGAACACGTGAATACTCGCTTCCAAGTCAGGCTTATTACCACTGGGCCACCGCTCCATTATTCTGAAGGTTGGCGTTATGATCATAATCAAAATTAAGTGTTCGGTAATGTCCGCATTTCTTCCCTTGTAATCTTCCGCTTAGAAGACGGAAAAGTTGTGAATTGGGTAACAACATTGTAATTCCTCTTCTTCTGTTGTGTAGCCACAATCAACACGTTGATTATTTTGTCACATATTGGGTTTCCGCAGACCAGTTGCTTGACCAAAAAAAAAAAAAAAACCAAAAAAAAAAAATTTACTCCAATCACATTCGCACTCTCCCTCATGCCCACTAACTGGATCAGAGGGGATGAGAAGTGACAGGCAGGCATCCTATTGATGGCCCCTGGCACCCCCCCCCCTCCCCGCCGCTGCGCCCTCCTTTCAGCACTCCCCCTACCCACTACTTATCTAAACATTCACTCTCACATTCATACCCGACGATTCATATGCTACTCTACATTTATCCCTCCACTCTTTGACTGGCCTTCCGTGCGTCATTTGAGAGAAGAAATGAATTAGTACAATGTAGTTTAAACCAATTTACAACTTTTTCAGTCTTCGGAACGAAACGGAATGGAAAGAATACAGGGGTAGAAATGTGAACATTGCCCAATGTTCTCTTCGCGTTTAGGAAAATATTATAAACAAGTTCACCGAAAGAAAGACGATTAGAAAAGGGTGTGGAGATGGAATGGTTAGTGTTGGCTTCACGTCAAAGGGTCTATGGTTTGGTCCTCGGTTCTGGCGCCTCTGATATGTGAAGTGTGGTCGACAACTAACATCTTTAGTTCTGTATCAGAACGATTTGATTGCTGACTGATTAGGACTTTCTCTCGTTGCTCGTGCATGGTGTGCTTGTGAATCAGAATCGGAGTGCTATTTCATTTGGTCCTCAAAACGCAGCTGGGACACAGTCACAAAGAAAATAATTATTCAATGTCTCTTATCTGAAAACGGTTTTGAGTGTGGTGAACGAAGCCCTTCTGGACTTCATCACATTGTTCTTTGATGGCAAAATAACTCTGTCTGCGTGTGCGTGTGTGTGTGTGTGCGTGTCTGTGTCTGTCTATTACAGAATCTTCGAAGCCACACTGACCAACAACGCCCAAGAACTGAAGACCGTCCTCCGTCGTTTCCACCGCTATGAACTTCCACCCGCCCTCCCCCACACCCACACGCACATCCCTTGTCCCTCCTGCCCCCAGTCCATCAATAATCCTTCCCGCCACCGCCGCCACCACCACTACCATGGCTACAACAACAGCAAAACATCCAACAATAACCATCGCCATCAATGCCATCGGCAGAAGGGAGAGAAACGAGGTCGCGGTGGGGTCAAGGGTCAGTGCCGGGTGGAGGACCAATGGCTGCAGAGCTGCCCGTGTCACGTGGTCAGTCAGGTGACCCGCAGCGCCACGGCACGCGCCAATGCCGAGCTGGCTTTCCAGACTATGTATTGCCGACACATCACGGATGTTGGCATGCACCATATTCCTGAAAATTCGGTGAGGGTCCCTTCGTCTTATTAAATGCGACATTTGTTGGTCTTCTTCCTTGTGACCTGTTTGTTTTGTTTTTGTGGGGAGGAGGGGGCGGGGGGGGGCGTTTGTTTTATTAAATATACTCCCTCCAAATCGCCAACTCAACTGAGACTTTGTTTCCAGATATTCCTCGGGATACTATTTTCTATTTCCTGAAGGAAATGGTTAGTTTTAAATAGATTCAAACTTCACTTAGACTAAATAGGTGAATATTTAGTAGATCTTTTTTTTTTACGAAAATAATAATATAGCCAGAAATGATTTTATTTCTATCCTTGGTCTGTATCCTAGTCATAAGATAGGAAGGGGAGATGGGAGGGTTAAAAGGAAATCTTTCCATTTTACCGTGGGTTTTGCCTGCCTCAGAGCTTCTAGCATAGCAAAAGCGGTGTCATGTGTGTAAGGTTTTGTCAGCTCGCGGTGTTTCTACATCGAATTTTACCAAGTAATTTTTGTTTTGAAGAAAATTTAAATTATGAAGTAATTCTGAATGTTTAGACCCGCACCAGTCAAACACTGACGGGGTGAAGCTAGTGTCGGTCCCATAGTTTACAAGCTAGCTTCTCAAATCACCGTGGTTAAGCAGCTTGGTAAACGTATCGCAAAGGAATGTAGATGTACCCAGTGCCTAATCTTTTCAATGTGTTTGTTTTTTTTTTATGTTCCACGGAATCGATACTGACAATGTTTTATCCCTGGGATGACTGTGTTGGCGGCTGGGCTATACACAGCAATGATAAATAAATAAATAAATAAATAAATGAATATCTGCTGGGTTATAAGCTAATATGGTAATGAAACAGATAAGTGTTTGGCAGTTCATTAGCCAACAGTGGTATGATGATGACAATGATTTTGAAAAATATTGAAAATAAAATAGTAATAACAACAATAATAATAAACGTATTCATAGGGTACTAAATCTCGTAAGGAAACAAAATATACATCAAAGCGTATTCCACGCTACCTAACTTTCCCAAACTAAAACCCATGCATTAGCTCTGAAACGAAGCGACGCTAGACAAAACATTCTAAAAAAAAAAAAACTTGTGCCACACTAATGAAGACATTCACCAAATCAATTTTTTTTTCACTTCTGAAATAACCTGCCCAGTAACATTGTCACTGCAGGAACACTTAACAGTTTTAAGAATTTATTAGATTAACACTGGAAGGATTATGGATTCCAAGTTAATTTCTCCATAGGAAGCTCGCCATAACTTTAGTAATTGCGCACTCTTATATATATATATATATATATATATATATATATATAAGTGTTGGTTTTTTTTGTTTTGTTGTTGTTTTTTTGTTGTTGTTGTTTTTTGGGGGGTTGTTGTTTGTTTGTTGTTGTTTTTTCTTGAAAGAATAAGTAAAAAGTCCTAACTGATCAGACAACAGACTGATAAAGCCTAAAAGCCGTGACACTTGATGTGATATGATACACTGCCCTTGGCCTCCCTTCACAGACGTTCCCGCCCCCCTCCACCCAGTGCAGGTGCCAAGTGACTGTGGCCGACCACGAGAGCACGGCGGTTCACCTGGCCGCGGCCCTGGGGCTGCAGGGACCGCTGAAGGTGCTGCTCAAGCACCACGACGTGTCGGACAGTCTGACGGTTCGAGACTCCACGGGACATACCCCGCTCAGTGCAGCCGTCCTCAGCCAGGAGGTGAGGGAGGGAGGGAGGGAGGGAGCAGGTGCTTCGTGTCGGGGTGCGTGCGTGCGTGCGGGTGGGTGGGTGGGGGTTGTTTCGGAGACGTGTGTTCGTTCTTCAGTTTAACGTCTTTTCACTATGAGTGATATTAGACGAGGGTAGGTTTGTGTGTGTGTGTGTGTGTGTGTGTGTGTGTGTGTGTGTGTGTATTCAGTTTAACGCCTTTTCACAATTAGTGATTTTAGACGTGAAAAAAAGGAATACGACCCCCGAAAGCGGAGTATGCTGCCTACATGGCGGGGTAAAAACGGTCATACACGTAAAAGCCCACTCGCATACATACGAGTGAACGTAGGAGTTGCAGCCCACGAACGCAGAAGAAGGAATACGGATGGAACTTGTGTGTCGTGTGTCGCGTGTCGTGTCGTGTCGTGTCGTGTCGTCAGAAGGTAGAAGGCAACGTGAATGTAACCGAGGTTGTTGCTCTTCTCGTATAAAACCTATAAATCGGTATAAGATGCAAGAACATTGCCACTACCAGTATCCTTCCTTTCCCCTCAATATATAGTTTTCTTTCCTCTTGAAAACAAAGGCACTCAGCTGCAAGCTCATTTCGCACAATTGTGATTTTAGTTTGTAAGCCAGGTAGTCAGATCGGTCCTCCTTTGTCAGGTTGGAGTTATCCGACTGGTGCTGAGGAAGACCCTCTCGCTATGCAGACAACTGCCCCAGCAAATGCTCAAGACCTTCGTCAACCAGGCCCTTGGCCTAGCCATCAGCCTCGGGGACGTGCACGTGAGAGAAATATATCTGCAGTTATAACAATGTGGGGGAACTATATCTGCAGTTATAACAATAACAGTGTGGGGGAACTATATCTACAGTTATAACAATAACAGTGTGGGGGAACTATATTTACAGTCATAACAACAATGTTGGGAAACTATATCTACAGTTATAACAATTTGGGGGAACTATATCTACAGTCATAACAATGTTGGGGAACTATATCTACAGTCATAACAATAACAATGGTGGGGAACTATATCTACAGTTATAACAATAACAATGTGGGGGAACTATATCTACAGTCATAACAACAATGTGGGGGAACTATATCTACAGTTATAACAACAATGTGGGGGAACTATATCTACAGTCATAACAATAACAATGTTGGGGAACTATATCTACAGTCATAACAACAATGTTGGGGAACTATATCTACAGTTATAACAATAACAATCTGGGGGAACTATATCTACAGTTAATAATGTGGGGGAATTATATAGTTATAACAACAATGTGGGGAACTTTCTCTACAGTTTAACAATGTTGGGGAACCATATCTACAGTTATAACAATAACAATGTGGGGGAACTATATCTACAGTTATAACAACAATGTGGGGAAACTATATCTACAGTTATAACAATGTGGAGGAACTATATCTACAGTTATAACAATGTGGGGGAACTATATCTACAGTTATAACAACGACAATGTGGGGGAACTTTATCTACAGTTATAACAATAACAATGTGGGGGAACTATATCTACAGTCATAACAACAACAATGTGGGGGAACTATATCTACAGTTATAACAATAACAATGTGGGGGAACTATATCTACAGTTATAACAATAACAATGTGGGGGAACTCTACAGTTATAACAACGACAATGTGGGGGAACTCTACAGTTATAACAACAATGTGGGGGAACTCTACAGTTATAACGACAATGTGGGGGAACTATACCTACAGTTATAACAACAATGTGGGGGAACTCTACAGTTATAACAACGACAATGTGGGGGAACTCTACAGTTATAACAACGACAATGTGGGGGAACTATACCTACAGTTATAACAACAATGTGGGGGAACTATGCCTACAGTTATAACAACAATGTGGGGGAACTATATCTACAGTTATAACGACAATGTGGGGGAACTATATCTACAGTTATAACAACGACAATGTGGGGGAACTATATCTACAGTTATAACAACGACAATGTGGGGGAACTATATCTACAGTTATAACAACGACAATGTGGGGGAACTATATCTACAGTTATAACAACGACAATGTGGGGGAACTATATCTACAGTTATAACAATGTGGGGGAACTATATCTACAGTTATAACAACGACAATGTGGGGGAACTCTATCTACAGTTATAACAACAATGTTGGGGAACTGTATCGACAGATATAACAATTGGGAAAACTACATCTACAGTCATAACAACAATGTGGGTGGAACTATATCCACAATTATAACAACAATGATGTTGGGGAACTATATCTACAGTTGTAACATCAGTGTGGGGGGAACTATACCTACAGTTGCGAGCGCAAGACACAGTGAATGTGGATTCCCTGCCCCGCCCCTGTGGCCGAAAAGGGCTACTGGACCTTTAGCGTTAATTTCAACTCTTTTCTTTATATCCAAATGCATAGGAAAACAAAAAAACCCACGAAGGTATGGCCTACAGGAGTGAACGTGAATAAATTTGTCAGGTGGTAGGAGAGGTGTTGAGGGAGGGGCGGGCCAGACGCCTCGTCAAGTGGGAGCCGAACCTCTTGTGCTGGCCGGTGGCCCACGGGAACGCGCCTCTGCTGCAGCTGCTGCTGAGTCACGGGGCCACAATGCAGTTCGGCCGCTCTGGCGTCATGATGTATCGAAACCCCCTGCATATGGCCGCCTTCGCCTACAGGTCGGGTCTGTGTGGTGTGCGGGGAGAGGGGGAGAGGTGGTTAAGGGTTGTAATGTGTGTGTGGGAGATGGGTGGGGTGTGGAAGTACGACGTGTTTGTGTGTTCGTGTGTGTTCGTGTGTGTGTGCGTGTGTGTGGATGTGTGAGTGTGACCATGTGAATATATGTATATATACATAGAGATATATACATACATACATACATATATACACTTACATTTCTCTCTCTCTCTCTGTATATATATATATATAGAGAGAGAGAGAGAGAGAGATAGATAGATAGATAGATAGATAGATATGAGGGATTTTCCTTAAATATTTCCACTGACCCACTTTCCATGGACTGAGAGGAACGAAACGTGACAGTCTTTCTACATAGGTACCACCGAAGGTGACACACTTCTCCCATCGCTTTATGCAACAGTGAAAACCTTACCTGTTGAAGTCTGAAGGTTTCACCAGAAGCCACGACTTGACCTCGCAAATAAGCGTTTCGTCGTCTGGGAAATGCTTGCCCTTCAAAAATGAGTTCGTGGTCGGAAAGAGGTGGAAGTCAGATTGTGAGAAGTCGGGAGGGTATGGGTGGTGTGGAAGGATTTCATAGCCGCAGGACCGCGCTTCCGTCAATCTGGGCAACATGCGAGTTGTGAACCGGGGCGTTGTCTTGCAGGAGGCGGGGGACACCTTTGGTGTGCATGCCACGCCTTGTCCCGAAAATTGTGATGCCCTTTGCCAGGAAATCCATCATTACTCTGCGCTGGTCCCCAAAAAAACCGTGAGCATGACCTCGCCCGCCGAGGGGTTGAACACGTGGGGTCAAAACGCTTCCGTTGCTTTGACTGGGCTTTAGTTTCTGGATCATAGTGATGGAGCCATGTTTCGTCCTGTGTTATTAGTCTGTGGAAAAAGAAGTCCTGGTTTTATTGGAACATGGCCATAAGAGGCTGGGAGCACGTGACTCGCTCCTGCTTCTGGAAAGGCGTGAGCAACCAGAGAATCCATCGTGCAGACAACTTCCGCATGTGCAAATGGCCACGGATGATTTTTTTCCCCACAGACCCCACACTGATTATGACATCTTGGGCAAGTTGACGAACGGTTATGCTGCAATCCTCCAAACTGGCGGCCTCCACTTCCAGGATGGTGTCTTTATCAATGACGGACTGTGGTCGTCTGGGAATGGGAGCCGTTTCCAACGATGTCTATACCTATCTTATCTATTTATCTGTACCTATATCTATCTGTGTGTGTGCGCGCGCGCGTGTGTGTCACGGTGTGTGTGTGTGTGTGTGTGCGTGCCTGTGTGTGTGTGCGTTGACTTAGAACTAAAATACTTTATTCCGTATTCATGTTAGCCGCAATCTTCAATACGTTAACGCCTTGCGCGTGCGTGCGTCTGTGTGTGCGTGCGTGTGTGCGTGCGTGTGTGTGTGTGTGTGGGGGGGGGTGCTGGTTGCAGGAACAACACCCGGAAAGAACTGGAGCTGGTGAAGTGCTTGCTGCAGTACGGAGCTGAGCCCAGCCACCAGTGCTTCATCCGTGACACGCACAACTTGGTACCTGTGTGGGGCTCGGCGCTCCACATGGCCGTCTCCAGCTACCAGCACCCCTCCACAGGCCACCTGGTGAGGCCCTCCCCGGGCATCGTGCAGCTGTTGCTGGAGCACAAGGCAGACCCCAACAGCTGGAATGTCCGCGGAGAGTCCCCGCTGTTCTGGGTGAAGCCTGACCGCAGCAGCCTAGTCTTAGAGCTCCTGTTGCAGTACGGGGCCAACCCACGACTGCCCAACATGGAGAAAGACGTGTACCTGACGTCCTCAACTTTCCTGTCCTGCGCCATTGATGATAACATGATCCTTTTCGTCAGTGTTCTGCTGAACCATGATCCCGGTCTGCTGCACGTGCGTGGTCGTCGAGGCCTGACGGTGCTGCACCACGCCATCCTGAGGCCAAGACTTTTCACCTTCCTTCTGATGTGCGGCGCCAACCCTGATGCGGTGGACGAGGCTGGGGAGAGCGTGGTGGATCGTTTGCTGACGTGTCAGTCCAACATCGCTGACATGGCCGCCAGATGTGAGTGTCTCCTGGTGTGCATCCGAATTGGCGCCAGATTCTGGCGTCCCACAACCCGCGGCAAAACCCTGCTGCGTTTCTTCCGCCCCAACCTTGGGCCTGACTGCCAGGACTCCGCCCTCGCCCGGGGACAGATATGGCAGTTGGTGATGCTGCAGATGCTGTTCGAGGTGGGCTACCTGGGCGCCAATGACCACCTCCAGTACTTGCTGTGGACGGCGAACTCAGACTGGCCGGAGAATATGAAGAGGGTTCTTGAACATCGGATTCACAAGCCTTCTTCGCTGCTCAGCAGTTGTCGGCGTGTTGTTCTCGACGCCGTGGACCGGGCCACAGGCGGCAGGAGACGTGAAGTGATATCACAGATGACGATGGTGCCTGGCGGGATAAGGGAGTATCTGCAGTTCTCCGACCTGCGCAACCTGAGGTGCCAAGCCCTGGACTGGTGTGGTGAGAAGAGACTGGACTCCATAGACACTGCTGCTGACCAGACCACCGACTGTTGTGTGTCAGCGAGATGGGACTGAATATCTGGAGTCTCCTACAAGTCTTCCATCATCCATGTTCTCGAAGTGTCAAGGGCACTGTCTGTTGATTTAATGAGAGGAGACTGAAACTTCTGGCACTGTGTAAAACGGAAACGGGACATTGTTTGGATCCGTTATATGGGCAGTCTTTTTCTACGAAAAAAAATTGAGTCATACTGCATACTACACATGTTTTTGTTTGTTTTTGTTTCTTTAACTATGCGATGACCAAAACATTGTAAACAAAGCTTAATGCCTTCAGTCAACAACTGCTGTGGACACAAGAAACATTCACCGTCTATTTGATATTAAACATTTTCTAATAATTATCTGAAAGCGCGTATTTTAAAACCTAACATACAGGTACATGTGTTTTTAAAACGTATGTTTGGTCGTTTTGATTATGACATTGGAGATCTTGTGCAAACTATTCATAGGCCTGTTAAGCGGTTCTGAACAGAATACGAGCTTAATGTAACTGACGTGCTGTAGTAGGTTAAAATGTACAACGTAACTGACGTGCTGTAGTAGTTTTAAAATGTACATTATTAACGTCTTTGTGATGAGCACGGAAAACAGAATAGGTGTGTCAATGTAAATGACATTGACCAGTGTGTGTGTAAATGACCATTAAGTCGTTGAAAGACGTGCGCATAGTTAG
>NC_134881.1:7548345-7628345 GCF_041734735.1 Babylonia areolata
ATGACTGCAGTGAATATACCAAAAGTGACAGTGATTACCTGAGACAAACAAGAGATTAGCAATCTGGCTTTCTGTGGGAAAGCTCTGAGACTCCACATATGGTTTACTTCCATCTGGTTGGTCATTGTTAGGCGTCTTTGGACAGTTTTGATTGGTCAAAAAACGTGACCAGAAATGCTGTTCCCGACATGCTTAGCGGTCAAATGTTGCTATAAAAGAAAGAGCCTCTTGTAAACTTCTGAAACAACTCCAACCGAACAAACTTGAGCTGAACTCTCTCCATACGAACGGCGAAAGAGACGACGTTAACAGCGTTTCACCCCAATTACCATCATCAAAATATTGCAAGTGGAAGGCTCTTATACTGAAGAGGTGAATGTTGACAAAGAATACCACAATTCTGACGACGGAAGCTAAAGGTTGGGTCATTCACACACCCACTGGACATCCGAGGGGTCTGTGTAGAGGAGAAGAGAGGACTGGCCATACTGAGTGAGTTAAGGGTGTAGACGCCAATAGGTCGTTAAACTCCAAATAGGTAAACTTCTTCACAAATTCAGTGAGCAACAAGACACGCGTGTTGATTGCAGAAAAAGGTCGATCCTCTTGTAAACTTCTTCATCATCAGCAAAAGGTAAGCGAGAATTGATTTTCATTTCATGTCTCTTAACATACAGAACGTGCATTTGTAACCGTTTGCGTGTGTGTGTGTGTGTGTGTGTGTGTGTGTGCTTAGCACAGGGTGTCCTGAACTGAATACTTTAAACTAAAAAATTTAAGTGTGCATAATTCCACTCTCCGAAACGAAACTACACAAGCTTTGACTTTGTGCATCCATGTAGGTAATTTATATGTTATACAAATCTTTGCTATGCCAACTTCCACACAAAATCTGACTCCCGAACCAAGTAAAAGAATCGGAGAAGATCGTTTAGGCTTTTGTACAACCTGTCTGACCCAAATCTCAAGTTCAGGAAAAGAAAAATTAAAATAAAATAAAATAAAAAAGAAACAAACAAACAAACAAACCCCACCATGTATTATGCTGTAGTTGCATGTCTTTCAGCATGTATTTCTACATCTCGTGTGTTTCCATGTGTACTCATGAGTGTTTCGAAGTCCACATGTGTGTTAAGACGTGTGTTGTTACTGGTGTCATTATGTTGTTGTGCTTACACGTGTGTTGCTACGTGTTTTTGTCCTCATGTGTGCTTGTACGCGGTTTCTTACGCGTGTCCATGTGTGTTGTTAAGTGTTCCGTAGTCAACATGTGTGTTTACACGAGTGTTGCTACGTGTTTCATTATGTTGGTGTGCTTACACGTGTGTCATCACGTGTTTTTACGCGTGGTATATGTCTCTACACGTTGTTTGTGTTTTTACACGTCACAGTGTGCTGTATCATGTTTGAACATGTGTTGTATACGTGTTTCTACACGTTGTTCGTGTTTGCACGTGTGTTTTTTTCTGTTTCTACGCGTTATTCATGTTTGCACGTGTGTGTTTTTTTCTTCTGTTTCTACACGTTCGTGTTTGCATGTGTGTTTTTTTCTGTTTCTACGCGTTATTCATGTTTGCACGTGTGTGTTTTTTTTCTTCTGTTTCTACACGTTGTTCGTGTTTGCACGTGTGTTTTTTTTCTTCTGTTTCTACACGTTGTTCGTGTTTGCACGTGTGTTTTTTCTGTTTCTACGCGTTGTTCGTGTTTGCACATGTGGTGTTTTTTTCTTTCTGTATCTACACGTTGTTCGTGTTTGCACGGTTTTTTTTCTGTCTGAACACGTTGTTCGTGTTTGCACGTGTGGTTTTTTTCTGTTTCTACACGTTCTTCGTGTTTGTTCGTGTTTGCACCTGTGTTTTTTTCTGTCTCTATACGTTGTTCGTGTTTGCACGTGTGTTTTTTTTCTGTTTCTACACGTTGTTCATGTTTGCACGTGTTTTTTTTTCTGTTTCTACTCGTTGTTCGTGTTTGCACGTGTGTTTTTTTCTGTTTCTACACGTTGTTCGTGTTTGCAAGTGTGCTTATTCTGTTTCTACACGTTGTTCATGTTTGCCGTTTTTTTTTTTTTTCTGTTTCACACGTTGTTCGTGTTTGCACGTGGTTTTTTCTTTTTCTCATTTGTTTCGTGTTTGCACGGTTTTTTTTTTTCTGTTTACTCGTTGTTCGTGTCGGCACGTGTTTTTTTTTTTCTGTTTTTTTTAACGTTTTGTTCGTTTTCCACGTCTGTTTTTTTTTTTCTTACACGTTTTTTCCACGTGTTTTTTTTCTGTTTCTACGCGTTGTTCGTGTTTCCACGTGTGTTTTTTTTCTGTCTCTCCTTTCCGGTTTGCACGTGTGCTTATTCTGTTTCTACACGTTTTCGTGTTTGCACGGGTTGTTTTTCTTTTCTACACGTTGTTCGTTTTTTTACGTGTTTTTTTCTTTTTTCACCTTTTCGTGTTTACACGTGTCTTTTTTTTTTCTACACGTTTTTCATGTTTGCACGTGTGTTTTTTTTTTCTGTTTCTCACGTTGTTCGTGTTTGCATGCGCTTTTTTTTTTCTGTCTCTACACGTTGTCGTGTTTGCACATGTGTTGTTTTTCTGTTAATACACGTTGTTCGTGTTTTCACGTGTTTTTTTCTCTTTCTACACGTTGTTCGTGTTTACACGTGTGCTTATTCTGTTTCTACACGTTGTTCATATTTGCACGTGTGGGTTTTTTTCTGTTTCTACACGTTGTTCGTGTTTGCAACCTGTGTTTTTTTCTGTTTCTACACGTTGTTCGTGTTTCCACGTGTATTTTTTCTGTCTCTGCACGTTGTTCGTGTTTGCACGTGTTGTTTTGGGTTTTTTTTTCTGTTTCTACGCTTTGTTCGTGTTTGCACATCTGTTTTTTCTGTCTCTACACGTTGTTCGTGTTTGCACGTGTACTTATTCTGTTTCTACACGTTGTTCGTGTTTGCACGTGTGTTTGTTTCTGTCTCTACACGTTGTTCGTGTTTGCACGTGTACTTATTCTGTTTCTACACGTTGTTCGTGTTTGCACGTGTGATTTTTTTCTGTTTCTACACGTTGTTCGTGTTTGCACGTGTGTTTTTTTCTGTTTCTACACGTTGTTCGTGTTTCCACGTGTGTGTTTTTTTCTGTTTCTACACGTTGTTCGTGATTGCACCTGTGTTTTTTTCTGTTTCTACACGTTTTTTTCGTGCTTGCACCCCCTTCGTCCCCCCCCTCCCCCACCCCCAGCCCACCCCGCATCAGACACGGGGAGCATGCGTTAGCCGCCCTCAACCTTTCCCCGCAGGGGGAGAACCACCGCACCACCTGCACCCCCGGTCCTCCTCCTTTTCTTCTTCCTCCCCCTCCTGCACCTTTGCCAAACCCTCCTCATCCCCTCCTCCCCCCTCCTCCTCTTCCTTTCCTCCCCCATAACCAATTTGCCCCCTCCTCTTCTTCCTCTTTTCCCTCCCCTCTGCCCCCTCCCCTCGTCTTACCATCCCCCCCCATTACAAGACCCCTCCCTCCCTAGCCTCCCCCCTCTTTAAACCATTAAAACTCCTTCTCTCTCCCTGCTCTCCCCCTCCATCCCACCTCCAGAACACCCTCCACCCCTCTCCCCAACCTCAACCACAAGGGTTGATTCGCGTGTGCCCCCCTCAGGTTACCCGGAAAACCACCCCCACCCCAGCGGGGCAAAAACTGCCTCCTCCATTACCAGACTTCCCCCTTTTTTTCCTTCCTCTTCCTTTCCTCATCTCCCTCCCCCCCCTCTCCCTCCTCTTCTTCTCCCCTCCCACTTCATCCCCTCGCCCCCCTCTCTCCCCTCCCCCCTTTCCTCTCCCCCTCCTCCCTTCCTCCCCCCCATCCCCTCTTTCCTCCCTCCTTACCCCGTCCCCTCCCTCCCTCCCCCTTTTTTTTTCCTCCTCCCCCTCCCTCCCTCTTTATCTCCCCACCTTTCCTTCTCCTCCCCTTTTCCTCGTTCTTTTTCCCCTCCCCTCCCCACTCCCTCCTCTCCTTCCTCCTCTCCCCCCCCCCTTTCCCACTCCGCACCCCCACTAAAACCCCCAGGGGTTCAGTTACGGGGCTGTGGCCCCACAGTCGCCCAAAAACACCAGTGACTCTCCCCTCCACCACCTCCCCCACCCCCTCGTCTCCCTCCCCTCCTCCACCTCCCCCCCACCCCCTTTTCCTTTCGCACCACAAAAAGCCCCCTTCCCCCATCTCCATAACCGGTGAGTGCATTGCTTTACGGGGGTTTGATGATTCACGATTCTGATTTTGATATGATTCAATTTGAGTTTTTGGTTTGCGCGTTTTTTTTTTTGTTTCTGGTGTGTGTGTGAGTGTGTTTTGTGTGTGTTGTTGGGTGTGTGGGGGGTTTTAATATAATATATATTTTTTAGGTTGAATGATGTTTTTCATCATTAATCTTCACACTGCACCTCTTTTGAGCATGTTTTTACGTGGAAAGGGGCACTCACAATTGAATTTATTACAAAACCTGTGCAGGGGAGAAAAAGAAAACCAAAGATTTTTCTATCTGGTAAATATAATAATATTTATAATATATCGCTATATATTATATATAATGTGTGGTGTGTGTGTGTGTGTGTGGTGTGTGTGTAAAATTGTAGTCTTTTCAGTAAAGAATTTCCATTTGTTTGTGTTTTTTACAATCCATATAAAAATCCGTGAACCTCTGACCTTTCCCTTTTTAAGGGTGACGGAAGTGGGCTCGAGGAATCCACCAAGGGGCCCCTGGGGAAAATGTTGCCCCTGTGTTGTGAAAAACCCCCTGGTAAGTGTTACACCTGTAGTTGTGTAAAACACCCTGGGAAGTGTTGACCCCTGTAGTTTGTGTTAAAACCCTGGGTAAGTGTTGACCATGTACTTTTTTAAACCACTCATTTAAGGGTTTGACACTTATGTGTGGGTTGCGCATCTAATGTTGTATGATTGGTCACAGGTTTTACAGGGTGTGTTGATGTGGTCATAGGTACCTTGAGTATGTGGGTGTGTTCATGGGTTTTTTCTAAACGTGTAGGGGTTGCAGTCTGTTGGCACTTAAAGGGTTGTGTATTGGACTAGTTGTTAAAAAAAATGTTGGGGGGGGAGGAATTTTTAATGCCCCGTCACACATATTGGTGTTTGAAAAATTTTGTTAAAGTATTTAGTACAATTTGAGTATTTTCGGGTTAGAAGGGGTGAAGATTTTAAAATGAATGGAGGCTGGGGGGGAAACGGGCAAATGAGATAAAAATGGGGGTGAAATTTGGAAAAAATTTTTTTTTAAATAAAATTCGGGAAATTACTTAAATTAACTGTATATAATGGTATAAGTGGCATTTGGTGTAGGGTTTGGGGAAATGTTTAACCTCAGTGTGTCTGATGCGGCACTGTGTGTACAAAATTTTATGATGGTTTCCGGGGGTTGTACATCAACATAGTAGTGTACCCCAGGTCGGATCTGGCACAACGTTGTGGTGTGTGTGGTGTTGTGTTGCGGGTTTTGGTGTTTGATTTGATTGCAGGTTTTAAACGATGAGTATCACGTGGTCACAAGGTGATCTGTGATTGAAGGTTTAAAAGTGTGACAGGTTTTACTAAAATTGTGCAATATGACCAGGTGGTACAAAATATGTGGTGTGTCTTCACTTCCAACGCAGAATGCCCGGCCGCTCAAGTTTCCCGGGGGAGGGTCTTAAAAGGGCCCCCCTCATGCCCCATACCCTATCTGGGCAATTCTTTTTCACTGGATTGTGAAATGTTTAAACAACAGGGTCTGCCCGGGGGAAATTTTTCAAATTTTCCTTCCTTTCCATCATCTCTGTCTGTTATTTTTTTCCGCCTCTCTTCTCATACCCCTAATGTTTGCTCTTCATCCTCTCTCCTCTTATTGCTCTTCCATTCTCTTTCCGTTTTATCTCCTTTCCCTCTTTCCAAATTCCCTCTCACTCTCTCTCTCCCATTTTTTCTATCCATTATTTCATTCCATTTTCTCTTCTCCTCTCCATTCTATTCTCCATTGCTCATCTCCATCTCTAGTTATTTGCCAAATTTTTATAAAACAAGTACAAAGAAATTTTTAGAGAAAAAAGAAAATATTTTTGAGGATTAAAAAAACCCTTATGCAGACGGGGCCCTGATGTGACTTACAATGTACAAAACAGGCAATAGCTAATGCAAGAAAGAATGGGCTCCGGGCCCCCAAAAATTTCTTTACTCAGACTCAGGAGCTATCGGAAGAAGCGAAGAAAAATTTTTCAATCAATATCAAAACATTTTCCACAATGGGCAGGTGCCGGGGGGGACGGGGACCACACTTCTTAAAACCCTCCCAAAAAAGGAAAAGGACCCATCTCGGGTAAGGGGGCTACCGGATCCAACCAGAAAAAACATTGTTGGAAAGTCAGGAAGCTTTACCAGGAAACTTGCAAGGGTTTTTAACACAGGAAATTTCCCCCCCTTTAAAATCAAGGGGTTACAGAACGGGCAAGTCCACAGGGGAAAATCAGCTCCCTTTGCATATGAGGTTATAAAAAGGTTTCAAAAAAAAGAAAAACACTGGGCAAAAAGCAATGCCCTTGAAATGCCTAAAATAAAGCCCCATTTGCCCCCTCATGGGCCTACTAAGGATGGAGAAGTTTTGACACTGACAAGATGGATGCACAGCGCTTCAGGAAAGAACCGCGTCCTACCCCTGGGAGTTTGGGTTTGTTCCCCCTTCTAAACTACCAGGGGAGCCACAGGTTTCCCACTTTTTCTCCTGTCCTCTAAATGCTACACAAAGGGGTTTTGCAGATTAACAACAAGGGAAATTGCTCGGGGTTGCTTCCCTTGCGGATAGGGCCTGGTCTTAAAAATTCGAAAAAAGCTCAGGAAAAGAATGAAACCCTCCAAAACAACTAAACAATATTGCTCAATGGGCAAAAGACACAGGATCTTCCCCTCAATCCCGCGAAAAGCCCAAACGTTTTGGGGCCCCTCAACCAAAAAAACCGCGAGCAAAACACCACCTTCTTGTCTTCGATGGGACAAATTTAGGGAAAAATGAATGCCTACGCTACCAGGGGAAAACACTTCCAAGAGTGACCTTTAGAAAAATACGGAAACACTGTTCTCAAATGCAAAAAGGGGGTTTCAGTCTTTAAAAGCAATGAACCAAGGAATTGAACAAAGCCACCTTTCCTGCTATCCAATCACTCTCCTCAGTGTATCGCTCGGACTTGGGGTAACAACCCGTCTCAAAGCAAACCCCCTAAAAATTTGAAAAGCCAAAAATAAACTTGAGGTGATCCTTGGGAAAACAAAAAAAACCCCCCACAGAACCCTCGATACCGCTTGACCTTCCTTTAGCAGGCCAAAAAACAAGTTTAAACAGGGAAAACCACCAAACATTAGAAAACCCCAAAAAACCCCTGCAGACCAGTCAAAGAACCAAAAGGCAGCCGTCTAGGACGAGGAAAATCATGGATGGGGGAAGCAAAGAAACAAACCACTAGTATGCCGCTTCAAGACCTGAAAGAAACAAAAGAAGGTGAAAAACCCGAAAAACCCCCCCATCTATTCAAAAAAAGCATTTCACCCACTCTGGAAAATTGTCGGAATGGCCAAGGGGGGAAAAGATGCGGGAAATGAAGTGCTTTAGAAGAAAAACAGAAAGAAAGGACATTCATTACCAAAAGGCTCATCACCAAAGCCATTGGGGGGGGATTCCTGGAAAAAAAATTTTGGGAAAAAAAATTTGGGGAAAGGGAAAACTGCCCACAAAAATCCCCCCCCAGCCCAAAAAATTTGGAAGTTTTAAGCGTGACCTGCCCTCCATGGCTATCGTCCTTTCCCAAAGCCCCCGGAAACCCCCCATGCCATGATTCTAACCGATCAAGAACCCCCAACGAAAAAGAAAACGAAATGGGAACCCAGGTGGGATAACGCAATGCGAACTTTCAGATTAAAAAACTCACAGGTCATTTCTGCCCGGACATGCATGTTTTGGGAAATTTGGGGGCGCAGACTTGCTGGTAACGCAACACCAACGAGCGGCCTACATCTAGGAAAATCGGAAATCCTCAGAAAAGTCAAAGAATACCAAAAAGAACAGGTACAAGGCCATCACAACCATCGATCGCCTCAAAGAAATAGAAGCAGAGAGAGGGGAGCGGCCGCAAATCTAACATGAAAGGTAGAGCACGATGCGTTGCCAAATCAAACAAATATCGGCATCATTTCCAAACCAACATTGCGCAAATTTCTTCAAAACGGAACAGAGGTCTCTGTGGCCTTTCAAACACAATAGACCGAGCAACACACTAGAACGCCACGTTCTTGGCATCAGAGATCTTTTCCCATCCCTCTTGCGGCCAGTCAGTGGCGGCTGTGTGTGTTTGTGTGTATGTGTGCTTTTGAGTGCGTTTGTGAATGCGCGAGAGTGAAACTGTACACAAGTGTCAGGAGAGATTATGTGTACGTGTGTGTGTGTGTGTGTGTGTGTGAGGGGAGGTGGGAGTGCAGGGGGAGGTGGGTAGAGGATGAGGTATGTGAGTGTATGCATGCCTACACTGTGGGAGCAACAGGATATTGGAACGTGTATATATATATATATATATATATATATATATATATATATATATGTATATATATATATATATATCTTTGTATGTACGTGTGTGGAGTTGGGGGTGGGAGATATGGGCGTATGTGTGTGTGCTTGTACAAGTAAGTGTTCATCTCTGTGAGTGTGTGTTTGCGTGTGTGTGTGTGTGCCGTGGAAGCTGCGATACGTAGACTAGAAATGAGTGTGTGGAGGAGGGGGTAGAGGAGGTGCAAGGTAATGTGTGTGTGTGTGTGTGTGTGTTGGAGCTCATGTACGTTTATATGTATTTGACTGTGCTTTCATATGTGCTTGTACAAGTAAGTGTTCATCTCTGTGAGTGTGTGTTTGTGTTTGTGTGTGTGTGTGTGCCGTGGAAGCTGCGATACTTAGACTAGAAATGAGTGTGTGGAGGAGGGGGGGTAGAGGAGGTGCACGGTAATGCGTGTGTGTGTGTGTGTGTTGGAGCTCATGTACGTTTATATGTATTTGACTGTGCTTTCATATATGTGAAACTGCATGTCTGGTGCATTTCTGTTATGCATGTGTGGGTGTATGTGTGAATGTGTGTCTTCATTTTTTACATTTATTTGCTTATTTATCACCATTGTTGTCTTATTATTTATTTATTTATGTCTTATTATTATCATTTTATTAGTATTACTAATATTATTACTACTACCTTTTTCTATATTATAATTATTATTTATTTATTTATTTATTTATTTATTTATGCAAGCTTATCTATTATTTATTCCCCCGGTTTTTTTTGGTTTTTTTTTTTGGTTTTTTTTTTTTTTTTTTTTTTTCCCAAGGCCTGACTAAGCGCGTTGGGTTACGCTGCTGGTCAGGCATCTGCTTGGCAGATGTGGTGTAGCGTATATGGTTTTGTCCGAACGCAGTGACGCCTCCTTGAGCTACTGAAAACTGAAACTCTCAGTTATCTCTCTCCTCTCTCTTTCTCAGATATCTATGTCCACGCTCTTTCTCACATCTCCCTCTCCATTCTCTCTCTATTCTCTTTGTTACAGCCTGATACAACATGGTTCTCTCATGTCTGCCTATGGAAATCTGATTCACACCTGAAGAATCAATTCCTCATCTGTTTTCAAATGCCAAAAAGCATTGACGCTCAGTTGAAAATCATTTTGATCGTTCAATTATTGAATCATTATTAACCATCAGTATAAAAAATTCTGCAGTAAAAACCAGGCATTGTTACTGACGCTTTTTTATTGCAATAGTCTTCAGACCTGAGGGTAAGGGTTTTGCTGTGATGGCAACCTAAAAAACATGTTTCAATGAATGTCTTGACACAGCAGTTTCACATCACCATCACAGAACAGGTCGTGTATATTGTTAAGGTCAAGTCACCATGGTAACCATGCAACACAGCTGTTTTCTGATCTGATCACTTAGTCATGCACTTCGTCTTCATGTCATGTCATGTCACCACAGCGAGTAGTCTTCATGTCATGTCATGTCACCACAGCAAGTAGTCTTCAGGTTCTGTCTCCATGGTAACGAGTGACGTCTCTGTTTTCAGGTCGGGCGACGGTGGTAGATCACACAGGCCGTGTCCTGTGTGACACGTTTGTTTGCCCCAAAGAAGGGGAAACAATCATAGACTACTGCACACAGTACAGTGGCATCACGGAGGAAGACATTCAATTGCATGGCCGGCCCTTCCATATCGTGCAGGCTTTTGTGGCAGACCTTCTCCAGGTAACAATCAGGATTGTTCAGTCTGTAGTGAGGGAAGGAAGGAATGGTTAAAGATTTGGCTGCGGGCACATTACAGTTATACGTACTTGGGAAGTTTTGGGGAGGGTTTGTTAGCAGTTTGACAGTAGCGTCGGGAAGAAAATACTGTCATTCAGATTAACGAAATGCTGAAGTGAATTTGTAACAATTGAAATGATTCAAATCTGTGGATTGAATTGTATCTCTCCCCCCCCCCCCCCCCCCCCCCCGCTCACTCTCTCTGTCTCTATCACACTTGTTTTGCTTTGATTGATTAAGCAAAGTATGTTGTAGTTGTGGTGACATAAGAAATAACCTTTAACACCCCCTTGTCAATAGACCTTGCAGGTAATGACAAAATAAAATTTAAAAGCATCTGTGTTCCCTTCACCCGTCACACTTTGTCATGTGACTTTAAACGGATGATGTTCCCAATATGTGAAGTTAGTAAACGGACCGTGTTGTTGCTGACTGTGTTGATGTGTCAAAACGACACCTAACAATCACGATGATTACCCTGAAAATACTACCGACACAGAGATTTCAAGTAACTTACGACACAATGATCCCTGGTCACGGCACCTGGTGGGTAAAGGGTGGAGATTTTTTTCATCTCCCAGGTCAACATGTGTGCCGCAGAATCAAAGACACACGTTAAAGATCCCGTAATGCATGACCAGCATTCGGTTGCTTATGGAAACACGAAAATACCCGGCATGCATTCCCTCCGTTTCCCGAAAACGGAGTACGACTTCTCCTACATGGCGGGGTGAAGACGGTCATACACGAAAAACCCACTGGTGTACACGAGTGAACGTGGGAGTCGCAGCCCACAAATGAAGAAGAAGAAGAATGGTTTCAGATAACTGCCAACACACCGATTTAAAAGAAAAACAGAAACGGAATGACCAGCATGTTTGGCTTATGCAAGGGTCAGGCATCTTCTGCTTTTTCTTCTTTTCTTTCCCTTTTTTTTTTCTCCAGCAGATGTGGTGTAGCATATAATGACAGCTGTGTCAGCATCACGCTGTCACACCCCCTTGAACCAAAAGCGAAACAGGACGTGTGTGCTGTCTGTCCCCAGGACAAGATATTGGTTGTCCACGACCGGGTGGGCGACCTGAGGGTGCTGGGCCTCACCCACCCGGACGAGCACACCCGGGACACTGCCACGGCCGTGCAGCTGATACGCATGGTGAGACCAACAGGCCGCCTCAGCAAGGTGGGCCTCAAGAGCCTGGCCAGCACGCTACTGGGTCAGTGGACACTGTGCACGTGAAGCAAGGGTGCTGGTGTGTGTGTGTGTGTGTGTGTGTGTGTGTGTTGGAGGGTGGGGGTGGAGAAGGTGGTGGTGGGGATGGTGGTGTACGCGTTGTTGTTGTTGGTGGTGGTGGTGTACACGTTGTTGGTGGTGGTGGTGGTACACACACACACACACACACACACACACGCTGGCGCGCGCGCACGCCCATACATGCAGATAGTTGTAAGACGTGTTTGATAAAAAAAAAACAAAAAAAAAACACCAACAACTAAAAAACGTGTTTAACGTTCTTGCTTATGGCACGCGTTTAACGGTGTTAGTTATAACATGTGTTTAACGTAAGTTAGTAATGAGATGTGTTTAGCATTGTTGGTTATAAGGCGTGTTTGACGTTGACAGACATGATACGTGTTTAACGTTGATAGTCAAAAGACGTGTTGTCAGGCCAGTACAATCTTCCGGGCTCTGAGCCACTCAGAATGGAATTGAACTGGTATAATGAACTCGTGATGATGATTATGGCGAGTACAATGACGATGGTGATGAAGAGGAGTATATGCTGTTGCTGATGAAAATTATGACCAGACGGTGGTGGTGGTGGTGGTGATGATGATGACAAAGATGATGAAGATGACGATGAGGAGGATAATGGCGATGAAGAAGATGAAGATAGTGAAAATGACGATAGTGACAATGGTGCTGCTGCTGCTGATGATGGTGATAATGATGAAGGTGACGATGATGACTGTGTGTTGCACGCAGGCCGCACCATTCAAAAAGGGGAGCACTGCTCTCTGGTGGACGCCCGGGTCACCATGCAGGTGTACCGGGCAGTCCACAAGGACTGGCTGATAGGCCCACAGCATACCTGAGTGCTCGTGGCGACAACGGGGGGCGTGGTCACAACTGGGGGCGTGGCCACAACGGGGGGCGCTGGAGGAGGAGGAGGAGGCAGGCGGAACGGGAGAATGGAACAGGCTCATCGTCCGCCTGTACGATGAAAGAAAGGAAAGGGGTAAGTCGCCACTTAAAACTTCACTGTTTGCTGATCAGGTAATGACAGTGGATTAAGATTAAACGATAATGGTGGTGTTACTGATTATGATAATCAGAGTTGGCTATTACTGTGATGATTATTTGTTCTCAGATCAGCTTCTAAATCATGTATATCTGTGATGACGGGAATGACAGTTGCAGTAAAAGTAATGACTAATGCACAGAGGAATAGAAAAACTGTGCTTTCAAGTTAACAGTTTTACCATCTGAAATGTTTTCAAGTAGATAACAATGTGAACAATAATTATTTCATCATCTACACGGCATTGAGTAATAATAATAATAATAATAATGGATACTTATAAAGCACACTATCCAGAAATCTGCTCTAGGTGCTTTACAAAAACGCTTTTGATAACATAAAACATTATATCTATGTTACATACACACACCAAAATGTGACCACACACCCACACACACACACGCACGCACGCACGCACGCACGCACACTGCATACATACATTTTAACATACATGTGTATCTAACAGCTACCCTAACACATACGCACACATAGGCAGACACAAACTTACATAAACACACGCACACACAATACACATGCATATACATGCATGTAATTATGTACACATACATATGTATACACACATAGTCAAGCACACCTAACGAAAAGGAAGTGGACCTGCCACAATTGAATTTATTGCTGAGGGAAAAGGTGAGTTTTGAGACGAGATTTAAAAGATGCGAGGGAATCAGAATGACGGAGGTTATCAGGGAGCTTGTTCCACGTCTTTGGCGATTGAAAAGAAAACGATCTGTGTCCATAGGTCTTACTTCTGACGTGAGGTATCCTGAGAAGTCGAGTATCAGAGGAAGAACGGAGCTGGCGAGATGGGGTATAGACATGGATGAGTTCAGAAAGATACTTGGGGCCAGATCCGTTGACTGCAGAAAAGGTCAGAGTGGATAGCTTATAGTCTATTCGATCAGAAACAGGCAACCAGTGGAGAGACTGAAGGAGAGGAGAAACATGGTCAAATTTAGAAGCTCTGCAAATGAGTCTGGCAGCGTTATTCTGAATTCGTTGGAGTCTGTCTAACAGGTATTTGGGAAGGCCGGCCAAAAGAGAGTTGCAGTAATCCAATCTTGAGAGAACCAGAGAGCATACAAGTGTCTTGGTTGCATCGGTTGAGAGATAGTGGCGGATAGAGCTGATTCTACGCAGTTCCAAATAGGCAACTTTACAGATATTCGAAATGTGCTGTTGGAAGGAAAGAGACTGGTCCAGGATTACACCAAGACTGCGAACAGAGGGAGAAAGTGAAACAGGTGTGCTATTGATCAGAACAGAGTCAGGAAAGGAAGGATGTTGACGAAACTTCTTTGGACAGGTTATCATAAATTCAGTCTTATCATCATTTAATTGCAGCTTGTTGAGAGTCATCCAGTCCTTTAGGCCAGCAATGCACTCCTGTGTTTGAGTCACCAGTGCATCAAATTCAGCTATGGAAGCCGACTGATAAAGTTGTGTGTCATCAGCAAAGCTCTCATGCGACATCGCATGATGACTGATGACATCCGACACAGGAGCCGCATACAGCACGAAAAGAACAGGACCTAGGACGGACCCTTGTGGGACACCATATTTCAAGGCAGATACTCTAGAGTATGTACCATTTACACACACTTTCTGTGTACGATCTGACAGGTAAGACGTGATCCATGCTAGTGCAGTGTCACGAATACCAAAGGAAGTTTTAAGTCTGTTCAAGAGGACAGAGTGGTCGATAGTGTCAAAAGCTGACAAATCTAAGAGAGCGAGAACAGATATCTTATCCTCATCAAATCCCGAAAGCAAATCATTCAATGTCATCAGTAACACTGTGAGGTTTTCAAGGACAAGTTGACATTCTTCGCAACAAAAAACATTATACTGATTACGATTGTTAGTTAATGTTTACGTGGCTTTGAAAAAACAAGACAATTATTTTTTCGAGTACACAGAATAAGTAAGACAGATTGCTTGAAGTGCATAGTGTCACCTGTTTTTGACTGAGAACTGCCGTTAAGAGAACATTACACTGAAAGCTGTCATTATGAGAACACCGTATTGATAGCTGTCGTTCAGAGAATATCAGATTAATAACAATCGTTATTGCATAACTTTGACACTAAGAACGTGTTGACCACATAGAAATAACACTGTGATGGCTTCAGGCACGAGCTATCACACTTTTTTTTTTTTTTTTTTTAAGAAAAACAACACGATTTTATCTGAGACACTTTTGTGATGGGCAGGTGAGTGATCCCCCTTTCCTACCATGGAGATCTGCGCGACATGACTGCCTGAAGCAGCGCAAGTGGGGGGGGAGGGGGAACTGCTGGACAGGAAGTGACGTCATGAAGTGACGTCATCACAGCTGATGACGTCTGACTGAGTTGAATGACAGAGATAGCAAGTGTGAGTGAAAGAGATGAGTGACAGAGATACGGAGTTTCAGTGATAGACTGATAGAGTTACATGACAGAGATATGGAGTGTGAGTGATAGAGTTGTTGAAGATGTTTTCAAGAATGATTTTACCATTGACTGATAAAGTTGAATGACAGAGATGTGGAGTGTGAGTGATAGAGTTGTTGAAGATGTTTTCAAGAATGATTTTACCATTGACTGATAAAGTTGAATGACAGAGATGTGGAGTGTGAGCGATAGAGTTGAATGACAGAGATACAGAGTGTAAGCCCTGTGAGTTGTATATTTAAGGAATTGTTCGTTTTCAGTACTAGCCTGATGTATTCAAAGGTTTTCAAATTTGCACTTTCCACATGGTGTTCTAATATATGTACAAATGTACTGATCTGAACTTACACGTGTCATATTTGTATATTACCTACAGATCACACCATAAACGACTTGACGTTAAACAAATGTCAGTGTGCCATCAGTGATGTGGTGGTAGGTGGTTGTGGTTGTGGTGGTTGTGGGGATATGGTGGTGGTGAAGAATTGAATAAACTATGTTGTGAGCCTTAATCAAAGCTTGTTTCGCTTTTTCTTGATGAAGATGAATCTGTCTTTCTGCCTCTTGTCTTTCAGTTCCCTTCACCTGCAATGGCTCTGGACGCCCCCCTCCCCTACACTCATGCACGTGTGCCCGCATGCGCACACATACACACACGTCCGCACGTGCGCGAGCGCGCGCGCACACACACACACACTCCTCCTTCCTAGCAATGAAATACATAAATCATGTTAAAACCCCTAGGCTGCCTATATGACGAGATCACTCGTCATGGCAAGCATGTGCGCTTCGCTGCCACAATGACGAGATAACTTGTCATCGAAATATTTGGACTTTTCCCCGCTTTGCGTTCAGTTCGCTGACAAAAATACTGGTAGCTTTAGCTTGGTTGATCTTTCTTGATTCTATTCATATCTAGAAACACCATCTACGTCATGAGGCAGTCCTTTATTTGATTGTTTTGGTTGGGTTACTGTCCCAGTGTTTGCCTGGCTCCTCTCCTCGCTCGCTCAACAAAATGTCGGACTGACGCCGTGCTCAAGACATGCGATCGTGGCGAACTAAATCAACCAAGATTGCTTTCTTTTGCTGATGCTCAGAAAAAATTGAAGCGTAAACTCAAAGACAGTGATGAACATTTATAGGACGATTCGATAGAAAATAAAGGGAGCAATCAAGAGAGTGGCCAAGTTACAACTATCAGTGAGTGATGCCGGCTGTGCAAACCTTAGCAGACGACACAAACTAACCGAATTATTAGCGGACAGTGTGAGCAATTTTCTTGGCACTCATCCAACGCGGTCTGATTCGAACTGGAAAAAGTGACCGTGTGAGAGGGGTGAAGAGGAAGGGGGTGGAGACTGAGGGGGCGTGGCCTCTCATCCATATTATCACTTGGAGAAGTCACAATGCATTCTTTATCTATCTCTTTTTCAATTTTTTTTATTGTGGTTGTTCTAGTATGATTTTGTGTATGCAGATATCCATTTGTGCAGAAAATATGATATTTTAGTGCAAATTACCCAATTAATGTTAGTAATGAACAAGTTGAAAATGTGACAAAAAAACAAAACACTGATTTCAAAGCAACAGCATGTCACTAAAATAAATATATATAATGGGAAAACATCATGTGTTTTGTGTTTTTTATTCATTTACCTTTCAGAAAATATACACTTTTATGGGTCTTTCTCCAATAACAAAGAGCACAGAATTTTTTGAAAATTTATACCCGTTTTTTTGTGAAAAAACCCTGACAAATAGATTTCACTTAAATCTTATTTTCCTGGCAGCTAAAGGTTTTAATGTAACAGAAACATAAAACGCAAACTTAACTGCACGCGTATGTTCGCGTGCGCGCGCACACACACACACACCCTACACATACACACATAGCCTGTATCAATCACTCTCACTCCCCCCCACCCTCTCCACACACACACACACACACATAGCCTTTATCAATCACTCTCCCTCCCCCCTCCACACACATACACACACACACACATAGCCTTTATCGATCACTGTAACATTCTGCATTTGTGGGCTGCAAGTCCATGTTCACTCTCACAACTACGGTTTTTAAGTGAATGACTGCCTTTAACTCGCTATGAACGCAGCCATACTCTGTTTTTTGGTTGTGTGTATGCTGGGCATTTTCGTGTTTCTATTGCTCAGTGAATGCTAACATAAATTGCACGGATCATTAATGTGCATATCTGATCTTCTGCATGAAGGGGTTAAACTTAAACTCATGGAACCCTGCACCCGTGCGTAACTTAGGCATCAAAATTTGTTTCATTAAAATGGTTTCTGTGTTCCTACATATGCACAAACCACAAGTAAAAGAAGCTGACTTCCACAGTATACCTGGCTGTATCAGTACGTGTTAATTTGGAGGAAAAACTGGTCAATTTCAGTTTTTATGCATTAACAGGACATGAAAGCCTGGCGAGGCTGCAAACTCCCTTGGGTTGAACAGGTTAAGAAACTAGCACAGTGTTGTTTGAGGGACGCGGTGGCGGTCTCCACTCTGGGAGGGACGCTCACTCAGTCTGGCTCCACGACTAAGCCATTACTGTCATTAGTAGGGGGCTTAGAAGGTCGTGTCCTAAGCACGTTAAATCAGAACAGGCACCACTGAACACCACCGAATTGACTCAGCAGCAGTGCAGGGTCTCCTCTGGTGTGTGGCCTCCTGGCGACCTAACATCAAATGGTTCCCTGCGGACTGCCGGTGCTGGAACTGTGACGGACGAACCCGGGTGTGGCCGTGTATAGGGGAATCTAAATGAGCCGCGTGGGAGTAATGCCACTGAAACGGTGCAAGTGATGGGTCAGCAAAAACAACAACAACAACAAAAAAACCAACTAGCACAGTAGCAGGTTGGCACATGATAAATATGCTGACCTGAGAGATAGACTACATAAATCTTAACCCATAACCCAAAAGGCACCAATATCAGGATCAAACACACGACCCTGACATTGAAAATCCTACGATTTCAGTTGAAACAAAGTTATTTTTCATGAAATTCCAAACTTCTCTTTCGAACAGATGGGAAATTTGCCATCTTCAGGACCAAGTGCTGAGAAGCCTTCAGTCTCATAGCTTGGGAGATGTCACTTGGTCAAAAAAGTATCCAAAAACAAAAAGACTAACTGATGAGATGAGAACTGTCCCTTTGCTTGACTGTAGCCATCAGTGGAACACAGCGTCAGCATGATATTATCAGACAATATAGCTGCTTTAGCAAACTCATGTCTCACCATACATAGTATGCTGGAGTTAATGATAATCTCATTAAGTGGAAAAGACAATAAAAATTATCATGAATACATGAAAAATTCATGTTTGCTATCAATAGGTGGAAAAGGAAGAGGTATATAAAAGAGTGAAGATGACCAAGAATCTCAGACTCTAGCACCTAAAAGGACACACAAAACATGAACAACACAGTAAATCAGAAAAGGCCAAAACAAGCACTATGTTCTCAAGTACTTAACTTTATCTTGCATAACTGGTTTGCAGCTAAAAGCATATCATCACACATATTAAAACACACACACACACACACACACACACACACACACACACACACACAAAGAAAATCATCATGACTCGAGTACTGCATTCTCTTTCAGTTTCAAACTGTCCTGAGGTGGTTGTTTTTTGGGGTTTTTTCATACACACTCACACACACATTTGATACACCAATATTATGCCTGAATCATAGTATCATCATATATCTCTACACAGAGGTACTCAGAGTCTTGCTCACACAAAGTGGAAAATATGCAAAGGTCATCAACATACTTATATGTATTAATTTACTAAGTGTCAAACTGAAATGCACGCAGAATCAACAAGTCACATTTTCTTTTGTCTTCAACTTCAAGAGCATCCATACACACACCATTGTCTTATTCAATAATATGAACACTGTCTTTATGTACAAAGTATTCCACACTCAAACAGCATCCAACCAACAATCTGAATACCACATGATGCAAAATGCACTGACTGTGCATTACATGGCACTTTTTTCTTTCCTTTTTAACAAGTCTCAATAATTTATATGTAATGATCATTATCATTGATCTTGTGCATTCTTTGGGTGTGAGTCTGCTCTTCATTGAGCATAAATACTGATGGGAGAAGGCAACCTGCCACTGATAGTTGTATTATTCATGATAAAAAAAATTAAAAATTAACAAAAAGAAAGAAAAGAAAATGCTGAAACCCCCCTCCCTGCCCACCTCCAATTTGAAGAGTTCAGAATTAATTGTACATAAACAATAGTTTCCCTGCCAGCAGATACAACCCATTAGAAAGGAGCCGAAAGATGAGAGCGAGTCAGGGTGGGGGAGGGGACTGGGGGGGTCAGGGGAGGGAGGTGGAAGAGGAGGGGGGAGCAAGCTCTCGGCTCACATGACATGACAGGTAGTTCTGTATGTGGTCACGGTAATCTGTTAAGTTCATTCTCACATCTGTGGAGTTTGTAACACGTGGAAGAACGCACGACTACTTGGGTGTCCGCGGTAAAATTATGTGGGGGAAAATAAACTTTTCATGAGGAAAAAAAAAAGGGCAGACAGATCCGAGGGGGTAAATGATTTGCTAGTGTTGCACAACAGTCACGTGCACCGCTCAGTCACGTGCACCGCTCAGTCACGTACTCATCCTGGTGAAAAGGACAGCGATCGAAACTTCAACATTTTATTTCTCTTGTCAGTCACCGTGACCAGTCTGTATCACTTCTGTATCGCTGACTAATAAAAGTCACCATGGCATATTATGGTGAACGCTGGTACTGCCAATTCCATGCGATTTTCTTCATCTGCATTCACAATACTCATTTTTTAAAAAGGAAAGATAAATGAAAAATTCTTATAATAAATCTATAAAAGAAATCAGAAAATAACTCAAGAATTTTTAAAAAAATTTAAAAAAATAGCAACGTTGAGACTGAATAAAGCCTCTGTAGATTACTGATTTGATTGCTATCTTAGTGCGCGAATCACACGCGCGCGCGCGTGTATGTGTGTATGTGTGTGTAAGAGAGAGGCTCGGAGATCGAGTCGATCTGTCACTGAGTGTGTCAGTTGAGCACTGTGTCAGTGTCACTGCGGTGTGCTTGCGTTTCAGCTGTGCCATCGGCGCACGTTTTCCGTCAGCTAGTGTGTGTACGTGTCACTAATGTGCTCGCGCGCGGACGCCGCGGCTCCAGGCTCTTCAAGTTTAGTTGGCTGTGCGTGTGCTGGGGCTGTGAGAAACGAAAAAGACACTGAGAGGCAGTTCAGTGCGCGCATGCACACTCATCACACACACAACACACACACACACACACACACACACACACGCTGCAGAGAGTTTAATGCATTCACTGATCAGTAATGGAGGAAAGAAAATGGCAATGTTAAAGTTTACCACACACACACACACACACAGACAACCGAACACAGGGTTAAAACAGACTCACTTTGTTTACTGACAAAAAAGCATGCATATATAGTAGATAAAGAAATTTAATTATGACTGCTGGACCTCACAGTTCGAAAACGAAGCGAAAAATAAAAATGACATGAAAGGACAAGCCGTTTCAAGGCCGCGGCACTGAGACCTGTTGCGACATCTTGGTATATTCTCGCACTTCTGCACACATTGTCGCAGGCGACAATTATATTATACCTGGATGGTAAGTACAAAAAATCAATTGCACCACCGACATTAAAGGCCTGTGCAGGCGGCATAACTTGAGTCGCCGGGCATCACCCCAACAGTTCTGTTGTTGTTCGTGTGAAGTGCGCAAGCGTGTGTGCGTTTGTGAGTGCATGTGAGCACGTGCATGAAACCCCTGCCCCCTCACAACCAACAAGACTTCTCTCGGCACCTCAAACCGCTAAAAAAAGATAGAAACATTCGGGTCGGGTTTAGGTATCGAACATGCCTGCGGTAATCCAATTTTAGCATCCTAAATTCCTTTGCTACCAAGATTTGTTTTGTTGTTGTTGTTTTTTTTGGGGGGGGTGTTTGTTTGTTTGTTTGTTTGTTTTGTTGTTGTTTTGGGCGGTTGTGGTTGATTTTAAATCTCGAATATTCTCACCAACTTCTTGAAGCACAAAAGTTGTTGTTTACTGACTTTCGAAAGCTCCTTCCCACGGATCCATCTATTTTCAGGGAACTGGTTCCTTCCAGAACATTGTGGTTGCGTATTCGTCATATCCTGTCTAGAACGTTCATGCGGCTTCCGGTTGATTTCAACCCAGACTGTATAAATAGTCCACGGCAGGCGCAGGTATAATCAACTGTTGACGTTCAACTTCAAGCTGTTCATTGTCGCTTGAAAAGTAGAAAAGATGGCAATGAAACCTTTCTTTCGCGGCTTCTGGGACGATCCTTGGGAGGGAATGACCCAGCCATCACGGATTTTTGACCAGTATTTTGGCACAGTTGTTCCCGACGATTTCTTTCGTCCTTTCAGCGTGATGTATCCGCGTGGGTATGGCCCCCCAATGCAACAGGCGCCAGTGCAGCCGCCTCAGCAGACAGGAGTTTCGGAGGTATACGAATTTATTCATTGCGTTTAAAATGTAAGCCAGTGTTAAGTTGAATTACCATGTTAAACTGAGATTGACTGTCGACATGGTTGTGCCAGGTAATCGATTTGGGGCATGCGATGCAAAAGTGAAAGTGAATACATGGAATACCGAAAGTAAAGTTATAAAGACAGAGATACCAGCTGTTACGATTTCGCCGTATTTTATTATGCACGATTGCATTTTGTTCCAACATTACGCCAACGTCAAAATTGTACCGACGAGTTTATTTTCGAATACATAGCAGTAATAGCATGGCTACGTACGCATTTCTGTCATAACATTGCCCAGACGCTCAAGACGGTGAAGACCAATCGATCACGGGGCTAGGGCAGTCACTACTTTTGTACTAATCTCGGTCTTACGTGATGATGCTCAGCTGATCAAGTGCCTGTTTACATTGATAGTACGCCATGTAGATAAAATGTACATTTGCTGATGTGGCTGGGAGTCCAAGTGTCCCTAACAAATTCAAAATGTTCCAACCAGATTTCCTGATCGTTCATGCAAACACTTGACAGGGGTTGGCATCTTTGTAAGCACAATGATTAAAATACCAAATAATAGTAGTACAGTAAAGACCTATTTTGGCATCCAAAATTATTGAATCTATTTTATCAGCAGGTGCAAGGATTTAGGATGCTGAAATAGGATATTACCTAACAGTGTAATTACATCACTATATCATTACGATTAAGTATTATACAACTGCGTGTAAATCTGTTCATTTCATGCAAAACTGTAAAATAAATATTCAGTTTACTTAACTTACAGCTGAGCCTAAAGTGGCTAAACTGATATTTCTGTCCAAAAACTATAAACACTGTTACAGTTACATTGTGTGTCTGGGTGGTATGATAATGAATTAAGTCAATACACACTGATGCTGATGCTGTCAAAGTGTCATATCTGTTGCTTCCTGCTTTCTACTGTGGTTTAGAAACCGGGCTTGTTCAGTTTACAGTGTTTCCATAGATGTGTAGAAAGTCTTGTTCCAAGTAATGAAGTTTGGCACAATTTTATTTAGATCCTTTTTGTGTATATTTGCTCTACACTCTCACTCACATGCATGCTTGTGCGTGCATGCGCGCATACACACACACACACTCTCTCTCTCTCACTCTCTCTCTCTCTCACTCTCTCTTACTTATTTGACACTAGAAGGGACTGTGTGCAGGTGGTGAACACTGACCAGGAATTTCGGGTCAGCATGGACGTGCAGCACTTCAAGCCAGATGAAATCAACATCAAAACCCGAGACAATCGGCTCATCATCAGCGCTCACCACGAGGAGCGGCCTGACGAACATGGGTTTATCTCGCGAGAATTCACTCGGCAGTATGTTCTTCCAAAGGCAAGTTACAATTATGTTCCTTTACTGTAGTATCAGTACACCATTGCACTGTACAAAAAAAGGAATTCGTTATTTTTGGATCTGTCATACCCGTCGTCCTCATTAAACAGTGGTTCAAATTTTACTGGCAGTTTGGAAGAGTAAGATGCAGTTCTATCCACTATAAAAAATTTTAAAAAATTAAAAAAGATAATAAAAAAAACACGCATCAAGGAAAGGAGGAGGATAGATAAAGGTAAGTTGCCTAAATGATCTCTGTTAAATACTGAATTAATCATAGTGTATTACTCCACTAAATTATTTTTAAGATTCTGTCTTTTTGTGTGTGTGTGCCCTCTTTGTTGTTGTTGTAAGCCAGAAGGAAACATAACAGTTAAGTCATAATTAAGTCATAATTTAACTAAAATGTGCTCCCTCAGGGCTATAACAAAGTGCACACACCTGGTGCCTGCCTAGTGGTCTGGCAAAGAACCATGCTTGTCTTGCTGAGTATTTAGCCAGTTCATCCTCAATTAAATAATGTGCTGCCATTTTGTGTTTTTTGTGGAATCTGAACACAAAAGAACCATATTGATGCATGCACATATGCACATGCTTTGACTCACTCACACATCAGTCCTGTGAAGAAGAAAAAAACCACCAATATAGAACCATCTGAACCAAATGTGACTGAAATTGAAAAAAATCTATTTATATTTTGATAGCCATTTGATATGATGGGATTAACTTAAATTGACTCAAACAGGGTTATGTCACAAAACTTCATCTTCCGTGGTTGTTATTCATATCTTCACCACCACCCATTACCTTTTTTGTGTGTGATTTTCATGGAAACATTAAAACAGAAATAAAAGTGATCTACAATTTTCGGAAAATTTTATCCCCCCATTTTTTATCTGTTTTTTTTGTTGTTTTTTTAATGACTGGATAACGAAAAATGTAATTTACTTTCATGAAGGAAGTAGTATAAGAGATGGGGGTTCTATATACAACTTTTTTGGGCGTATTAGCTTGTGTTAAGGCCCTCAAGCATAAAAACAATTTAGTCAAAACCTGTGTATGTTGGAGTAATATGACCCTCAAGCATAAAAAAAAAAATATAGTTAAAACAAGTTATATGTGTATGGAGAGCCAAATCACAAGATAAAAAAAAAAAATATGATGGTTGGATATGTGTATGGGGGGAGCGAAACGGTCATGGGGGTTCTATATACAACCGCGCAATACCGCCCTCAAGCATAAAAACGAAAAACCGGCTTAAATATGTGTATGGAGAGCCAAATGGTCCTTAAAGAGAGGAGGTTGAGTCAACCGTTCACATAGTTTGCTTTTTTTGGATGGTTTACCATCTTGAATATCAAATAGATTTTTCTTTAACAACTGAGTTTTGTGTTTCGATTTTATGTCTGTTTTCATTGCATTGAATTTTTCAACTTCAGCCAGAATGAGACTAAATTCTTCATCGCTTATTTTATCATCTTTTGAAATAAGATCATTTATAGTGTTCAGTTTTGACTCGGCCAACACGCGAATCTCGTTGTGCTTCATAGCTTGTGACATTAATTTTTTATGAATAAATTTACAAGTTAAACCAACCACACCAAGGAGACCAGCTCCCACTTCTATTCCAATAGCTACGGGAGCAGCGGCGACACTCAACAGTAATCCAACACCCGATGCCCCAAGGGCGATACTAAGAGTTGTCAGCGTTGTATCCGCGGCTGTAGCGATATTTACACCGCGTTTATATTTTTTATAAAATAAAGTTCTTTCATCACGCTCTTTTTCGAGGTTGTTTTTTATATTCGATATCTCTCGTAGGCGAAACTCCATTATTCTATAGTAATCATTTTTTTTTTTAAATGATGGTAACAGGATGAGGAGAGTAGCGCAGTCTTTTAAGCTGAAGAGGTCCGATGTGAATAAAGTCGAGAGATATTTTATCTAACGATGGACGTTTGATGACACCTTCAAGCGAGAATTCTATAGAGGGATCGGGTTGATCAGATGGGTCAACCACTGGAATTTTGATGGTAATTCTCAAGAGTTTATTTTTAAGATTTCCAGGCCATTTTATCTGCAACCCTTTTAAAACTTCTACAAAATCATCTGGCACCCCACTGAGGAGTATATCTAAAACGACAGTTGACCCCTGAATAGGCGGCTCAAAATCAAACTCTTTAATTAACCGCAGTGTGCCAGTCTTTTTACCTCTCATACCAATAACATATCCAAAGTCGTCGCTGTTAACGACGATTAGATCTTTACGCGTATGATAGGAAGCCAACAGTTTACCACTATTTTGTATTTTTTGTAGAGCGTGATTTCTTCCAATACTAACATAGGGTTGTTTTATTTCAAAATCTAAATCCCAGTTATCCACCGGATAACTAGAGCGGAAAAAAAGTTAGGGTGAATTGATTTTCGGCGAGTTCCACTGCACAAAGTCTGGACCACAGCCAATTTTTTTTTTTTTCCCACCAATATTGGAACATAGCCAATTTCTTCCACGAGCGTCGACCAATTTTTTTTTCTTCTGGCACGATGCCAACAAATTTCCATTTGAACAAAAGGATTTCTATTGTATATAGACGAAAATGGTTTGGGCGAAAACATATATGGAAGAAATGTACAGTGCAACCTACAAGAACAATGGCATTCGATGTGCAATACATCCTAGGAAAGTGCGAAGCATTTGTATAGCATTGTATAGCATTTGTATAGCATTTGTATAGCATTTGTATAGCATTGCACAGCACTTTCCTAGGATGTATTGCAATTGCATAGCATTTTCCTAGTTTTTCCAGGAATCCTGGTATTTCCTAGTCTTTTGGACAAATGTGGGTAGGAAAATATAGGAATATGCCACGGAAAAAAGATTTGTCGCACGAAGAAATAGAAGAAATAGAATCTCTGCATGGCAGAATGTCTGCAGAGGATGCCAAAAAGAAATTTGGTATTGGTACAAAATATGGCTAGAGGCAAAGAACAAAAATGTTTTGCCTGTAGTACCGGAAAATACAAACAAGGATACAGACAGTGTTCTGCCTGTAGTGCAGGACAATGCAGAAAAGAAAAGCATAGACGATTTGTACAAACTGTTGCAAAATATAGATACTCGCATAGAACAAAACAATATTCTACTACAAGAAAGCAAAGATATGTCCATAGAAATACTATCTTTGTTGGATGTAGAGGAAGAGGACAACATTGTAGAACAAATACGAGAAGACGTAGCAGAAGAGTCCAAATCTTTGTTGGAACAGATACAAAATAGCGTTTGTGTATACAACACTGCATGCTATATTCTACCAATTGCACTTGCAGTTGGTTCTATATTGTACAAAACATGGAAAGCTACAAAGAAAAATGGTGTTTGGAACATACCCGAAGAAGATCGACAATTTGTCCATCTCCCAAAGAAGACATCTGGAGATATTGCCAAAGAAACAATCCCAACAAAGTCTAGAAACCCTTTCGAAATGGAATAGGATAGCATAGAGTCTATTTGTGTGCAATTCGTGGATGTAGTATGTTTTGTATATTTTTCTATTTGTATATATTGTATATATTGTATATATAGAAAATGCCTATCCTATTCGATCCACCACACTTTCCACACTTCGACTTCGAAGAATTTGCAAAAGAAGAACAGCGCTACAACAATAGTGCACAAAAAATGTGTTTCTCCACAGAAAACGATGGAGAAATAGAACAATATGCTGCAGAGCATGTAGATCCAGCACCACACATTCTTGGAAAATACAACAAGAAACGATATGCAGTTGCATATTGTGGGAAATACTATGTTTGTCTGCCAGGTGGAAGAATATGCTAGTCTGTACAATCTTCGCAGGTTGTTGCCACAATAGATACTATTCTATCTTTTTTGCGTTGTGGAGTTGTTTTTTCTACTCCAATATAGCACAGTAGTGGACTTTTTGTTTTGTATAGTGTTCCACCAATGCGTTCTATTTCTTTCTCTAGGAAATGTCCATATACTGGATGTTCTTCGTCTGTAGTAGGTTCTCCGTCGTCTCCTTTGGGGACTAGAAATAGTACAGTTCGGTTGTTTCCTCTGTACATTGTAGTTGCATATTTTTTGCAAATGTAGGTACCAGGTGGCATGTCTAGTGTTCGTATTTGTTGCTTCGAATTTGGTGCAACTGTTTCCTGTAGTTCTCGTTTTGTATCTATTTCTAGTTTGTCGTATTCTTTCTCTAGTGCTATTTCTTGTAGAGATGGAAGTTCTACAAGGTCGGGTGCTACTACAACGTCTATAGGATTCCAACGTATAGTCTCTTTGTCTTTGTAGAACTCTTTGGCTGGTTGTATACGAATATCTAGTCCATTTCTACTTTTTTCTAGTTTGCTGTTGTATTGGATAGGTCTACAAAATCCTATTTCCCATGCCTCTCTTGGAAACCAACACAGCTCTCTTTCGAATTTGTCTTTTTTCTTTTCCACATACTTTTCTGCAGCAGACAACAACTTTTGTAGTCCATTGGTCGACCATACAGCAACAACGTCTTCTGTATCTTTTGCTCCAAGTACTATTCTATAGTATTCTCTATTTGTCTTGTCTTTTTGCAACCTATAGCCGAGTATGGACCATATTCTATCTTTGTCTGCTATATTTGCCACTTTTTTGGTTTCTTGTTTGGAAAGGATTGTTTCTACAACTTCTCGAACACTATTCGAAATAGCAAGGAGTCTCTCGTTTTCTAGTATATACTCTTGTATTTGTTCCAGCTCTTGTTTTCTATGTTCTATATTCTGTTGGTATTCTATTTGCTTTTGTTCTAGATAGTTCCATGCATCTTTTTTCCAATTTTCTACTGCCATACACTCTTCTATGTCTTGTAGTCTTTTTTCTCGATTTCGGGTGGATAGAGTGGAGAACTCTCTGCTGTGTGGAACTTCCACAACACTGTATGCAGATTTCTCTTTTCCAATAGTACTACATTTGTGTGTACGCCATTCCCATTCTACTATATTTGTTGGTGGAAGAAGAATATATGGACTTGGTGCATCTTTGTGTATTTGTACTGGTCTCCTACATGCTGCTAGTATTGTTTTCGCATTTTTTGTGTAGCAACGTAGTTTGGTGTATTGTATACCATCGTTGTCTGCAGCTAGAATATCGATGTGGAAGATAGGACAATTGCGAAATCCAAAATCGCATATAGCCCATTCTACAGCGATATTCCATTTTTTGTCGTCTTCCACTGTTGCAGCTGTTGGAGATAAACGAATGCCAGATATTCTCTTTGTTCTAGTATGTGCATACCAACATACATATATTGTGGAATTTGGTCTATCGCCAAGAACAAAACAACGATCTAGAACGCTTGCAATATTCTGCCATTGTTGGGTTGCTGGTTGTTCTACAAACAGTTGTCTATCTTGTGGCGAAACTATCTCCAATACGTTTTCCACTAGTTCGTCTCCTTTTTCTGGAGTACGATTGCTACAAGCATACAAAGATACTTCTATTCTAGTGCAGCCTCTCTTTTGTACATCTGGATGCAAGAATGTTTTTCGAAGATGCTCGTTTGGACAGTCTACATAGTCTGCTAGATGTCCACCAAATTGTTCTCGTACTTCTCCTGCCTCGAAATTGGATACTATTTTGTTGTATAGTTTTGTTCGCATTGTATAGCCATTGTGTTTGGATATCCATGTACATACATGTTTGCCAACACTATCTGTATTGTCTAGTATTGTTGGTGCATCGCAAGCAATAGCACTTGCAAAGTCGCCTTGTCCTCTATAGTCTAGTTCTTCTACAAGATAGTCTACTAGTGTTTGTCTATCGAGTGTACCAGAAAAATCTCTTGTATAGTCTATAGAATATATACCATACCCATGTCCTAGCAGCTGTTCTTCTAGCATTGGCAATATTTTGTGTAGGTCTTGTATTGCAATTTCGGACACATCAATTTTTGCAACAAATATACCATATGGCTTTTCGTTTGCATATATAGTCTCCCAACGTTTTCTTGCTTTTGCATTCGTGTCTTTTTCTATTCTTTGTACTGTACTGCGTATTGTGCTAGATTTGGAGTCTGCCTGCATAGATATTGTCTGCGATATGGCAGTTTGTATACTTTGTTTTTCCACAAGTCCACATATTGCAGTCGAAATTCTAGATACAATTCTTTTTGCGGATCCGTCGTTGCCACACAGCAATTTTCCACCGACATACATACACTCTTTTTGTCGCAAATAGCCATATACATACAAATCGTCTACAAAAGTTGGAAGACCTTCTAGAGGTTGTAGAGTTGTTCTACCTTTGTTGTTTGCTAGATAGTCCACATTGGAAATATCTGGGACGAGATTGTTCTCGTAGGTATTTTCTAGCAATAGATGGATTGCTACATTTTTGGCACATCGAATGCCCATGTTCTTGTAGGTTGCACTGTACATTTCTTCCATATATGTTTTCGCCCAAACCATTTTCGTCTATATACAATAGAAATCTTTTTGTTCAAATGGAAATTTGTTGGCATCGTGCCAGAAAAAAAAAAAAAATTGGTCGACGCTCGTGGAAGAAATTGGCTATGTTCCAATATTGGTGGGAAAAAAAAAAATTGGCTGTGGTCCAGACTTTGTGCAGTGGAACTCGCCGAAAATCAATTCACCCTAACTTTTTTTCCGCTCTAGTTAGTCTCATTCTGGCTGAAGTTGAAAAATTCAATGCAATGAAAACAGACATAAAATCGAAACACAAAACTCAGTTGTTAAAGAAAAATCTATTAGATGGTAAACCATCCAAAAAAAGCAAACTATGTGAACGGTTGATCCAACCTCCTCTCTTTAAGGACCATTTGGCTCTCCATACACATATTTAAGCCGGTTTTTCGTTTTTATGCTTGAGGGCGGTATTGCGCGGTTGTATATAGAACCCCCATGACCGTTTCGCTCCCCCCATACACATATCCAACCATCATATTTTTTTTTTTTATCTTGTGATTTGGCTCTCCATACACGTATAACTTGTTTTAACTATATATTTTTTTTTATGCTTGAGGGTCATATTACTCCAACATACACAGGTTTTGACTAAATTTTTTTTATGCTTGAGGGCCTTAACACAAGCTAATACGCCCAAAAAAGTTGTATATAGAACCCCCATCTCTTATACTACTAAGGACAATATACTCCACCTTACCATTGAAATTAAAAGAGGTGGTTTCAGCTTCCATTCACTTTTAATCATCATTGAAGGAATGTTTTCATGTATATATATCTGAAGAATGGGGGGGAAAAAAGTTATATTTCACTGTTGCAGGATGTGGACCCAGGGGCGGTGACATCGTCACTGAGCAGAGATGGCAGGCTCACCCTGAAAGCCCCAAAGATGGCGTTGGAAGCTCCCAAGGAGCGCATCATCCCCATCACCCAAGAGACTGAAGAGAAAGAGCAGTGAAGAGAAGAGCAGTAAACAGAAGTGAAGCTGGAGGGGAATCCATTGCCTTCACATTCTAACATGGAAGCAGTGCTGTATTGCCTTGCTGAATGTTCTCCGTATCAAAGCTTGCTTTTTGCTTGACGGTAAAGCTGGTAGGTTTTTTTTGTTTTGTTTTTGTGGTGGACAGTGGCCATTGTGTGCTTGTATTACTGTTGCCATTTATTGTTGTATCATGTTACTTTTTATCACAACAGACTTCTCTTTGTGGAATTCAGGCCACCAATTTCTTTTTTGTCTGCCTGCAAGCGTAATTCAATCATTTTCGTAAGTTGATTATAACTTGATCTTTCTACAGAATTTTGCCAGGGACAACCCTTCCTTTGCGATGGGATCTTTTACATCTGCTATTCATGATTGGTGATAAATTATCAACTATATCCATGTTTTCAGTTACAACCTGTTTATGTTTTTGACATATGATAATAGACTTTGAAGCCTGGCTGTACGCAAGTGATGCTAAACGAAAACTTTTATAATAAACAATGCAGTAAAGGATCGTAAAATCCAGTGGCTGTGTACTATCAAAGATGTCACAGATCATAAGCCTTTGGTACTGCTATGGTGTTCTAGTTGGTATCACTGGCACATTCATTAAGTAGATGGGGGGGGAAAAAAGCTAATTACATGACAATATAAATCTGACAATAGAAATGAAGCTTGGAAAATTGATTGTGCAGGCAGCAACCATTGTCTTTATTAGTTTAATAGTTTATGACAAGAAATGGTTTTGTTTCTGCCTGTCATTTTCAGAACTTCCTGGTCATTACAGATGTGTTCACAAGCGTTCTTTCAGTCACATTTTAAGTTTTTTGCATGTGGTACCTTTTGCTTCTGACAAGAAATAATTACATATAACTTGTGACAATCATTGAAGCAAGTAAAAGCTGAGAAAATGTTTATTTACATACAGTATTTTCAGCAAGTTGTTTGATGTTGACACTTGCATGTTTTACAAGAATTCAGAATTGTCCATTATCGTTGTGTTAAGTTGCCTTTTTCAGTCCAAACTTTAATCCAGAATTTATTCATTGTTGCTTTTGTGTTCACAACTTTTCAGTCAGAAATTGAAATCTTGCATGTGATTCATTTTGTTGCTAGCAAGAACAAATTTCCGGTGATAACTGATTGAGGGAACAGAAAGTATCCCAATAATTGTTTTGCAGAACTGAATACGATTTTTGTTTCATTTCATGCTTGACAATAAAGAAATAAACAGTACATTTTGTTATCATTGATTCTTTCTGTGTGATCTCTCTTTCTCTACTTTCTGTGTCTCCTGTGCTACCTTTCTTCAATCTCTCTCTCTCTCCCTCTCTCTCTCTCTCTCTCCTGTGTCTCCTGTGCTACCTTTCTTCAATCTCTCTCTCTCTCTCTCTCTCTCTCTCTCTCTCCTGTGTCTCCTGTGCTACCTTTCTTCACTCTCTCTCTCTCTCCCTTCTGTGTCTCCTGTGCTACCTTTCTTCAGTCTCTCTCTCCCTCTCTCTCTCTCTCCCTTCTGTGATTCATTTTGTTGCTAGCAAGAACAAATTTCCGGTGATAACTGATTAACCTTCACCGTACTTTGTGGGTCTGACAGACCCATTTTTGACTTAAAAAATGCCTTTAAAATATATTTGGTGTCCGATTAATTTGAAATTTCATGACTTTTGTTGTCACAACATATGCATCATTTTAGTAAATTAATGTACACTTTAACTGATTAGTTAATCAGTTACGTAATTGTGAAAATTTTTACCTGCATTCCTACGTTGTGGGTCTTACAGACCCATACTCCCCAAAGAAGAGAAAACACTAAGTACCCTTATTCGTAATTTGTGGGTCTCTCAGACCCATACTCGCAAAAGAAGGGAACAAACCAATAATCCCTTTGTACTACGTGGAACGAAGTGATTGTGCGTACATGACTGATGACACATAGGCTACCTCACTGCTTCTGTAGTTGGCTGGCACATCGCATCCGGCTCTCACGGAGAACACAACAGTACAGCAGGCTACCGGTGTCATTGCCTCAGGCAAGTTATATTTTGATTATCAAGTTTATTAATTGCCATCAAGTTAGCTTGCCATCTGTTCGATACTTTAGGTCGATTCCAACATCGCCATCTCTGAAGGCATCAGTAAGCATTGCAGAGAACATGAGGCTGAACAGCGTTGGAGCCAGGACGCAGCCTTGCTTGACACCATTTGTGACAGCAAAAGGAGCAGATGTTTCGCCATTGTCCTGGACTCGAGCCTGCATGCCTTCATGGAATTGGCTGACCAAGGAAATAAATTTGCGAGGGCATCCGTACTTTTTTTTTGTTTTTGTTTTTTTGTTTTGCTGCCCCATCATCTGCGCCGTTTCAGTGGCATTACTCCCACGCCGCTCATTTAGATTCCCCCATACACGGCCACACCCGGGTTCGTCCGTCGCAGTCCCAGCGTCGGCAGTCCACAGGGAACCATCGATGTTAGGTCGCCTGGAGGCCACACACCAGAGGAGACCCTGCACTGCTGCTGAGTCACTTCAGTGGTGTTCAGTGGTGCCTGTTCTGTTTTAACGTACTTAGGACACCACCTACTAAGCCCCCTACTAACGACGATGGAGGCACTGTGCTGACTGAGAAGCTCCATCAGCTGTACTCACTCATGTGGAAAGAAGAGATGATCCCCCAGGATTTCAAAGATGCATCTATCATTCACTTGTACAAGCGAAAGGGGAACCGGCAAGCCTGTGATAACCATCGGGGCATTTCCTTGCTCTCCATCGCAGGCAAGATACTTGCCAGGATCCTACTAAACCGCCTCACAGCACACCTTGACCAAGGTCATTTGCCTGAGAGCCAATGTGGATTCCGGAAAGAGCGCGGAACCACCGACATGGTGTTTGCTGCAAGGCAGCTGCAAGAGAAATGTCAGGAGCAAAATGCTGCTCTGTTCTCCACCTATGTCAACCTCACCAAGGCCTTCGACACCGTGAGTAGAGAGGGACTGTGGAAGATCATGGCCAAGTACGGATGCCCTACCAGCCGCCGTGGCGAAGTGGTTAGCGTCGCGGACTGACGGCTGGGAGGACGCGGGTTCGAATCCCAGCGGAGGTGGGTTTTTCGGCCCGTGGCCGGCTCCTACCCAGAGTTGAGTGTGCTGTGGGCTTAAATGGGGAGACTGGGACCACACAGTCGAGTGTCATCCACTTCAAGGATGCGTCTTTGGGTGTGTTGCTCTAATTACCTGACCAACACTGCAAGTGTCTGTATCTCTCGGGCCTGGTTAACGCCGGGATATCATTATGACAGGAAGCGTAGAGTACAGCCTTGTCACGCAGTTCCAAACCAAAATGGACCTCCATAGCAACATCGTCATCATCATCGTCATCCTCCTCCCCCTTCATCGTCATCAATATAAACAAAATAGTCTCAAAGTCTGTGACCTTTCATGCCCTGCTCTCATGGTGACCTCAGTTTCGATACCCCTCCACTTCCGTGCTTTGGGTGAGTCCTGTCAATGTCGTCAGTGTCGGCAGATTCATGGGGGGGGCTGTTGTTTGAGGGACGTGGTGGCGGTCTCCACTCTGGGAGAGACGCTCGCTCAGTCTGGCTCCGCGACTAAGCCATTATTCGTTGTAGACCTCTGCTGGTATGGAGTCTGAGCCAGGTGCTTTGCCACTGGATAGCAGATGGATTGCTTTCTGGGTCTCAAGAGGTGTTGGCGGATCGTCCAGTGTTTCGTTGATGGGGACTTGTGGGAGACGGTCTATGGCTTCATCATTTATGAAGGAAGGGCGATTTAAGACACTGTTGAAGTGCTCAGCCCAGCGTTCGATAATTTTCTCCTTCTCGGTGATCAAGGTATTCCCATCTGCACTGAGGAGGGGGGATGATCCTGAGGATGTGGGGCCGTAGACTTCTTTTAAGGCATCATAGAACCTCTTCATATCGTGCCTGTCAGCATATCCCTGGATCTCATCAGCTTTGTCACTCAGCCACTTATCCTGCATCTGGCGTAACTTTTGCTGAACAGTCCTGCGGATGGCATCGTACGCATCCTTTTTTGATGTGGACTTTGGGTTGCTGAGGTAGGCTTGATGCAGACGGCGTTTCTCATCCAGAAGCTGCTTGATTTCATCACAGTTTTCATCAAACCAGTCTTTGTGCTTTCTGGTCATGGGTCCCAGGGTCTCTGAAGCTGTACTATAGATCAGCTCACGCAGGGTCCTCCAGTCAGACTCCACATTCTGGTTGTCCAGAGAGGCGGATTCCAGACGATCTTCCAGCAGCTCCACAAAGGACTGTTTGATGGTGATGTTTTTCAGCTTAGCGATGTTAAGCCGTTTTGGAGCCTTCTGGCCTTGGGGGCGTCTCTTGGGCTGGATTCGAATATTCAGCTTCGAGACTACAAGGCGATGGTCTGTCCAACACTCGGCGCCGCACATGGTCTTTGTTACACGTACATCTTGCCTATCCCTTTTCCTGACGATGACATATATATATATATATATATATATATATATATATATATATATATGTGTGTGTGTGTGTGTGCGTGCGTGCGTGCGTGCGTGTGCGTGCGTGCGTGTGTGTGTGTGTGTGTACACCCGCACATTCCAATATTCCGTTGCTCCTACAGTACACATGCAAACACACACATACCTCATCCTCTACACACACACGAACACACACACACATGCGCGCGCGCACAGAGCTCTCCTGACGTGTATACTTACACGCTCGCGCACGCACACAAATACACACACACACACACACAAATAAATATATATATATATATATATATATATATATACAGAGGCTGCCACACATACACACACACGCACATACAGAGGCTGCCACACACAGACACACAGACACAGACACACACATACAGAGGCTGCTATTGATTGGCCGGAAGAGGGGTGGGAAAAGATCTGATGACAGGAACGTGTTGCTCAGTCTATTGAAGTTGGAAAAGCCCACATTAATTTGTATGGGTCTGTCAGACCCACGATGTATGAATAGGGGGTAAGCTCTGGATTCCTTCTTTAGCGAGTGTGGGTCTGTGAGACCCACAAAATATGGGTCAGTGGGAAAATAACCAAGTACGGTGAAGGTTAATGTGCAAACTCCAGTTTAGATCTACTCTTGAAAGAAAAGAAAAAAAAGCAGAGGGGGTAGGAACTGTTAGCATTTGGCAGCCACTGTGAGACCCTCCAGCAGAACAAAGGTGCCAGTAGCCACGGTATTAGCCTCCACAGCCGCAGTCAGGAGCAGGGCATTCCAGTCCTGAACTATTCTTGGGAGAAATCCTGCATGTCTGTATTACGTCCTACAATAGATCTGGGACAGCTGTTCTGGGTGGGCTCGCCGCAGCAGTGGGGGGGGGGGGGGGTGTCTTGGGGGGTGGGGGGGGGATGAAGTGAGCTTCTGCCTCAGGGAGGGCATGTTTACTTTGTCCTGCAGCACTTAGTGTACAGCATGGCAAGTCATGCCGTTTGACGTCATTTTTGAAGAGTGGACCGTCTGAGCTAGTCAATCATGTCGGAGACTCTTGATTCGGACGTGTTTCTGGGGCACTGCAATGCACATCTTGCTGCACGTCACTGGACTGATTCCAGGCGCTCAATGTCCTGTTGCTGGGTTATTTTACTGAGCTATTCTTCTTCTTCTTTCCTTTCTCGAACTGCAAGTTGTGTCAACGGCACCACACACGATTCGTACCACATAGATCTCTGCATGGAAGGCTAAGGAACAGGCGTCTGTGGTCTGCGCCATAAAACATGCAAACGTCATTTCCTGTTGGGGGAAAAATGTGCATACGTCACTCTAAAAGCCCATCAAAATCAAAGGTGCTGGATTTTGTAGGGTCCAACGCAAAGCGGACAGTCGCATTGTCCTTACTTATGAATTGATTTGTTTTTGTTGTTATTTTGATCCTTCATTAAAGACACACCATGGCTTTGAGGCCCAGGCATATTGGAATTTGGAGTGACCCTTTCGGCGACATCTTCTCTGAGGATTTCTTTATGCCGTCTCCGATTTTTGGTTGCCCAAACTGTTCACGACAACTCTGCACGTCTCAGCAGAATGGTGCCCAAGAGTCCTCAGAGGTTTGGTTCCAAGACTTTGTTTACCTGTCCTTAGTAATTGATTTTTGTTCAGTAATACGTACAGTTGCAAATTCAAATCAAATACCTGGATCTAAAGTTGAGATCATTTGTTTGATCCAGGGTGACGTTGCCAAACGTATATTTACAAGGACTGATTTTAGAATTAAAAAAAAAAAATTAAATTAGATAAAGAAATAAACAAATTGACTCAGCAATGATACAAGAATTAACTTATAACGACCTTCACACCTTGTAATAGGTACTATACATGACATCAGTACTTCTTTCTAGCAGTTGAGAACTCCACCAAAAAATAGTTTGGCTCTAGGGATGCTGCATAGGATTGTTTTGGTTGTGCGTGTTTCTAAAACTACCACTGACATGTGCAATACAGATTGCAATAAATTCTGTGCATAAGATAATCACTAGAGCCTTTTAATTGGAATTTATTGATTTCTATATATAGAAGGGTTTGTTGTTGTTGTTGTTGTTGTTGTTTTAACTTAAATTAAAAAGTGATTTGCATGTCATTCTGTACAGGTGGATAATTCTAACCAGGAATTTCAAATCAAATTGGATGTCTGCCAGTTCAAGCCAGATGAAATATCTGTCAAAACCAGAGATGACCGGGTAATCATCAATGCTCAACATGAGGAACGTGAGGATGAGCATGGATTTATAAAGCGAGAATTCGCTCGACAGATTGTGCTTCCAAAGGTCAGATCAGGTAGCGTTAAGGATAGATTATTTTTATTGCTGTGTTTTGTGGGATAATACAGAAATTTTTGCTTGTCACATTTTCTGCATGGTTTCATTTGTTAAACACCATCTTCCCTTTTTTTTTCTTTTCTTGTCCTCACACTACCTACACCACAGACTGGAGCAGCCCACCAAGAACCGTCTCAAACGTCAGAGCCTCAACCACCAGTATAAAGCACTCGGAGCACAGCACAGCGATGTTCTGGCAGCAAAAGGGGAGTCTTGCGCTTATTTTGCCTTGCCTGACTGGAGGCTCAACCAAGAGATAGAGGCCACCATCAGCCTCAGAGTTCCTGGCATCACCACCAAAGACCAGGAACCAGCTACTCTCAAGATCCTGACTCTGGCCATGATAGAGGAGTCCTACCCAGCCAGCTCCTGGACCCATGTATACACGGACGGATTAGCGGAGGAAGCCACACACAATGGAGGCAGTGGTGTCTACGTCGGATTTCCCGACGGAGAGCACAGCAGCATCGCACTCCCTGAGGAAAGCTCTGTTCCAATTTCAGAGCTGAAGTCCTGGCCATAAAAATGGCAGCAGAATTCCTCTCCTCCTGTGGAAAGCCCCTTGGCATTATCCCCATCTTCACTGACTCCATGTCCACACTCCAGGCCCTTGACTCCCCTAATCCTGGTCCACTGATCCAGTCCCTTAAGGCCTCCCTCGCAACCCTTACCCAAACAGCCCCAACAACCCTCCAGTGGGTGCCTGCCCATGTAGGCCTCCCAGGCAACGAGCGTGCAGACCACCTTGCTAAGGAAGGAAGCCAGCTCACACAGCCGACGTTCCTGCCACGTATGAGGAAGCAAAAACTGTCCTCCGCAGCAGATTCCGAAGAGGCTGGGTCACCAGGCACACCAGGATCCCATCAGGACACTGGAGAGGAGACACCAGACTACCATCTACAGCCTTCGCACAGGACACTGCGGCCTCCAAGCAAACCTGAAGAGGATTGGAGTGGCAGCCACATCCCTATGTGATTGTGGCCAGGCTGACCAGACCCCATCCCATATTCTCCAAGACTGCCCCCTGTATGAGAAGATGCGGCAGCAGTCCTGGCCTGGGGGTGCGGACCTCAACACCATGCTCTGGGGGACGGTAGCCGATCTTTGCCGGACGTCCGAGTTTGTGGCATCCCTTGGACTTCGATCCTGACTGCGTAGCTGTCAAACACGAAAGAAAGAAAGAAAGAAAGAAAGATAATCAAGTTCTTTCTTTTTTAGTGGAGCTGTGTGAGTGCTGTTTAGTATTTTTCAGATGCAATGCTGCCATTGTTTGCGATTTATGGTATGAACAGTCAACAAGGAACTGTTCCCATAAGTTCAGTCATCAGTGGACACAACAGCTGGATGGGATTCTGGGCTAAGATCTTGGTCACAGTGCCTGGTGGGTTAAGCTTTTAGATTTTTCCAGTCTCCATGGGGAACAGATGTGCAGACCTGCTTGTGCAAGCAGAAGATTAAATGTGTACCTTAAATAGCCTGTGATCTATGCTAGTATTTAATATGTTTTGGGAACAAGAAGATAGCCAGAATGTACACTGCCTACATGACGGGGTAAAAACAAACAGCCATACACTTAAAAATAAAAATTTTTTTAAAAATTAAAAAAATTACTCGCATTTGATATACAGATAATTGCGGAGCTGCTCCAAAAGAGTGTGCCTCTTCCAGTAGCAGACTTGCTTAGAATCAATCATTGATGATTTGCATCATAGATTATCTCTCTCCATGCGAACGGCGAAAGAGACGACGTTAACAGCGTTTCACCCCAATTACCATCATCAAAATATTGCAAGCGGAAGGCTCTTATACTGAAGACGTGAATGTTGACAAAGAATACCACAATTCTGACAACAGAAGCTAAAGGTTTGGTCATTCAGACACCCACTGGACATCCGAGGGGTCTGTGTAGAGGAGAAGAGAGGACTGGCCGTACTGAGCGAGTTATGATCTGGATAATATTGAATATTGTGATGTGGATTGTTATGAAGTCATAACCACTTGACACTCAGGTGAAATACAACTCACACATAAACATTCTCTTGGCTATTCCACTGACCTCAACGTAAAAACTGCAGGCATGTTCAGATAGACACACTTCCTGTTTTCCTGGGTCAGTTTTGGCTTTGTTAGTTCAAGGTGTTCTGGAAGATTGGATTGAAGAAATAGTTTTGACGTTCATATTATTGCTTTCATACTGTTTTGCTTCCAGTTAAAAGTACATTTGTTTTGTTGTTGTTGTTTTTATGTTTGAAGGTTTCCATCCCGTTCTCTGCTTTGTATCTAACTGTATAAAGTATCCAAATCAGTAAGGCATTAGATATCTGTTCCAGTGATCAGCTGTCATCAGTTTGAGACCCCGTATCAGCATGGTTTTATGTACCTGAGAAAGGTACTTTCCTCCTTCTGTCCTCACTCCTCCCAGGTATGAATGGGGTACCTTACTTTGGTTGGTGAAAGTTAAGCCAAGTTTTTGACACAGATTATATTCTATGAATTCACTGCCCTTTGCAGCCATAACAGGCTATGGGACCTTTACCCAAAGTTTGCTTGTTTCAATGGGCAGGATGTGGATACATCTTCTGTGACATCGTCACTCACCAGAGACGGCATACTTATCCTGAAGGCTAAAAAGATACTGCTGCCTTCCCCAGCAGAACGAATCATCCCTATCACTCAGGAAGACGAGGGTGACGAGGAGGAGGAGAAGTGAACTAGTCAAGGAGAGGAGAGGAGAGGACTGGAGGAGGAGGAGTTTTGTTTAATGGCCCATCACACATAATGGTGATTATAGACATTTTGTTGAATTATTAGTTTTCACATTTGATTGTTATTCACTTTTGTTTAAAAGTTAGGAGAGAAGAGAGGAGCAAGCTGAATGGTGGACTGGGGGAAACAGGGTAGATGGACGGTGGAATAGATTATCGTTCTTTTCCGGGTCCCTGTTCCCCTTCTCCCTCCCTTTGTCTTCACATTCCTGATTCATTTTTGCTCTTGTTTTCATTTCCTTCTTTGTATCTGTTCATTTTTGTTAATGATATTATCTTTACCTGTTTGTTTATTTGTCATATTTCAGTTTAGTCTGATGTTTTATACGTACCTATGGTAGGTTGTCCAGGCCCTGACTGGTGTGTTGGGTTTGTGAAAAGGTCATGTATCTTTTTTTTATTTTTGTTTTTATACCTCTTCAGTGTCGGGCATTAATTTGGCATGTGCTTTCTATTTGCCAGGCAGCTTTCGGCTGCAGAGGGTAATAGTTAACAACAACAAAGTATAGGTAAGTGTATCAGTCATGTTTCTAAAGATATTGTTCCACCCCTTTCATCACACCCACCTTGCCTACCTGCAATGAATAAGTGGATGGTTTGTCTTTTGAGTTCAACTTTGGGTAACCCACAGAACTCCAGCATTGCTCACTCTCCTTAGCTGGCTACATGCAGCTAATCATCTCTTCGATTCTTGTCTAGAGAACAATCTGACATGATTTTGCCACAGCAAGCAATGAATTCATCATTACCGATGATCAGTAAAGATTCTGCAACATCTTAGAGGCAAAACCTAAACTTCTTTCACAACATACTGCTGTTTCAAGCTACTTGGGCCAGGTTCTGGTTCACTACCCACCATTCTGAAAGCGTCATCTAAAATTCTGAGATTTGTACTGCAAATTACATCCATACAAAATGTGATTGGGTGTTGTTCCTCATTAATAACTAAAGACAAAGTAGAAATATCAAACTTTCCTGTTGGTGCCTATTGGGACAAACTAAGTTCAAAATAGAAATTATGGGTATGAGGTGATGTGGACATACAAATTATATATCCTTCACAAATAGTGAAGAATTTTAGTGGATTAGTGAACATGTATCTCTCTCTCAAACTTCGATGTTTCCTTGAAACTGAATTTTCACACTCCAGTCTGCCCACTCTGACAGTCTTAGGTTGTTTTCATTTCCGTTTTTTTGTTTGTTTTGTTTGGTCCTTTTTTCTCTTTTTTTTAAATGTCTAATAAATCACTGTAATTCATGTCACAGCTGAATGTTTTAAAATGGATGTCACTCACTGAAAAAATCATACATGTGTTTCGAGTCATGTTAGGAAGCTTTTACCACAAGGCGATGAAAATTCTGTCTTGCTGGTCCATTCACCAGTGGATTTTTTTTTTCTTTAGAAAATTAGCTTTGAATATGAATATTTTTTGTCTTTTCCTGGACTTGATAGTTGGGCATTATTTGTATTTTTTGTACCAAGGACATGTGAGGTATTTGTTGGCAATTCTTTTGTTTTGTAAGCCTGTTATTTTATGTAATTTTCTGTGTCATGTCTAATTATGTTGTGATTTGGTTAATCCTCTGATGAAAAAGTTGATGAAGCGGTTAATCTCAAAGATACATTCTACTAACTTCTAGGTTTATGAGCATGAATATGCTTGTACTTCTGCATAATTTTCTTGTGCGGGTGTTTTTTTGTTTGTTTTTTAGTCAGGTTTTACAGGATCAGTATTTTGGAGTTTTTCAGGCCTAATATGGCCATGTGTGGTCAGCTGGGTTTAAGGAGAAGTGAAAAAAACAGGATTAAAAAATAATGATTTCATAGAAAATTAAATTCCAGTAGTGATTGTCAAAATGATACAGCTAGCTGAAAATGCCAAAATGTAGTTCTTGTTTCCTTCTCAATTTTCTGTTGTACAAAACTGTAAGGGTACATATTGTTCCTCTCCCCTAAACTTGCTGCTGACACAGAGATCAGTACTGAAAGAAATCTGATTATTCAGGCCTGCTTTTAAGCTCCATGGCAAGCAACTTTTTGTCTGTAACTATTTTGAACTTGGAAGGGTTAAAAGGAATGAAAGGATTTGAAAAAAAACATACAAGTGAGAAAAAGAATGGAGTGTCTGAGTGCAAACATATGCTCACCTCTGTGTGAGTGTGTGTGTGTGTGTGTGTAAATGGTTTAATATGTGATAAACAATGTCTGTAAGCAGTGGCAACTAAGAGTAAGAATAACAACACACATACTTCAGCTTTTATTTGCGTTACACTTACAGAACCTCTGTTGCTGACAACAAGGACAAAAAATGTCAATGTCATATTGGATTCTGCAGGAAGTCTAACAAGCTGTGTTCATTTGAAGAATCCCGGATCTGGTCATAAATTTTTTTTTCAGGGCTGGTTTTGCTAGACATTTAGTTTTAACTCATCAAAACAACTGGATCAGAGGATTATTACAGAATACCTGTACTTGTCACCTTTCACCAGAAAATTAGTCTCAAGTCACCTTTTATTAATTTTCAGTTGTTTCCTTGACATGTTTGATGACCTCTTTTATGCAATGAAAACTTGCATAAAATTGGGTACAGAATACCTCAGCTATCCTCCATGATAAGCAATTTCCAAAAAATGCACTCTTAAAATGTCCCCAGATTTCAATGGAAATATTTTAATTACATTTAAGCCATGAGGGGGCGGGGGGTGGGGGGGGGGGTGGGGGAAGGGTGTTAACACAAACTTTCCATAATTTGGTATCTTATGATCTTATCTATGGTCTCCAAGCATGACCATGCCCGATGACTTGATTTGTTTTGTCATGGACTATCACATAAAGAGTGAAAAACAAAACAACAGAGTAAAAAGCAAAACAAGACAAACTCCACCAGAGATATATATATATATATATATTTGTGTGTGCGCGTGTGTGTGTGTTTCAGTGTAACTCAAATGACTAAATACATAATCTGGTTAGTCACTGACAATCAGAATTACAGTACAGGTGGCAAGCATACCAGCAGCATACCTGTCATAAGTGCCAGGGGTTCAGTCATGAAAAAAGATTCAACAAGTAACAGTTACATAATCCTTTTTCTTTTTCAAATTCCTTCCCTTTTTGGTTCCATGAGCAGAAATCAAGTCAGGCGTGGTTCATCCAATTTTTTCTTGGTATAAACATGCTTAAACAAAACAGACAAGGAGGTTGGCTCTCTTATAGAAGAGCAGTGAGAACATCAGTTTTACATTTGAAAACTGGGTTAACAACAACCAACCTAGATGTGCCCTAAAGTGATGCACAAATCTTTAACAAAAAAAATCAGTTAAAATGCAAACTAAACACAAACATTCTCTGAGCTGCTGCAAAAATGTAGTTCAATAAACAGAAAAGCATCTTCATTGAGATGTCTTATTTTCTGTTGCCTCTTCTGCGTGTCTTCAGAGTGTCATTATTCCCAGTCGTCTATACTTCCATGAAAAACCACACCAAGCTTGTCTCCATCAGTTCTAGTCATAGTTTTAGCACCAACAGACCACAGAAAAGTATCAGTGTCAGGCTGCCATGAGGTCATCCACCACAGAAGACCCTGCTCTGCTGCTGAATTGCTTTCGTGGCTACTTGGCTCAATTGGTTTTCTCTTTTTCTCCTATCCTGACTGGATTACTGCAATTCCACCCTGGCAGGTTTACCATCTCCCTCTAATAATAGACAACAGAAACTACAAAACAATGCCGCACAACTTGTCCTCACAAGAAAGAAATCTGATCATGTCACACCTCTTTTGCATCAGTTACACTGGCTTCCTGTAGAGTAAACATTCACTGTAAATTGCCTTCCAACATTTTTACAAAACTCTTCCCACATATCTCTCCTTTGTACTGGAAACATATGAACCATGCCGAATAAAGTCGCTGAAGTCCCAAGAACTGATATATAATGCACAGGAAAAAGGTCTTTTAGAACTCAGTTCCCACAAATTTGGAATTCTCTACCTTCGTCCCTCAGAAATGCTCCTTATCTTCAGTCCTTAAAGTCAAATCCACAAACAATTCTGTACTCAGCACAATATATAAACCAAAGTCTGTTTGCCAAATGGAATTCTATGCCAGAAATATTTTAATGTTAATGCAATCCTGCTTCATGTGCAGTTGATATTGAATGTGTTTGAGTGTGTGTGTGTGGGTTTTTTTTGTGTTGTTTTTTTTGGGAGGGGGGGGGGGGTGGTGGTTGTTTTTTTTAAAATTATTTCATATTAATCAAAACATTATTTACTTGATATCTTTTATGGTTTGACAGATTGTACTTTCAGATGATCATCTGTGGACACATTTGATGTTTTTCGGTGACAGTGAGCTGTTATACTGTTTATACTTCATGTTTATAATTAACTGCATCATGTAAGGGGCTTTGAGCAGCACTAATACTGGATATTGCACCATAGATGTTGTGTATTATCATTATTACTCTGATGGTGTCTGGAAGTATCTTTTTTTCCCCCTTTTTTCAGTGTTACACCTTCCTTTATGGGCTTAACAAAAAAAAAAAAAAAAGAGAGAGAGAGACCATTCCCAAAACAACACTCAACCACAATTTTTTTTTCTTTGTTTTTATGATTGTCTGTCAGTTCCTGCACCAGCAGTCCATATGGACTGTGGGAGGTACGAATGCCACGTTGCCACAAGGCCGATCACCAGGGAACACCCTGTTCCGCTGCCAAACCGTTTAGTGGTCACTTGGAGAGTTAATTAGTACTTGGACCAAATTATTATCTTTTTGGCCTCTAAGTTGCCACACCCTGATCTTGTTCAACGTCGTGGGTGTGCAGGCACCCATGGTTTCTGTGTACGAACTAACCCTTCGCTGTACGTCGTGGGTGTGTAGGCACCCATGGTTTCACTGAAGAAATAAGACCTTGCCGTACGTCGTGGGTGCACAGTAACCCACACCTGTCCGTAAAGCAAATTTGACTTTTCTTCAGCAGACTTGCATGCGCAGTTTCCACTTGTGCGTGTAGGCTATTTACTCCAGTGCTTGACCAGGCGCATTGTGAATAAGTTTTGCCCGTGAGAAGAGAGTGTTGTTACTTACAAAAAACGTTTTTTTTGTTTTTTGGGTTTTTTTTGTGTGTCTGTGTGTTGTTTTTGTTGTTGGTTTTGTTTTTTTGGCTGGCTGGCTGGCTTTTTTTTTCTTTCTTTTTTTAGCCATAGTCGGGTTTTCTCTACTTTGAACAGATTAGGATAAGAATAAAATTTCTATATCAACTATCTTTCTTTTTTTAGCCATAGTCGGGTTTTCTCTACTTTGAACAGATTAGGATAAGAATAAAATTTCTATATCAACTAGATTTTAGATCAATTGGTTTCAGACTTACAAAAATATCCAGTTCTTAGAAAGGCACTTTAATTCCAACTAGATAAAAAGCTATCAATCAGTTGCTCCCGATCATTCTCTACAAGAAAAACAGTTCATTCAATATTGTTGAAGATATCTAGTGCAATAAATATTGTTTTCTGAAATTAGTTACAACTTTAGAGTAAAACTTACCGCAGACTTGAACCGGGATACGATCAACAAAAGACAAGGTCACTCTGATCTCTCTCTGTAGCGAGCCCAAGTGACGTCACGTCGACAACGCGTGGCGCGCAAGCTTTGCATGGGTGGCTCCACACCCACGACGTACGGTGTGCAAGGTTTATTCTTTGGGAGTATGGGTGTCGTCACACCCACGACGTACTGGGACATTAATTGATTAATAACTTCTTTGTTTATGTATAAAAGAAAATAATGTTCAGTGGATATGTAGTAAACTATTAAAATAAGTTTTAATTGTTATGTCTATTTATGTCTTCTGTTAGGAAAAGCTTTCCAAATGTCCCCATCCCATGTTTTCTTTTTATAAAATATTTGGAAATATTTCAGTTCATGTGTTATCAGTAACGTTTTAGACTTGAGGCATTTTCAGTATTCACTAAATTGACCTTTTACCGCAAAATCATTCTCTTACAAGTTATGGGAGTGAGTGGAGATAAGGGGGAAGGGTTAAAGGAATTCTTTTCTGTTGATTTGTACTCTACTGCTGCCGAACATCATTTTGCATAAATTGACAGACGACAAAATAATTTTTTTTCTGGGTTCTTCACACAGCAGGCAGAATGCAGTATATTGCGGACCCATGGAGAAAGTCAGGCTGCATCCACATTGTCACATTTCTTGTCAATGGCTTTCTCTTGTGTGGTTTTCTCTTCTACAATGTCTTCTTGGGGAATGATAACGGGGAATAAACTTCTCATCAAACCAGTTTAAAGTTTTCTACAACCCATTTTGACATATCCTCCATCACAGACAAGTGCACACACGTTCAGTAACTTCTGCTCTTTGGGGCACAACTTTCAGCATTTGTCTGAGCTATGCATGCATGTAAAATGAAGTGTATATGAATGGACTTCCAGATCTTTTTATGAGGAAGTTTCTGAGTACTCATTTGCAGTTTAACTGTCTGACCTAGCATTCCGATTGGAAATGTGCATCACACAGTGCTTCCATACAAACTTTCAGGATTGGAGATCAGAAATTTACAAGTTTATGAATCTATGGAGATGCAGCATGGCATTACAAGCTGCAAATAGCTTTTTTACGCTGCCAGTCAAAACAGATTTCTTTGATTGGTGTGTGTCTGTAAAGCATATTTTTTACCTGACCCTCTGCATGTTAAAATATGAAGAAAGAAAACTATGACACCAGCTAACTCAGTGTATTAACCTTCTTTCTTTTTAAAATCCTTACCAACTTGAAATACTTAAAATATACATATCCATGTATTTATATAATTATATATATATATATATATATATATATATTTACTAACCTTTATTAATGTTGAAAAGCAGGGTAGAAAACTGGCCGGGCTAGATGAGTTAATATTTCCCTACATTTCACTCTTCATTTTCAAATCACTTACAAAGAAGCTGGATCTGCATATCAAACACAAGGATAAAATGTATTGGTAATGCACAAATTCAAAGAACCTCTATGAATCATTCCCCCTGGCAGGAAAACCAGCAGACTTGGTGAACACATGCTCAACATAAAGAATTATAGCTGTCAATCACTGTTACAGACAATACTGAAAATAAAACAAACAGTGCATGCCTCACAATCAAAAGAAAAAAAACTTCCACCCCAAGAAGTCTGTCAGCCTTAAAAACTGCTGAAGTATGAAACTAGTTTTAATCAATCAACTCGTGATGGAAAGTGGTGGTCACTTTTCGCATTACATGCATTTTTTTAAAACATTTATCACAAGTGTATCAGAACATCACAGTCCACAGTTTTCTGACCAGGATCATGTCCGTGAAGGATGGCAGATATTGGTGATGTGCACCATTAGGCTGGGGAAAAGTCTCTGCTATGCCTTCACACTCCTTCAGTCCGTCAGTCACACCCTCATTCATGTCGTTCGACAGGTTGCATTGTCCGCAGAATTTTCATCCTCATCCACATCCAGGAATCCCGTGATCCTGTATCCCATGTTGAGTAACATGACCTCCAGGGGGTCAGCATTCATGCGTTTCTGATTGGCGGAGGCAGCGTCATCAGAGTTGTTCACTTCCCGGTCATTTTTGCTTCCATCCTGCGACAGGAAATGATGCAGTGGGAAAGAGCTGTTTTCATGACTTTACCTTTAAAATAACTATAAATAATGACCAGGGAATGCTTCAAAATACTCGATTTCCATTTTATCAGCCACTTCATGTTTTGTCAGAAAACAAAATGTGGCGAAACTAAATGAAAGGGTCCTCTTACAGTACACTGATTGTTTCTAGCCCCAAACTGTATCATTATCTTTAAAGAAAAACAGCTGAGTTCAGCTTTTGGCACTGAGTGGGAACATATTAGACTTAAAAACAAATGGTCAGCACAACATTAAACCACATTTCATAACAGTTACTTCTCACAAACAACAATAAAAGAGAAAACAGCAGGATGGGTAGGAGGTAAGGGTGAAAGCGTTACCAGCACTAATGATTCATATCAGATAACTGGTAACCATCAGAAACAAGTGTTTGTCAAACCAAAACTTGTGTACTGGAAATGGAATAATTCCACCTAAAGCAGCCCAAATCAATCAGCAATCATTGTTAAATCATAACAGAGATCTATCCAAGTTTAAAACTTTCCATTTCTTCCTCACAACTTTCCAACCTCGACAAATCATAACAAGAACTCCAAACATTTGAGCAGCACTCCACACAAAAACTGATTATCAGTGTCTCCTGGTAATCACTGCCCCATGTAAAGACATACTGTGGAACAAATATTTGTATATTATCAAACCAAGTTTGATGCTGACAAAAATATTTCCACACATGTATATATACATATATATATATATACACACAATTGAGCTCCCCCCCCACCCCACCCCCCTGCACACCCCCAAAAAAATCTCACCTCAGCTCGAGGACTCCAGAGACGCACAACAGGATCAATGCCACTGGTGGCCAGGAGACAGGAGGTGGGGTGAGGCTGCAGGCAGTTGACGATGGAGTCGTCCCCCCTCAGCACCTGCACAATGTTGGTGGTGCTCTTCTCCCAGATGAAGAATGACCCATCGTCCGAGCCAGCCACAATGTACTGCCCATTGCTGCAACAAGCGGCAAGAATGCGGAAGAACGGTTGAGATGCCTACCTGCCAGTACAGTGTCTGTAATGATCTGGGTGTGGTTCCCAGTCTTAGCCTTTCTCCCCAAGTTTGGAAAATCAAACCGAGCGTCTAGTCATTCAGGTGAGATGATAAACAGGTCCTGTGTGCAGCATGCACTGGGTGCACCGAGAAAGAACCCATGGCAACAAAAGGGTTGTCCTCTGGCAAAATTCTACAGAAGAAACCCACTCTGATAGGTACACAAGTATGTATGCATGTACTCAAGACCTCACTAAGCTCGCTGGATTATGCTGACAGTAAGGAGATGGAACAAGCAGAGTCATCTCTTATTTGTTTTTTTCCAGCACCATATTCACAGTTTCATCAAAATATACTTGGCCAAGCAAAGTGAAAGGGTAAATTGTACCTGGTTTTTGTTCCTACATGGCATTCACAATCTAATAAAGCATACTCGGAAAAGCAAAAAGAAATGGTAAATTGTACCTGCTTGTTTTCTGCATGGCATTTACAATCAGACTGAAATGTACTAAAAGTGAAATGGTCAATTGTACCTTTTTTTTCTGCATACCATTCAGAGTTAAAATATATTCAGCAAAGCAATGAGAAATGGTAAACTGCACCCTTTTGTTTTTTTTCTTCTGCACGGCAATTCCAATCCGATTAAAATATACTCTGTAATACAAAATGAAATGGTAAACTGTACCCAAGCAATAAAAATGACAATACAGCACCCTGTCCAGAAAACTACTCCAGATGCTTAATCATATAACACATGGGGTATAATACATAACACATTACTTCAATGTTAATGTAAAGGAAACAAAAGCGATGATTTTTATTTCCAAATATTTCTTTATTTATGTATGTATTTGTATTTCTTTTTATCACAACAGATTTCTCTGTGTGAAATTCGGGCTGCTCTCCCCAGGGAGAGCGCGTCGCTACGCTACAGCGCCACCCATTTTTTTGGTATTTTTTCCTGCGTGTATTTTTCTACAGAATTTTGCCAGGAACAACCCTTTTGTTACCGTGGGTTCTTTTACGTGCGCTAAGTGCATGCTGCACACGGGACCTCGGTTTATCGTCCCCTCCGAATGACTAGCGTCCAGACCACCACTCATGGTCTAATGGAGGGGGAGAAAATATCGGCGGCTGAGCCATGATTCGCACCAGCGTGCTCAGATTCTCTCGCTTCCTAGGTGGACGCGTTACATCTAGGCCATCACTCCATGTAGGGGGAGGAACACACCGCAAAGGCCTTCAGGCGGGCTGACTGACCTGCCAAAGAAGTTGGCCTCCTTGATGTCTGTGGTAGTGTTGCAGTGGCCACAGAAGCGCTGCGTGTAGTCGTTGGCATCCTGCTGCCACTGCTTCTCCTGTTCAGAGGCAATAATCTTTCGGCGCTGCCCGGACGACCCTTCCTCTGCCCGGGCATCACTCTCTTCCCCTGAACACACACACACACACACACACTGCAGTGTTGAAATGGCTTTGCTGCCTTCAAACATTTCTAATCTTTCCTTTTAACTGGTTGCACGGTCTTCAGACATCTTAATCCTTGTTAGTCATAACCTTGTAAAACTACTCTTCATCCTACTGTTCCAAGGAACACAAGCAAGGGATTTTGAAGCCTTGCTATGTTGTACAGACTAAACTCCTTGGAAAGCACACTGAGCTCTTCTTGAGCTCCATTATCTTTAATGTATGGATAAATACTGTCTTTAAAGATAAGCTGCTGCTCTGAAACCACGTGAAACAATTAGGAAAAAAAAGGTACAATAAAATATCTATTCAGAACAACAAAGAGCTATCTGGAACAGAAATCTAATGAAAGACACTTGGCAGAAATTTTCAACTGAACAAAGACAGCACTAAAAGGAATTTATAATCTAGAAGCAAAATTGTCGCCTTATTATCTTAACTTTTAAAAAATCATAATAAAAAATTAAAAAAAGAAACTGTTCCAGATCCCACCAGTCACAAGGAAAATTTTACTAATCTTTCTAGGACTTTGTCCAATGAGTGAGACTCCACAAAATTCACACACAGACAGGCAGCCAGGACCTTCACTGCTGATCTACTATAACTGACACAAGACTCAGCTTACCCTTCTCCAACGGGGATCTATACCACAGAGGACCCAAGCATTGGACAACTTCACCTGATGAGCCAAAAGTTAACAGATCGTTTATCTCAACTCTCCACACCCAGCTTGCATAATTTTATCAAATTTGTATTCCCTAAAAGCTTTCTGTAGCACTGAGTGGCATATTCCAGGAATACTGCAGCTTCTTTCACAAAGATTATTTCTGCTGAGAGGACTGGAGCGGAATGGTGATCAAGTCTATAAACTGTTACAACTGACACATGCACATTCATAAGGATTCACCATAGTGGGGTGGTGGTGTAGTGGTAGGAGCAAGAGAATGTAAGCATGCAGGACCAAATCCCACATTTGCTCGACTTTTCTCCCCCTCACTAGACCTTGAGTGGTGGTCTGGATGCTAGTCATTTGGATGAGATGATAAACTGAGATCCTGTGTGCAGAATGCATTTAGCCCATGTAAAAGAATCCACAGCAACAAAACGTTTGTCACCCTCAAAATTTCGATACGAAAACAAAGACACTAGCAGATAGAAAAAAGACAAAGAAGGGTGATGCTGCACAATGGCGACTTGGGGACACGATCTCCCCAGGGAGAGCAGCCCGAATTTCAAACAGAAAAAAAATCAGTTGTGACAAAACAGCAATACAATACAACGCATAGCCTGAGCTTTCCACTGACCTTCCACCCTGGAAAAGATGACGGCCTTGATGTCTCGCTCTAGTGCATTGCAGGCCTGTGAAGTGCCGTAGTCAGGGAACTTGCCCTTGAAGACCTGCAGGCAGTCAAAGGCCTCCCGCACCCAGCCCAACTCGTACAGGCAGCGAGCCATGCGGAAGTGGGCCTTCATGTGGTTGGGTTCCAGACACAGCGCCATGTGGCAGTCACACAGCGCCGCGTACACATCACCATCCCTGGGAGGAATGAAACAGAGAAAAGCGTTTGGTCAGGAATGAGAAGGAATGAAACATGAAAGTTACTGGACACGAAAGAAAAGACTGAAATGCGAAGGTGACAGGACAGGACAGAGATGGGAGTGAAATGTGAATGTGACTGGTTCAGAAAGACACGGAGTAAAATGTAATGTGACTGGTCAGGAAAGAGATGGAGAGAATTGAGAATGTGACTGTTCAGGAAAGAGACTGTGTTACTGGTCAGGAAAGAGATGGAGTGAGATGTGAAGGTGACTGGTTAGGAAAGAGATGAGTGAGATGTGAAGGTGACTGGTTAGGAAAGAGATAGAGAGATGTGAAGGTGACTGGTTAGGAAAGAGATGGAGTGAGATGTGAATGTGACTGGTCAGGAAAGAGATGGAGTGATGTGAAGGTGACTGGTCAGGAAAGAGATGGAGTGAGATGTGAAGGTGACTGGTCAGGAAAGAGATGGAGTGAGATGTGAAGGTGACTGGTCAGGAAAGAGATGGAGTGAGATGTGAATGTGACTGGTCAGGAAAGAGATGGAGTGAGATGTGAATGTGACTGGTCAGGAAAGAGATGGAGTGAGATGTGAAGGTGACTGGTCAGGAAAGAGATGGAGTGAGATGTGGTGACTGGTCAGGAAAGAGATGTGAAGGTGACTGGTCAGGAAAGAGATGGAGTGAGATGTGAAGGTGACTGGTCAGGAAAGAGATGTGAAGGTGACTGGTCAGGAAAGAGATGGAGTGAGATGTGGTGACTGGTCAGGAAAGAGATGTGAAGGTGACTGGTTAGGAAAGAGATGTGAATGTGACTGGTCAGGAAAGAGATGGAGTGATGTGAAGGTGGCTGGTTAGGAAAGAGATGGAGTGAGATGTGAAGGTGACTGGTTAGGAAAGAGATGTGAAGGTGACTGGTTAGGAAAGAGATGGAGTGAGATGTGAAGGTGACTGGTCAGGAAAGAGATGTGAATGTGACTGGTCAGGAAAGAGATGGAGTGAGATGTGAAGGTGACTGGTTAGGAAAGAGATGTGAAGGTGACTGGTTAGGAAAGAGATGTGAATGTGACTGGTTAGGAAAGAGATGGAGTGAGATGTGAAGGTGACTGGTTAGGAAAGAGATGGAGTGAGATGTGAAGGTGACTGGTCAGGAAAGAGATGTGACTGGTCAGGAAAGAGACAGAGTGAGATGTGAAGGTGACTGGTTAGGAAAGAGATGTGAATGTGACTGGTTAGGAAACAGATGGAGTGAGATGTGAAGGTGACTGGTTAGGAAAGAGATGTGAATGTGACTGGTCAGGAAAGAGATGGAGTGAGATGTGAAGGTGACTGGTTAGGAAAGAGATGTGAAGGTGACTGGTTAGGAAAGAGATGTGAATGTGACTGGTCAGGAAAGAGATGTGAATGTGACTGGTCAGGAAAGAGATGGAGTGAGATGTGAAGGTGACTGGTCAGGAAAGAGATGGAGTGAGATGTGAAGGTGACTGGTCAGGAAAGAGATGTGACTGGTCAGGAAAGAGACAGAGTGAGATGTGAAGGTGACTGGTCAGGAAAGAGATGGAGTGATGTGAAGGTGGCTGGTTAGGAAAGAGATGGAGTGAGATGTGAAGGTGACTGGTTAGGACAATGAAGAGCATTTGTGTCTGCACCGGTTACTTCATTTCAATTACCACTTACTTCATGATATATTCTAACTTATTACTTTAGCACAGTGGAAAGAGAACAGGGAGTAACTGCTGAGAAAAAGATAATATAACAAATACGAAACAGTTTCCAGACTCTGCCATTTATAAAAGAAAAGCAAACAAACTCTTGCCAAGTTTGTTGCACCACATCTCAGCATGCACTAACCCCCTTCTCAAAACCATGTCAGCCAGCACACTACAACATATACAGAAATAAAACCCTAAGAAACACTGGCATGGAACATGCTAAGATTAATATCACCTTCTTTCTCTGGAGTGCCCAACATTGATAACAAGCAATAAAGAATCCACAATTCACCATCTCCACATCTCTGTGAAGAGCAGTTCCCAAAAAGACAAAAAATCAAAACAGGGTTGGGGTACAATGGAAACGGGTGGAAGGTTGGTTTTCTGTTTGTTTTTTTAATTTTTAAAAAACACCACCACCAACAACAATACAATTAAAAAACCTACTATGCAAGACCCGCCATAAAAGAAACTCCTCATCCTAATCCCACATAATACTTGAAGTCTTCACACACACACACACACACACAGATGTGAACAGTAGCTTACCACTTCCTTTTCATGTAAGCTGCCGCACGGTTGGCCAAAAGAATGGGCATGTTGGGACTGCGAGACAAGGCCTGGTTGTAAATGTAGATAGCTTGACTGTACTGCTCTCGCTCAAAGCAGTCATTGGCCAGCTTCTTCAGCCGGTCCACTAAAGCTGAAGCCTGGGTGTTTTCACCACGCAGCCTGTGGTACAAACACTGACATCACGGTTTCCCCAACACAAAACAACAGCACCAAATCTGTCTCCACATGATCATTTTGACGGTGTCCAAATAATACTATTACTATAATCTTGTAAATGCCCAGTATCTAGTATATGCCCACATTTCAGTTAAAAACTGTGCACTGGGTAAAGTACTTTGTGAACATCTACTGAATAAAGAAAAAAAAAGAAAAAGAAAAAGACAATCATCATGAACAGATGTTAATTCAGTCTGCTGCTTGTGATTGTGTTGCTTTACAAAGTAATGCAGATTCAGATCTTGAGATAAAGAACAGGACATCTACATGAGCTGTCGATGCGTCTGAAATACCTTGTGACATTATAACATTATTCCGTGGCGCAATGTAGTGATTCAGTAGCTAGCATTAGTTGAATCATACTGGTCAAGGGTTATATCAAAATTCCAAGACCTTTCCAGACCCTGAGTGCAAAATATATTTTCCTAAGACCTTTCCAGCCCTGGAAATGATTCTCTCTTTTTCTAAGACTTCTCCAGACTTCCATGACCATACAAACCCGGATTATAGTACATGCATACTAATCCCTCCACAGACCTCTTCCTTTCTCGTGGCTGGGCAGTGCTGGTGCTGGCACTCGCACTGGTGCTGGCACCGTCAGATGAAGTTACGCTGGAGGAGGAGGAGGAGGTTGAAGGGAAGACCGGGTGACAGGAAATGCCATTGGTGACACCGTTGGTGCTGGTGCCGTTGCGGTGCACACTGAATCCATTGCTCTGCGAGCAGGCCGCTGTTGACAGATACAAATTATGCTGAATGTGCACCAACACATGAAAGGAGATTAAAAATTATTGTTATCTCTCACAATAAAAAAACACTCCTTTTCCAGTATCATTTCCAGACTGAATAATGTGCCACAACACAGTTCATAGCAGAGCTGTCCATGGTATTTTTTCAGGGGTTCACAAATGGGAGTAAAAGTTGTTAGTTCAATGAAACCAATACTCTCTTTGTCATGGACATGGATAAACACACACACACACACACACACACACACACACACACACACACACACACACACTGCCACAGTGGGATCCTGTTGGGTTCACAAAACTGAGGACAACAAAACCACCAGGGATTCATTCAAGTACCAGTCTCCATCCATGTACATGCCATGTGTCTATCAAGTTAGGTATCTCTTTTACCTTTTTTTCCCCTATGAATTACAACTCATCCAATGGGCGCAATAGTGGTTAAAGAGTCGGACTTTCAATCTGAGGGTCCCGGTTTCGAATCTCGGTAACGGTGGCTGGTGGGTAATGGGTGGAGATTTTTTCCCATCTCCCAGGTCAACACATGTGCAGACCTGCTTGTGCCTGAACCCCCTTCATGAGTATATGCATGCAGAAGATAAAATACACACATTAAAGATCTTGTAATCCATGTCAACGTTCGGTGGGTTATGTAAACAAGAATATACCCTGCACGCACACCCCTGAAAACTGAATATGGCTGCCTACATGGCCGGGTAAAAACTGTCAGTCACACACGTAAAAGCCCACTTGTGCACACATGAGTGAATGTGGGAGTTGCAGCCCATGAATGAAGAACTCATCCAATCACAATGACAGACTGAATGGAGAGAGTTACCATTCTTTACTATTTGTTAATCATTGGATCTCCTGGTTTCATTCTTTATTAATTTCACACTGAAAGACATTTTATATGCTCTTCAACCCATGGACATAAATTGTGGCAAACTTTCTGTCAAGCTATCAATCATTTTAGGCTGTGCTTGAATAATGCTCTGTAAAATTATGGCTAACTTTCTGTCAAGCTATCAATTATTTTAGGCTGTGTTTGAATAGTAGCATGTAAAATCACTTTTGTTACACACTGAATTTCAAGCTACTTTAATCAGGAACACTGGTAAGAACAATGGTAAGAAAGATGTTAGAATTGCTGTAATATTTCATAATCTGCTGACAAACACTATCTGTGGCATCACATTTTAGTTAAATATGCCTATGTCCAGCTCCTCCTGTCATCACTACACAGTACACTCCTAAACTCACCAGCCCCCTATTCTTCTTTGTTCTTGCACTGCGTCCATGCCTTTCAGAGTGGATGTTTTCTGTGCATGACAATTCTTGAGCGTTTTCTGTGCATGACAATTCTTAAGCGTTTTCTGTCCATGACAATTCTTGAGTTTTCTCTGTGCATGACAATTTTGGGGGGTTTTCTGTCCATACCAATTCTTGGGGTTTTTCTGTCCATGACAATTCATGGGCATTTTCTGTGCATGACAATTCTTGGGTATTTTCTGTCCATGACAATTCTTGAGTGTTTTCTGTGCAGAACAATTCTCAGTCCTGTATTCAGAGAGTGGCAGGCATATAAAAAGGAAAATGAAGAACTACTGGCAAATAAGAGGAATGTCACAAACTCTGACATGACTGAAATATTTCTGTATTTATAAACACACAAAATCAGTTTCTGGACTACCGGGCATTCACTTCTTAGCTGAAAGAAGGGAATCACACACAACAATGCAGATAAAAATAAAACACAACTCCCACTCATAACCACATTTCCACTCCACCCTAATCCCCTCAATAAAACAGAATTGTAAATAATAAAACAGTAAAACAAGAAAAGTTTGGAAGGATAAACCTGAATGATACCGAGTAGTTTTGAAAATAAACTCTCAGGTGACAAAAAAAAAAAGAAAACTACTTCACATTTAATAAATAATGCAATCATGATTATCCCTAAAACATAAGTCAAAGATAACATTAAAACTTAAGGCTTGAGGATAACTTCCTAACTTCATCACCCCAACAGAATCTGCAAATTTACACGCCAATCACATTGAATATGAGCAGCTAAGGCTCGCAAGATCTGACACACCTTTGGCGGGTGTGGCTATTTTCACACAAGCAGGCGGCAGGTAGCGCAGTGAGGCAGAAGAGTTCTGGGCGTTGACATCAAACAGGTAGATCTGCTCGCCCCCAAGGTTCACCAGCAGCTCCCTGCCTGTGGGGCTGAACGTCACGTACGTCGATGCCAGAGTGCGGTACCGCTTGCGATAGTCAGACTGCTTCTGTGGCAGGTGACCTGCACGATATGACAATGACAACATGAAAGCAGCTTCGAATGGTGGCCTTGTGGTAAGCTGGAAAGCAAGAGAACCCCAGCGCTATGGTTCAAATCCTCTACTCAGCAGTATTTTTTTTCTTCAACAGAATGAGTGGTGGCCTGGATGCTACTCATTCAGATGAGACAATAAACCAAGGTCCCATGTGTAGCATGCACTTAGCGCACGTTGAAGAACCCACAGCAACAAAATGGTTGTCCCTGGCAAAATTCTTTAGAAATACACTTGCAAGCAGACACAATTTTTGAACAGGCGGTGTTCTCACTGCAGCTATGTGCCTTCCCAAGGGAGAGCAGCCCAATTTCACACGGAGAAATCAGTTGTGACAAAAAAAGAGTAATACAATTTCACTCCACAAGGGTTTCTGTTCTCTGAATCAAACTTAATGTTCCTAGAGACCTGGATATGATGCAATGATGACAACATGAATGTGGCTGCCATTTCACTCAACAAGGATTTCTGTTGTCTGAGTCAAACCTTACATTGCTGATAACTAGATTACTGTTGGGACTTTTTCTCCAACAGGTTCAAATCCTTGTGAACAGATCAGACAGACATGCTTGTGTGAACTAGGCAGGTTCCCTGATATACTCAGCATCAACAACAGGAAAATGTATATCATATATTAAAAAATGATACACAGGATTAGCTCTCTCTTTTTTTTTTTTTTTTTAATCACACTGCTTGTATTTTTGTGTGTTTTTTAAACTGTATTTGGAATTCTTGGAATATTTTTAGAACTCCTGGTATTTACAATTCTTAACTGCTCCTATCTTTAATTTCTAACAACTTGAATTCATAATTTTACTTGGGTTTTACAAGGCTACTTTTATCAGAAATTTCTACATTCCTATTTCTGCAAATTCTAAGCGCCTGTGTTTTGGAATTCATATCTCATGGAATTTATATCTCCATGTAATGTATACTTCACCACAGCAAACAGAGAGAAAACTAACACACTTGTACAAAAGCCTGGACTATAAGAAAGTATGAATGGTGCCACATGCAAGATGTTAAAATACAGGCCAAAAGCAGGGCTCACCTTTAAAAAAAAAAAAAAAAAAATTCCATTGGACAGTGGCCAAATGGTAATGCACCTAGTTAGAAAATGAGTGTTCAAAGGTTCAAGTACATATTACTACCCCAAATACTCTTCCCCTCAACCAGACCAAAAGTGGTGATTTGGGTGCCTTCTTTCAAATGAAAGATAAACCTATGCCTCCTGAGCAGCATGTACTTAGCGCATGTAAAAAGACCCACAGCAACAGTTGTCCCTGGTAAAATTCAGCAAACCCACTTTGATAAGAAAACAAATACACTAGCAAACAGAAAAGCAAATATGGGTAGCGCTGCCCTATGACGACATGCTCTCCCAAGCCTAAAATGTATCACAGAGAAATATATCTTGACAAAAAGTAATACAATTCAATCAATCAATACAATGTCATGTTCAAAAGCTGAAAAAGGTTTATTTCTTTGTTGTTTTTGCCTGACAGTTTTTCCCTTAGCCACTTCTCTGTTTGTCTTTTTACTGTTGAAACGAAGCAAACTTTCCAACAAGTTTTACTTTTGTACAAACACGTACAACTGACCTGCAATGAAATACTGAACACATCCTTCCGGCAAACTGTAGTCTTCCCCCTCCAGTGGCTCCAGGTGGGGGTGATCCCAGGGAAACCTGTACAGACAGACAGGGACAGTTACCCACAACTGCACATCATTTCTTATTTTATGATGACAATAAACTTAACCCTAACACTGCTTAAAAAAATAAAAACGCCAACAACACGTTTTTCCACTGGAGGTGACACTAGTCAATGACACGCTAGCACAACTGCAGGCGATGTCATTCGACCAAAAGTAAGAGGAATTTTCAATCAGGCTCTTCTCTGCCCTGAATCACACAAAAGTCCCAATATTTACATAAGATGAAAGGTCAGTCCTTCACCTATAGCCTCAATATCATGTTGTCTATGTCATCCCTTTTTCTTGACAGCAAATGAAGCAAACTTTACTGCGATTGCTCAACAATTAACATGGATGCTCAACTCCGTACTTCTAACGGAATTTGAGCTTCACATCAATATACTTTAGCTCAGGCTGTAAATACTAGGCCTGTTATTGATGAAAGTCAAAACTCTCAGTTCGCTGCGGACAGTGACCCACCAGCAACACTGACAACTGGGAACAAGATCATGCACGGAAAAGGCAGCGAGTCACTGCTTGTAATCAGTCAACAAACTGAAACTGAAGATAATAATCACTTTTCACAAGATTTTTTTTAATTGCTCTTTTCATATATTTCTCTCTTTCATATTAAAAAGAATAAGCAAGACTGAGTGGTTCCAAAGATATAAAGCAGTTTAAATACAGCAGCCCCCATAAGTCTCAGTCAATCTCTTGCACGGGCAGTTTTCAGCTATGCTTTGGCTAAGGTGACCTAGTTTCACACTAAGCAGATGACTGAAAGAGAAGTGGCATTAAGGTTATGTTTAATAAACGTGATGATGATATATAATGCCATGATATCTATACTCCATCTCACCAGCTCTGCTCTTCTACTGATACTCGACATCTCAGGATACCTCACATCCGACATAAGACCTTTGTGACTGTGCCTTCGCTGCTGGGAAAGGACAATTTATGTTTACTTGCCAGCTCAGAACTTATGAGCAGTTTTTTCCTTCAATAATTAAAAAAAAAAAAAACCTTTTCAATATTGGTAGTGGACCATCCGAAAGTTCAATATATATCTAAACATATTATCAGTAGTGAATGGATCACTCTAGAAATAAAAAAAGATTGAAAAAAAATTATTTTCTGTGCCTCTGAAATGAGTTAAAAAAAGCATTCCCTTTTTATTCTTTAAGCATGTATCTCTAGAACATATGGCTCCAAAGCAAAAGCACCAGAGCCACTACAACCCAGAAAAGTGCAAGAGGCAAGTCTGCAATTTTCATTCTTCAAGACTACTGTCTTTAAATGATAGTTTCTATATCTCTCTGATGGGTGGATATGCATGGTGAAGTATTGATCAACATTCTGTTTTTTTCTGGAACTAATATTCATCAACTCGGATGAGATGATAAACTGAGATTTATTGTCCCTGGTAAAATTCTGTTGTAAAATCAACTTTGATAGCAAATAAATATAGTTGCAGACAGGGAAAAAAAAAAGAAAGAAAGAAAGAAAAGAGAGAAAAAGAAAAAAATATATGGGTGGTTACGCACTGTGGTAACACGCTATACCCAAGAAGAGCAGCCCTGAATTTCGCACAGAGAAATCTAATGTGAAATGAAAAGTAAAAAGCAATACAATACACTTCCAATCATAGATGAAGAATCCCACCCCCCCCACCACCCCCACACACACACCCTCCCCCCACTTATACCTATTGTTTGGATCACCAGGAAGCTTCATGCTGCGACAGCTCAACATGCGACGGTCATAGACCCGGACGTAGGGGTCGTTGGCCCCCACAGCCATCAGCTCCGGCCGCAGGGGGTTGATGGCCAGGCACTTGGCCTCGGCATAGTCCCCCATGTGGGCATTCAGGTTGACCAGAATGTTGCTGGGCAGGGAGGGGTTGGCCTCTGGGCAGCGTAGGTCAAACTGCCTGTTGGGGGAAGGGACAGAAAGATGTCAAGTCAAGCCAGATGAGGTCATGTCAAGTCAGGTCAGGTCAGATCAGGTCAGGTCAATTCAACTCAACTTTATTATCCTCAAAGAGAAAATTCAAATGTGGTTGTGTTGCTCATGCTCACAATACAAATATTACATATGTAATAAAGACATGTATGTGTACTTAAGTAATCAAGTATACTTAAGTAATCATGTAATCACATAAAAACTACATTGACACATTTAAGAACAAGTTACATGTATCAAAGAACATTTACCAGTATTTACAACTATAACAAAAAAAAACCTCTTCACTCAGTACTGCCAGTTAGCTCCCCTGACTTTCCCCAAAGATGACCCATTTATATGGGTAAGAAATAAAATCGCCAAAAAACAAACATCCAAATTTATGAACTGAAAACTTCCAAACTGATCAGTAATATAACAAGTTAGTTGGGGACAAAATATAAGACTTCTCATGCTATCACACAGTGAGTATACATATTTTTTGTTCGAAATTTGCACCCACTGATGACTTGTAAATGAAGCCACAAAAGCACACAGAGTCTGAAACTGATTAAATTCAGAATGTCATACAGCCATGACAGGGCCCCTTCATCTAATTCTGTTGTCTGCCTTATGGCTGAGAAGAAACTGAGTCAGACGCCATTGTCGACATGCACTGTTGACGTAAACAAGCCACTGCGAAAATAACTCTCCTGCTCACGAGCACAGCAACAAATAGGAAATTTTCTATCTAAAATTACGTTTAAATAACATACTTACCGTGACCCAACTCGTGCAGACTCCAGCAGGGGTCTGACATTCCTGCCTGTGCAAACTACTATCTGCCTGTGCGGAGAAAACGAAACTACGGCCGATAACCTGCCGGAAGTAGGTAACCTCCCCTTTGTCCCGCTGGCTAGCGCCCTCTTTTTCCGGCAGCCATTATGACTCCTGTCCTGTGCTCTCCATACGGCTAAGTTTTTTTCGTATTTTCTGTCTGTCGATTCTCTGGCGTTCTTTTTTTTTGGTCAAATTTTGTCTCGAACCAGGTCACATAATTATATGGTTCGATTGCATTTACTGGTCGCAGTGAAGAATGGATAGGTCAGTTAAGATATTCTTGATGTATAACATCATTATGGAAATTAGGTGCCACTCCAAAAATTCAAAACTATCTGAAGCCCTGATCTGGCTCTTTTGTCTGAAACGGTTGAAAACAGTAGGAAAGGGCCCGGAGTGAGTTAAAAGGCATGGACATGTTTTAAGGTTTAGAATGGTTACATATTACATATCATGGATCATTTTACATATTTAAAAGCAATGAACGCTAATCAAAAAAACAATCAACTGAAGAACAGTTAAGTTCAATCAAAGTGCAATAAAGAAGAGAATCTCTCTCTCTCTCTCTCTATCTCTCACACTCCCATCAACCCACCCCCTTGATCTCCAATTCCTCTTTACTAATATTTCCTTATCCTCATTTGCACCACCATCCCCACCAAATGCCAAAGAGCCATGTCAGAAACAATGTAATGTACCTCCTTGATCAGTTCAGCAGACACCAAGCATAAATTTAATGCTGTTCTTGTAAATCAAACACTTAAATGGACTTTTTTTTCTAGTTTAGCTCTAATTTCACACATCTGCAGCTGATTTATATACGTACCTGAAAGACACACAGAATGGTAATCACTAAGGCTTTAATTTCCCCATGTGGATACATTTCTTCTAGGTTTTTAGATTATGCACCTTCAAGAATACTAATTTGTTAACTGTCATATTCATCATCGATTTTCTGTGCTTGATATGCATTCTTTTAGGAATACATGTGACTCTGTGTGTGTGTGTGTGTGTGTGTGTGTTTGTGTGTGATTCCTGTGACAATATTTATCTAATGGCTTTGTCGACTCCAGCGGGAACCTCTTGATAACCTCTTGCAAATATCTCAACTGTATTCTGAAAACTTTTTGTATGACTGTGAACTGTGTTCTCTGTTTATCAAAAAAATAATCTTAAAAAATCACCAACATCCACATGCACAGACATACATAATGCAGCCATCCTCAGCAGCACTCCAGAACACATAGGGCACGTTGGGGGCCGTAGCGATACGCTTGACTCGTCCTGCGTGACAGCTGAACACGCGGGATGTCTCCTGCATGTTCAGGTCATGGACACGGATCTTGCAGTCAGCTGCACCAGTCACTATGGTGCTGTCACCAGACGCAGGCAGGAACTGGTAGACACGAACAAAAACCATAACGCTTGATGCCTCCTTATAAAACTAGTTACACACAATACAACCATGTCAGATCTTCACAAAGAAGTGCTCTTACTTACATTGACATAAATATGCACAAACAGAGGCACTATTTCACACATCACATGTGGCTATGTTATAAGAAACAGGAAACAAGAGAATCTGAGCGCACAGGATCAAGTTCCACACTCACCATTATTTTCTCCCCCCCTAGACCTTGAGTGGTTGTCTAGACACTAGTCATTAAGATGATACGATAAACTGAAGCCCATGTGTACATGTACAAAGCACACATTAAAAAATAAAAAACTATAACAACAAAAGGGTTGTCCCTAGCAAAATTCTGTAGAAAAATCCACTTTGATAGGAAAGCAACACACTTGCAAGCAAAAAACAAAAACGAAAAAAGAGTGGTGCAGTACTCTAGCAACACACTCTCCCTGACAAAAAAAAAAGAGCAATACAATACAATACAGTTCAATACAATACCTTGACAGAGAAGATGTTTCCCTGGTGTCCGGTGCGGATTATGGTGATGGAGCGGTGCAAGAAGGGATCCCAGATGACAACCTGAACATCATCAGACCCGCTGGCCAACAAGCTGCACAGAACACACACAGTCCACACAGTCAAATCAAATCATATTGCTTATAGACCAGCCAACCATAATGGCTGAATATATGTCAGTTCTTAAAAACCAGTCAAAGAGAACACAGGTTGACTGGAACAACATAAAAAAAAGAAAAAAATAAATTTAAAAAACAACAACAATCCACAGTCACTTCTTCATTCACTGCCCTCATTCATATCCATTCTCTTAAAGCAGCACACATACCAACTGATCCAGCACACATTTCTCAATAACTGCGATGAATTAACAATAACCATTATCCTTTTCATAAGCAACCAGAACGCAACAATGCCAAAGTAATTGTGTAAACCACATTCCTTGTCACACACACACACACACACACACACACACACACAAAATAAATAAATAAAATAAATAAATAAATAAAAACATGCATGTGTACACATGCACACACACAGAACCAGGACTTTACACAGTGTTTTTATTGACTTATTACTGTGTATCATTCAGTCTTTATACCTGCCACTTTCATTCCACTCCAGGCAGTTGACACAGCCACTATGTCCTTCGAGTTCTGTTTCCAGCCCAAGTCGTTTGATCAGCTCTGGCGTTACCTGCAGGTTACGCTGAAAACTGCGGTAAACCTGGTCCTGAAAGGGAAAGTGAAAAAATGGCAAGTGGGGGAAAACTTTTAAGTCATGTTGACAATTATTTGTAAAATAGTCTTCTAACATTTGGAACATTCTAATTAAGTAATTCAAATGCTTTCATAGTCTTGTCAGCAATTTTTGCACATGTAGGCTGTAGCACTTTGAACAAAACATCACACACACACACACACACATGAAATTTTAAAAACTTGAGGAGGTTTATAAGTGCATTCCTAAAACAAAGGTATTCACAATCACTGTTCATAGAAAAGAGTATAAATTTCACTAATTCAGGCTGGCTTCTTGCATTTTTCACTATGTTCAACTTACAATTATTTTGTTTCATTTTTGACTCACTTGTGTAAACAAAGTGAGTCTATGTTTTAAGCCGGTGTTCGATTGTGTGTGTGTGTGTGTGTGTGTGTGTGTGTCCATGGTAAACTTTAACATTGACATTTTCTCTGTAAATATTTTGTCAGTTGACACCAAATTAGGCATAAAAATAGGAAAAATTCAGTTCTTTCCAGTCATCTTGTTTAAAACAATATTGCACCTCTCGGATTGGGCACATAAAAAAATTTAAAAAGAAGCCAAATTATATGCAAACTGCATTTACTTTTTTTTTTCTTTTTTTTTAATTCTCTAAACTTGGCACTTTGATCTGATATTCTGACACAACAACAAGAGCAGTCATTTTTATCATTTTTTGTTCAAACAGGAACTTCTTTTGCTAAGCATGGAAGTTATATTTATTTTGCAAACGTTTTGGTGCAGATAGTAAAAAAGGGAAATTACTCTGTAATTAATGCTAGGGGACTTAATTTGCTTTAAACTGATCTTTCTCATCTTAAACATTACATTTTGAAATTATACTCAATACATAAAAAGCTTGTGTGTTTTACTCTCAGTGTACAGGGCTTTCACTATGTTCATTCGCCCAAGTGGTCTTTTTCAGAAAATACTAAAATCAATACGAGTGGACTTTATAGATCTACTGGCTGAGCCCTGAAGGTCATGGGCAAAAATCAATTGCGTACACATATTTATACACATTCAAAGCGCATGCTCATATTCTTCGCGAACGTGAACGATGCTATTTTGTTTCAAGTTGTTGACCTGCCCGTTCAATTCTATATTCAAACGATAATACACGATAACATGTGATGGAAAGCTGGAGAAGGAGACCGTTAAATATTCATTCAGAGAAAGATTTGTGAACGCCTCATCACTTACTGGATTATGCCCCAAACTGCCATAAAAATATCCACGGAATCAGTCGGAATTCACAGTTAAAAATAATAAACCATGCGAGTTAATACCCTTGAACTGATAAAACGTAAAAATTTCCAGTCTTGACTTTTCTCAAAATGAAGTCCTTTTCACTTCATAAGATGTTTAGAAGTAGTTGTACTTGGCTCTACGTGTTATTAGTTTAACGAAAATATTCAATTTTCATATCAACTTTAAAACTATAAAACAACAATGAACATGAAAGAGAAATTGAATCGACCATGTCGTACACTAGTTCCCGGCGGGTGTAACTACACTTGTACATTTATCAAGATCCAGAGAAAACGGCTAAATGTTGCAGTGTGATTGCGGGGATAGCCACGTCTCCTTTACCGCTGACTTAAAAAGAATTTTTAATTGCCCTTAAAGATTTTTTGAATGCCCAAGATACACCAGAATAATATGATTTAAACAGTGTTCTCACCGTGAATACCGCAATCGATTTATAGCCCTTTAAAAAAGCATGTTTAAATATTATATTTTTGAACGTTAGTTAAGGAGCCAGGATAGTGTAATGGGTAAGACAGTTTCTTCTCACCCAAACACGCGGAGTTCGAATCTGGCGTAAGGACTTTTTTTCTTTTCTTTTAACCCGAAGCTTTATAATAAAAAATACAGAACACATTTTAACGATAAGGTTTTTTTTTTTTTTTATTAAGTGTATCACAAGTGAGTCTTGAAGGCACTGCCTCTCTTGTTCTTGTATGACATACCTTATGTTTTTGTTGTTGTTTGCTTTTGTATGTGAACTGAATGGGTGGGCGTTTCTTTTTCTGCTGTTAACACTATAAATATATAACAGCAGCTTTTTTATGTTTAACTGTTAACTTAAACTCAACACAAAAAGTTTATGACTCTATTTTGTGTTATCATTCAAGTATTATTCATGATTACTTCATGAATAATTCATGATTTTTTTGTTTTTGTTTTTTTTGTTTCTATTTCAATTTCATATTTGCAGCTAGATCAAATGTGTGAAATTAAATAGAAACAGGTGTAAGTCATACAAAAAATAATTTCAGTATCTCAATTCCATGTCCCCTTCTCATAGATAGTACTTTTTCTTTTGCAGTACATCAGTAACAAGTAACATAAAAACATGCTCAAAATTTACAGCAAATGTAATAAGCAAAAAGAAAAAAAAATGAAACAAATCATTACCTAAGTCCAACAATATGGCTAAATCCCCAAATCACTGAATGGCAAATCTCTATACAGAAAACTCTAGGAATCTTGCCCAAATATTTAATATATAAATTTAGCAATGTCCCTTAGGCCTTAATTTGTAAAAAAAAAAAAAAAAATCTTTCCCTTCAATTATAAATATAATACTTCATGAACAACTCACAAGGTCAAATGAGACCCAAATGTGTTTTAGGGAAAGAAGATGTCAAACTTAAGTTTGTATTTTGAATTAAAACTAATATATATATTTATATGTATCCTAACTGAACTCTAAATGGAATCAAGACAAGAATATTAACTGATAAACATTAAAATACAATCAACTTTGTTATTTCGTTAGTTCTTAAAACATGACACATTGGCCAATGATGGTGAATGCTCCCATCAGCAAGCACACTAGTAAATAAAAGGCACAAACAGTGAAAGTTTGTCCTGCTGAGCAAGTTTGTGAGTTTGTTTTGTCACTTTATTGTTGTCTTTTGCAGATTTACCTGTGTGCAAACACCAGTCAACTGATGTTAATTAACACCAAATGACAATGTTTCTCATATTCAAATCATAGCTTACATTTATTTCTCTCTGCCATTTCCTCTTCAAAGTCCATCCGTTCCCTGAATTCGATGCCATTTTCCAGGTCCAGCTGGTTCGTTCAAGAACTCGGGGATAGATGGGTCTACTCAGTAACTCAACTGTTGGGAACCGAGGTTGTGAAGTATTCTATTTCGAACAGGTACGGCGTAGCGAATGACCGCTGATCACTTTATATCTGTATTACCGAAAGCACTGCGATAACAGAACATCGCGACTTTTCTTCCTTCGTAAAGAGCGTCAGGAAAGTACTTTGTTCTTCAAGTTTTCTTCTGCGATGCAGACAGTATGCAGCCTATGACGTCATGTCCACTTTCGAAGGGAAAGTCCGTTCAAGAACTCTGTACAAACTATTGTTTCCATTCAAAGCTATGTCTCTCAGTTAGCGACTTTATGCTTAAAAACAAACAGCAAAGTCCAAAATATGCAGTGCGACAGGAAAACCTGTCTGGAAACCGCCGTTTGATGTCATTCGGTGGCTTTTGTTGTGATCGAAGAAGCACAGGAAACATACCTGTTCGTAATTGTCGCTATCATTCACCAGTGAACAGTGTTTCTTTTTGCAATCAACACTAAATCATAGCAAAATACCTAAATTTTAGGTTTATTTCTGTTTTTATGTACAGTTGTTCACGCCACACAAAATACTCGTGTTCGTCACATTTTTGCGACAAACAAAATCCAAAGGTTTTAGTTTCGTTTTCATCAATGAAACTCCACTGATAAGAAAAGAAAATCAGATCAGTGGTGAAACACGTTGTGTCTTAGTCACAGATCACATGTCACTCAGAAGCAGTATCCAGGGAGCCACAGACAGTACTATCTCAGCTACTAAATGTGCACAAACACATGCACACAGGAACGCACACGCACACACATGCATGTGTGTTTGAAGACAGTCGATCAATTATGTGAGTGCACAGGGTCTCATAAATATATGTTTTCGACAAGAATGAAGAAGGTTAAATCCTTTGACCCCAGCTGGGGCATGGAGGATAAACGGATGGCACCATTAATTTTCAGATACATACAGCATCATTATAATAGTATTATCAACAGATATACTTTTGATACAATTCAGCCCTCGAAGAATAAAATTTATTAGGAATGTTTATGAAGTAAATCTTATAAAACTCACACAGCTCTCACAACTACAGGTGGATACAAATTGATAGAGAAAAGGGTAACAGGTGAAAAACAAGTGACAGACAGTCTTAATTGCACGTATGTATTTTATTGTTTTGCCGGCATTGCTCTTTTATGACATCAGTTTCTTTTCTTTTCTTTCTTTTTTTTTTTTTTTTTTTTTTTGTTCTCTCTCTCTCTCTGTCTCTCTCTGTGTGTGTGTGTGTGTGTGTGTGTGTGTGTGTGTGTGTGTGTGTGTGTGTGTTAAATCCGGGCTGCTCTCCCCAGGGAGAGCGTGTCGCTACTGTATGAGTTCCCCCTTTTTGTCTGTTTGCAAGTGTATTAAATTTTGTTTTCCCATCAAAGTATTTTATTTATTTTTTATTTTTTTTATTTTTATTTATTTATTTTTTTTTTTGAGAACTTTGCCATGGACAACCCTTTCACTGAATTGTTGCCGTGGGTTCTTGTACGTGCGCTAGTGCATGCTACACGTACACGGCCGGGACCTCGGTTTATCATCTCGGCTGATTGATGACTATATATATCTAGTGCTAAGACTGACCACTACTCAGGACTAGTAAAGAGGGAGAATATAAAGGCGAGTGTGGGATTCGAACCGTCAGTATTTCACTACAGTGTTTTTGTTGTCTTTTTTGTTCAGTCATGTTATTGTTGTGGTTGTTGTCACGTTCTTGTTGTTGTCATTGCATCACGTTATCATGTTATTATTGTCTCTTTATCACAATACACTGACAATCTTGCAAACATAAGCTTACACAACACCATTTTACAGCAGTGCTTCAGTGCGCAATGCTTTGAGATGACATTCACAGGGAAAGTTATCATATAACAATGATATTCATCATCATCAGAATCATCATCATAATCATCATCATCATCATCACATTCAGCCCAAGAGAGAGATACAGACACAGACACAGAAAGACAGACAGAGACAGACAGAGACAGAAACAGAGACAGAGAGGCTGAAAGAAACACTAAGACAAACAGCTGCTTCATCTGCGAAACGGAGCTGGTGACACACTGAGCTATACTGTCGTCTCAAGATACGTGAAAAAGACGCATACGTGGAGTGGTGGCCTGCTGGTAATTAACGCGTCCGCCTGGGTTGCGAGAGAATCTCAGGGTACGGGATCATGGATCGAATCCTACATTGACGGGCGCAATAGCCAAGTGGTTAAAGCGTTGGACTGTCAATCTGAGGGTCCCGGGTTCGAATCACGGTGACGGCGCCTGGTGGGTAAAGGGTGGAGATTTTTACGATCTCCCAGGTCAATATGTGTGCAGACCTGCTAGTGCCTGCAGGCTGAACCCCCTTCGTGTGTAAACACATGCAGAAGATCAAATACGCACGTTAAAGATCCTGTAATCCATGTCAGCGTTCGGTGGGTTATGGAAGCAAGAACATACCCAGCATGCACACCCCCGAAAACGGAGTCATGGCTGCCTACATGGCGGGGTAAAAACGGTCATACACGTAAAAGCCCACTCGTGTGCATACGAGTGAACGTGGGAGTTGCAGCCCACGAACGCAGAAGAAGAAGAAGAAGAAGATCGAATCCTACATTGACTAGAATTTTCTTCCCCTCCACTACTAGACCTTGAGTCGTGGTCTGGACGCTATAGTCACTCGGATGAAACGGTAATTATATAAACCGAGGCCCCCCGTTTGTAGCATGCATATCTCAGTAGCGCACATAAAAGAACCAACGGCAATGAATGGGGATGTCCCTAGCAAAATTCTGCAGAAAAATCCACTGTGACAGGAAGACAGTTGCACTTGCAGACCGAGAAAAAAAGGGGTGGCGCAGCACTGTGGCGACGCGCTCCGATCGAGTCCCCGGTGACAGCAGCCCGAATTTCATACAGAGAAATCGTTCTCTTGTGACAAAAAGTAATACAATATGTAATACTCAATACAATACAATACAATACAATACAATACAATACAGAGGGTAAGCGTGAAAGATGATTTTATTCCCACGTAGAATACCCTCCTTTTTAAATTTTTTACTCTCCCTGTGTGTCAGTTTCAACCGAATCAAACTTTTATGAAAGAAATATTGTTCAGTTGCTTCTTGTTCTTCTTCTTCTTCTTGTTTCATATTCTTCCTTTTCTTATCTGTTCACGGTACCCTCATAACTGTTTTTCTCCGCAGTATTTTTTCTTTCTTTCTTTTCTTTCTTCACGTTTAAAAATTGCTTCTTTCTTTTTCTTCATGCACATGTGTGTGCGCGCGCGCGCGTGTGTGTGTGTATGTGTCAGTGAGAATGTGGTGCATGGGGGAGAGGGGTCAGAGAAGAAAGAAACTTATCATGAAGTGATGATGATTCAGTTTCTTGTTTGTGATCATCTTGTTTTACAAAGCAACGCAGATTCAGATCTCTTCAGAATCTTTTTTTTTTTTTCTTTTTTTTGGGGTGGGGGGGTGGGGGCGAGGGGGGGGGGGGAGGGGGTTGCTCTATTAGTGCTTCTTTTTTTCTTTTGTTGTTGCTTTTTTGCTTTTTTCTTTGCTTTTTTTTTCTTTGCTTTCTTTGGGTTTGTTTTTTGTTGTTGTTTTTTTTGCTTTCTTTCTTTTTTTTCTTTTCCTCTTTTTTTTTTTTTTTCTTTTTTTTTTTTTTTTCCTTTTTGACTTTTTTCTTTGCTTTTTTTTGGTTTTGTTTTGCTTTTTTGCTTTTTTTGTGTGTTTTTTTTTTTTTTTTTTTTTTTTTTTTTTTTACCGTTGTTTGTATCTGAAAAAGGATTCTGTCGCCAGGTGCATCTTTCACCGCGTTAATGTGGTTCTCTCTCTCTTTGTCTCTCTCTTCTCTCTCTCTGTCACACACACACACACACACACATTCGCACTCACGCACGCACACATACACACACACACACACACACACACACACACACATACACACACACACACACACACACACACACACACACACACACACACACACACACACAAACTTACGCACCCACGCACACACTTACTTTCACAACCTCCACACACACACACCCCTCCCCCCTACACACACACACCCTCCCTCATCCCCCCTCCCCCTCCCCCAGAGAGAGAATAGGCCGAAGCCGCGTGAGTTTTTATAGTACCACCCATAAACACGACCACAAATCTTTGTTGCTTTCACAGTTTCGGAGAATCGAATGTCTTCGCACCAGTGACTTTCTCATATCATTATTTTTGCCAACAATAAGGTATTCAATTCTTCAGTTGACCCCAAACCTGTTTTGGGGAAAGCTTGATGCTCACAAGGCTTGAACGCTTTAGAACGGTTTCTGCTTCAATGCGCCCATAGTCTGTAAGCAGTTAGACTGACTCGCGCGAACACGACTGGATCGATTTCTACAGCTCACAGACATGATATAGCTGTTGTACGTCTATAGCTTTTGAACGGAACTCCCGAAAAGAGGAGTCTTCCACTTTGAGACGGCCCGCCCACCCGGCGACACTGTCTGTGGCTGGATCGTGTGTTCCTGAATGTGTGAACGCTCGTTTGAAGCGACTGAAAACACTGGTTTCTATTTTGCCCATACCAAGTACAGCAGGGTACATTCCGAACGGAAGATTCGCATCTCTGATCAAGGAACCATTATTAAACGCCGACGAATTCACCGACGAGAAAGCGCCAACGAGTCAGCTGCCCTAATTTCTGCACCTTAGGAGTGCAATGGCTTTCGTGTAGGGTATTTGCGATACTGTCTCTTCTACCAAGCAATGTATAACCGAGGGAAAACTTTTCTCTCGAGGGGCTGCTCGCGTGCCTTAATTAGTCATCGTCATCATGGAAGTTCATCGCGAACGATAAAGACGTCCGTGATTTGCTGAAAGTGAAAGTCATTGAAAGTGTGCTAACCTTCGCTTTTACTATTTGGTACGGAAACATTTCCAAGGCAGAAGTTACAGCCCTTACCAGAATCGCAAAAACTGCCACCAAGATTACCGGGGCTGATCTAGAAGACATATATTATAAGCGGCTACTCAAAAAAGCAGATTCAGTCAGCCAGGACGAATCACATCCACCTTTTGGGATTTTCGAGATACCCCCCTCTGGTCGGCGGTACAAAAGTATAAGGACGAAAACCAATCGCTTCGCCAATAGCTTTTTCCACAAATCAGTCAATGCCCTGTCTCTCAAACAAATCCAGTTTGATAAACAGAATTGTGCAATCAACAACCATCTACCTGAAGATCTAGTCATCAGCCCCATCCACATATAATATGCAGCTTCTGTTCAAACGTGTGTGTGTGTGTGTGTGTGTGTGTGTGTGTGTGTATGTGTGTGTGTGAGAGAGAGAGAGAGAGAGAGAGAGAGAGTTTGTGTGTGTGTGTGTGTGTGTGCGTACATGTGTGTGTGCAGTGCGTGCATGTGTGAGTACGCACAAGTTTTTTTTTTATATTGATATGCACTTATATGTATCCTAATTTCTACTGTATCTGTGTTTGTGTATGATTTTTGATTTATGTTTGTATCTTGTTATGTGCTATCTCCCCCCCCCCCCCCCCCCCAATATTCCTTGCGACCCCGGTACACTTAGTAATAAAGACATATTTTATTCTATTCTGTTCTATTCTATTCTTTTCTATTCATGAGACTATGATGAGAACACAGCCCAACTGAAGGCAGACACACAAATGCAGCCACACTGTGGACAGGCAGCAGCAGATGATGGGCCCCGTCTCCTCTTTGCGGGATTGACGCTTCTGGTCGAGGTCCTCAAGATGCCTCTCCTCATGACGTCAGAACCCTCTTGTAACCAGGCACTGTGGTCCAGTGTGGCCCAGCCAATCGCCAGGCGCTGTGGTCAGTGGCAAGGGTTTCCCAACCGAGGATGAGAATGCAGCAGGCCCCAACTGGTGTGTTAAATGTCATAAAAACTTAAGCCTCCATGATCGGACCGGTACTTCTTGTGGACTTTGGACATGCAGAACCGCCAAAAAACAGCAACTGCCACCGAAATCGCTGGGAGCTAAACCCTTTGAAGCAGGCCAGCCAGCGAAGTGGTTAATGTGGTGAAATATTCTCTGCAGTTATAGTGAACAGTTATTTTGACGAATGGCCCCGGTTTCACTCTGTAATCTCTCTCCCCCCCCCCCCCCCCCATTACATTACTCCTTAGGTGATGTTCACTTTCCAGTGTGTTATTATTGTTGCTACTATGTTAGTATTATCATTAATATTTTCATTGTTGTTGTTGTCAGTGGTAGTTGCGGTAATAGTAGTTTTTTTTGTGTTGTGTTTTTGTTGTTGTTGTTTTTCTTGTTTAGTTTAGTTTTGTCTTGCACTTCAACCTTCTTTTCATTGTCAAATAATGTGTGTATTTTCGCCATTGCGTTTGTGTATTGCTTGTTACATATTTTTTTCGGCCCGTGTCCGTCTCTTACCCAGAGCAGAGTGTATCATGGGCTTAAAAAGGAAACAGGAAGACTGGGACCGCACAGTCGAGGGTTATATATCCTCTTCACTTCTTTGATAGTTTTACTCAAACATCCTGAGCAACACCGCGGGTTGTGTTACTGCTTCTGCTCCTTCTGCTGCTGTTGCTGTTGCTCTTACTGTAACAGCGTTAGACTATCAAGCCGCCTGAGCGGTGAGCGATGAGTTCTCATATATACTGACAATATGGTACAACCTCCCGCCCCCCCCCCCCCCCCCCGCCGCCCACCGTCCCTCCCACCTTCCCCTCCCACCCGCCTCCCCCCCCCCCCCCACACACAGTCAACCTCGCACTCGCACACACACAGACACACACACACACACACACACACACACACACACACACACACTCACACAGAATCAAGCTCGCACTCGCACCCGCACACACACACACACACACACACACACACACACACACACACACACACAGTGAAACACACACGCACACACACACACACACAGAGTGAAACACACACACACACACACACACACACACACACACACACATACACGCACAATTCCACCCATTCCCTCCCCCACTCACACACACATCACACATTCATCTCTATCATGACATTGCCACCCCGTTTCACAGGTACACTCGTAAAATGGCCAATAACCCACCCACCACCCCCAACCCCCATACACCATCTTCCTTGTCCACCATCCACCCACCCCCTGTATTCCCCCCAGCCCCCCCCCCACCCCCCCTACCATGCGACACAAGCTCCACCACCTGTCCACCACCACCACCACCCCCACACACCCCCTCCCCTGCCCCCCTCCCCGGCCCTGGAGCGACAAAAGCGCCGGTAAACTCGTATACTGGCAGAACCTGTTTAGTTTGTGGGGGAAGGGAGGGGGGTACAGACAGAACGGCGAGAATCAGCTTCGGTTGGGGACAGTTTTTGTTTGATCCCCTTCTTCACCCCTCCCCCCCCCCCCCCCCCCCCCCCCCCCCCCCCCCCCCCCCCCCCCCGATCCCACCCCCCACAATTCCCCGCTCTTATTCAAGTTGAAAACATAAAAGAAAGAATATACAAAAAAAAAAAAAAAAAAAAAGGGAAGGGGGGGGGGGACATCTTTGCGCGCGAACCTCCTGTCACACACCCCCCCGCCCCCCTACCGGCCCCCTATTCCCCTACCGCCACCCGCCAACACAAACACACAATCAGGTAAACATACTGCATGCACAGACTGACAGTGACATACAGTCTGTCCCGGTGTGTGTGTGTGTGTGTGTGTGTGTGTCCGTCTCGTTCTCTCGTGCTGCACCTAATGCACGCCGGCTTCACAGCAATGATTGACACATAGGAACTGTGGCCTCGGCGAGGTGAAATGTGCAAATACACACACACACACACACACACACACACACACACACACACACATGTATACACGCACGCACGCATCCGTACCCCAGCCCCTCCCCCCTCCCCCAACACACACACACACACACACACTGACACATACACACATAGACACAGAAACACACACAGACACAGAGACACACAGACACAGACACACACAGACACAGAAACACACACATACACACACAGACACACATACACACAGACACACACAGACACACAAAGACACATAGACACACACAGTCACACACAGACACAGAAACACACACAGACACACACAGTTACACACATACACACACAGACACACACAGACACAGAAACACACACACGGACACACATATACACACAGACACGCCCACAAACCAAGAGTACACTCTCAAGACCTGACGAGCACATATGCTAGGCATCTACTCTTTTTTTTTTCTTTTTTTCTTTTCGTTTTTTAGTAGATGTGGACCAGTCCCTTCGCCTTGACACATCCTCCTTGAAACTGCAACTGAAACTTGTTATATGTCTGATGAGTCTCACCCAGCTGTATATATATATGTATTATATGTCTGATGAGTCTCACCCAGCTGTATATATATATATTATATGTCTGATGAGTCTCACCCAGCTGTATATATATATATTATTTGTCTGATGAGTCTCACCCTAGTCCCACCTAGAGGAGGTGCAAGGTAATGTGTGTGTGTGTGTGTGTGTGTGTGTTGGAGCTCATGTACGTTTATATGTATTTGACTGTGCTTTCATATCTGTGAAACTGCATGTTTGGTGCATTTCTGTCATGCATGTGTGGGTGTATGTGTGAATGTGTGTCTTCATGTTTTACATTTATTCGCTTATTTATCACCATTGTTGTCTTATTTATTTTTTTTTTTATTATTATCATTTTATTAGTATTATTATTATTATTACTACTACCTTTTTCTATATTATAATTATTATTTATTTATTTATTTATGTAAGCTTATCTATTATTTATTCCCCCGGTTTGTTTGTTTTTTGTTTGTGTTTTTTTTGTTTTTTCTCAAGGCCTGACTAAACGCGTTGGGTTACGCTGCTGGTCAGGCATCTGCTTGGCAGATGTGGTGTAGCGTATATGGTTTTGTCCGAACGCAGTGACGCCTCCTTGAGCTACTGAAACTGAAACTGAAACTGAAACTCACCCAGCTGACAACAGGCTAGTCATAATTATGTATAACACAGCGAATGCAGTCTCCATTTAGTGACGATACTTTTTTTCTTTTCTTTTTTTATTCGAGTTAAACATTTAATACATACAGACGGACATACAAAACCAACATCTGAAATCAACAATATTTACCACTGTGCACCACCTAAACTGCAATTCAGGAAAACAACACAACATTGTCTTCATACAGAGGAAAAAACAAACAAACAAAAAAGTCACATGCACTGTAACAGGCTAGTCATAATTATGAAAAACACAGCGAATGCAGTCTCCATTTAGTGACGATACTTTGAACCCCCCCCCCCCCCCCCCCGCCCCCCCCGCCCCCCACCCCCCTCCCCCCTTTCGCTTTCGTTTGAGGGTTTATGGGCCTGTTTCTGCCTTCTGATACCTTTCTTTTCCCCAACCACCCGAAGTGGTACCTCATCCTGTTTCCAGTAAGCCGTACATCGTGTTCCCACACGCCACCATTTTCTACTCTTCTTCTTCTTTTTTTTTTTTTCTTTTCTTTTTTTGTCTGAGCATTTTAAAAATTCCTGTTCAAATTAATTAACGAAGGTCTGTTACGGCCATCGGGGCAGTTTGAGGATTTCCATCCATGATCGTAGATGCGTTGTATTGCCGTTACGCGCCAGGGACCCAGTACATCCGTCTCCGGCGTTGGTTTTCTTGTCCGAGTTTCCCTCTCGTAGGCGACTTGCCGACCAAAGCTTATGAGCATCCCCTACCCTGGTTTGTTTCTCCCAGGTTTTCCTTCCCCGGGGTTAGAGGTTTTTATGCGCCTCTTACTCGCATGATGAACCCGTCATAGGGCACATTGGGAATTTGATATGGTGTAACAGTGCCACCTGTTACCCCGCCCCGTCCTGTGATAGGACACATGAGGAATTTGATATGGTGTAACAGTGCCACCTGTTGCCCCGCCCCGTCCTGTGATAGGACACATGAGGAATTTGATATGGTGTAACAGTGCCACCTGTTACCCCGCCCCGTCCTGTGATAGGACACATGAGGAATTTGATATGGTGTAACAGTGCCACCTGGTACCCCGCCCCGTCCTGTGATAGGACACATGAGGAATTTGACATGGTGTAACAGTGCCCCCTGTTACCCCGCCCCGTCCTGTGATAGGACACATGAGGAATTTGATATGGTGTAACAGTGCCACCTGGTACCCCGCCCCGTCCTGTGATAGGACACATGAGGAATTTGATATGGTGTAACAGTGCCACCTGTTACCCCGCCCCGTCCTGTGATAGGACACATGAGGAATTTGATATGGTGTAACAGTGCCACCTGTTACCCCGCCCCGTCCTGTGATAGGACACATGAGGAATTTGATATGGTGTGACAGTGCCACCTGTTACCCCGCCCCGTCCTTGTAGAAACATTGCCATTTGGTCCGGGACTGCTTATTCGACCAGGCAAGCCTGACTTAAATCGCAGCTAACCCTCATATCTGGGGGCCGTTCCCCTATCCGTCACCTGGGGACCCGCCGGGTTGGGGATAGTCACCCCGCCCGGATCGGGGCAGTGAATCCACATCCACTGTGTCTAGGGCTCAAGAACATCTGGAACAATCGGTATGAAAACCAAACTCCGCATCTTCAACATCAATGTGAAGTCAATTCTGCTCTACGGATACGAGACATGGCGGACAACACAGACGATGCAGCAGAAGATTCAGATAATTATTCTTCAACACCTGTCTGAGGCGCACCTATAAAGTCCGATGGCAGGAGAAGATCCGAAACGAAGATCTGTGGGAGCGAGCGGGACAGGAACCAGTGGCCAAGCAGATACTACGGAGGAAGTGGGGCTGGATCGGACATACCCTCAGGAAGCCAGCGTCCAGCATCACACGCCAAGCCCTGACCTGGAACCCGCAGGGAAAGAGGCCAGCCTCGCAACAGCTGGAGGCGAGACACCGAGGCAGAGCTGAAGCAGCAAGGGACCAACTGGACTGGAATGGCCAGAACAGCCCAGAACAGAGTGCGATGGCGAGGGGTCGTCGATGGCCTATGCTCCACCGGGAGCGATGGGCATAAGTAAGTAAGTAAGTGTCTAGGGCTCGGTGCAGGAAGGCGGGATCCAGTCGGCATCTGCTTCTGTCGTTTTGACCTTCCCCAGCCGAGGTCGGGTAGGCTATTATCCACTGATGCACACCTGGGTGGAGAGTGGAAAATCGTTGCAGTAAACTGCCTTCAGTTCCCACGGACACAATACGGTGCTGAAATGGGGACACGAACCTTGATCACTGGGTCAGAAACACAAACGCCTTGAAACGCTTCAGCTTTCAAATTCTTCTTCTGCGTTCGTGGGCTGCAACTCCCACGTTCATTCGTATGTGCACGAGTGGGTTTTTTTTATGTGTATGACCGTTTTTACCCCCGCCATGTAGGCAGCCATACTCCGTTTTCGGGGGTGTGCATGCTGGGTATGTTCTTGTTTCCATAACCCACCGAACGCTGACATGGATTACAGGATCTTTGACGCGCGTATTTGATTTTCTGCTTGCGTATACACACGAAGGGGGTTCAGGCACTAAGCAGGTCTGGACATATGTTGACCTGGGAGATCGGAAAAATCTCCACCCTTTACCCACCAGGCGCCGTTACCGAGATTCGAACCCGGGACCCTCTGATTGAGAGGCCAACGCTTTAACCATTCGGCTATTGCGCCCGTCAGTTTTCAAATTCATAATAGAGGGGTTGTTAACCATCTCTTGTTTTCCGGGAGGGACGCTCACTGTCTGGCTCCGCGACTAAGCCATTAGTGTCGTTAGTAGGGGGCTTAGTATGTGGTGTCCTAAGTACGTTGAATCAGAACACGCACCACTGAACACCACCAAAGTGACTCAGCAGCAGTGCAGGGTCTCCTCTGGTGTGTGGCCTCCTGGCGACCTAACATCGATGGTTCCCTGCGGACTGCCGACTCTGAAACTGTGATGGACGAACCCGGGTGTGGCCGTGTATGGGGGAATCTAAATGAGCGGCGTGGGAGCAATGCCACTGAAACGGTGAAGTTGATGGGGCAGCAAAAAAAAAAGAAAAAAAAGAAAAAAAAAAAACAAAAAAAAACACACCTCTTGTTTTCCTCCACTGCCCTGTGGCATCATAGATCATCATAGATGCCAGGTATTCATGTCTGCGCACTTCCATCTACTAGTGGCAAGTCTTTTGTGTTCCAGTTCCGAGAAAGTCTGGAGATTAGCTTATACT
>NC_134881.1:7635845-7643345 GCF_041734735.1 Babylonia areolata
CGGAGTCTGCACTTACAATCTTTCTTCTTTTCTTCCTTCTCCTTCTCCTTCTCTTCTTCCACCTCATGATTAACAACCAACATCGATCGCATTAGAATAGAATATGTCTTTATTACCAAGTGTACCGGGGTCACAAGGAATATTGTGGGGGATAGTACATAACAAGATACGAACATAAATCGAAAATCATACACAAACACAGATACAGTAGAAATTAGGATACATACAAGTGCATATCAATATAAAAACTCGTGCACACTCACACATGCACGCACTACACACACACACACACACACACACACACACACACACACACACACACACACACACACACAAGAAAAAACAGCAACAAAAAAGACTCACACACACACACACACACACACACACACACACACACGTTTGAACAGAAGCTGCATATTACATGTGGATGAGGCTGATGACCAGAACTTCAGGTAGATGGTTGTTGATTGCACAGTTCTATTTATCATACTGGATTTGTTCGAGAGACAGGGATTATTGACGCATCCTGGGTATTTTTGGGTTGGATTGGACAGCTGATTGATATGCATGCTTGTATAGCGCCTATCCTCTGTCACAAGAGACCAAGCTCTAAGCGCTTTACAAACACGGAGTCAGCAGGACAACAGGCTGCCTACGTGGGTAGAGCCGATTGGCAGATGCCTTTTGCCGCTCATCATTCGTTTCCTGTATCATTCAGTTTGGCTTCTGTCACACGCAAGCAGACGCGAACGCGCAAGCACACACACACACACACACACACACACACACACACACACACACATGTATATTTGAGTGAATTTTACTTCGAAATGCTGACAGGCACATACACATAAATAAACGAATGAATAAATTAGATGAATAAATAAATAATCCTATAAATATACCTTCCATGTTAACTGCCCTCTCCCCCACCCCCAGCCCCACACCCCACCTCCCACCCATCCCCACCACCCCAAGTACAAAGTTACCTTTACGTACACATACATCTCACATCTTCTCTTCCACACACACCTCACATCTTCTCTTCCACACACATTTCACATCTTCTCTTCCACACACATCTCACATCTTCTCTTCCACACACATCTCACATCACATCTTCTTTTCCACACACGTCTCACATCTCTTCCACACACATCTCACATCTTCTCTTCCACACACATCTCATCTCACATCTTCTTTTCTCTTCCATACACATCTCACATCACATCTTCTCTTCACACACATCTCACATCACATCTTCTCTTCCACACACATCTCACATCTTCTCTTCCACACACATCTCACATCTTCTCTTCCACACACATCTCACATCACATCTTCTCTTCCACACACATCTCACATCACATCTTCTCTTCCACACACATCTCACATCTTCTCTTCCACACACATCTCACATCACATCTTCTCTTCCACACACATCTCACATCACATCTTCTCTTCCACACACATCTCACATCACATCTTCTCTTCCACACACATCTCACATCACATCTTCTCTTCCACACACATCTCACATCACATCTTCCACACACATCTCACATCACATCTTCTCTTCCACACACATCTCACATCACATCTTCTCTTCCACACACATCTCAGCATCAAGTCTGTCTTGTTCTTCTTCTTCTGCTTTTTTTAATGAATAAATAAATGAAAAACTACGAATCTGCAATTGCAGCTTCTGTTTGCATTTCTCGTTCTATCCCTATCTCCTTCTCTGTCTGTCTCTGTCTCTCACCGTCTCTCTCTGTCTCTCGTCTCTTCTATCCCTTCGTGCATACGCCTCCACTGATAATGGAAATCCAAGAGGTCGACGATAGAATTGCAACAGATTAAAAATAGATAAATATGTTCCTTTTGCGTGACTCCGCAACCCTGTTCTCGTGGAGAGTGATTGACGTCGACTGCACACACACACACACAGACACACAGACACACACACAGACACACACACACACACACAGACACACACACACACATACACACACACACACACACACACACACACACACACACACACACACACACACACACACACTTCTCAGTAACTGTTGCCCTTCCTTCAGAACCTGCATGAATGACCTTGGCAACACCCAATAATTATTTGCAAAATGAAATAAAAATTTCCACTATAAGTACATTATATATATATATATATATACCAACTGTAGTCTTATATGGTAAGAAGAAAAATAAAGTAAGATTACCACTGTAAGTAGATAATTATGCTCAACGATCTGTCTATATCAGAGGCTGACATAAGCTTACAGTTCGGGCAACAACAAAGTGAGAGTTATATGATTGGTTTCTCCACTGCAATGGGGATTTATTTACGGTCTTTTCGAGAAGGACTAAGACTTAACTCTTTCCATACGAACGGCGAAAGAGACGACGTTAACAGCGTTTCACCCCAATTACCACCATCAAAATATTGCAAGCGGAAGGCTCTTATACTGAAGACGTGAATATTGACAAAGAATACCACAATTCTGACGACGGAAGCTAAAGGTTGGGTCATTCAGATACCCACTGGACATCCGAGGGGTCTGTGTAGAGGAGAAGAGAGGACTGGCCGTACTGAGTGTGTTAAACTAGGGAGCAAGACTGAACTGGCTCTTAGTGCTGCAGTCTTGGGGGCTAGCTTTGACCTTCGGGGACCATCCCAACGCCGACTGTCCTAAAACCTCTCTTTTTGCCGAGAGTGGGGAGATGGCACTTGGGCAAGACACTCTCCACTGTCATCAAACTCTAGCCCAGATAGATGGGACAACAGTTTCCATCTCTGCAGTTCTGATGGTCATAGTCAGACACGACCGACTATCACACATAGTAAGTAGATATAATTGTAGCCATGCCTGCAGATCCAACATAAATGATCCAACACTCAACGGTTAATAAGCAAAATTGAATGAAATTACTATCGTCAAAACATTTGGAATAGAATGATACGGTTATAGATAAAAATGGAATATGAGGAGTGTTTTTGAATAAGCACATGTTATATATGAAATGGAATAAGATTACTTATAAAGTGCATCTCTAATTAGATAAACACACAAATAGATGAATGAATGGGACTGTAAACAACACAAATTTCTTTAAAAGAAGACATGCAAACCATTTACAAATAATCGGTGAATAAGTTATGTATTCCTCATACATAATTCTTATATTCATCATCATCTTCATCATACTCCTCAACATCTGTCCTTGATATATAGCCAAAAATAGGATTTAAAGATCGATGGAGCAATTGAATTTTAGTTAACTATTATGCTTATCTACGAAATATGGAATTAATAATGTTTTTTGTCTTTAGTCGGTATACAATTTTCAGTTTCTTTATTAATAGTTGAGAACATAACCAGCTGACCTACCTGAAGCTTCGTGTGAGACTGGATTTCCTGGATTTGCTAAAAATGGTGTGTTTGTGTGTGTGTGTGTGTGTGTGTGTGTGTGTGTGTGTGTGTGTGTGTGTGTGTGTGTGTTGTTTGTTTGTTTGTTTGTTTTCGTAAGCTCTGTTAAGAAACCAGGTTTTTTTTTCAAATCCTTTTAACTACAAGAACTTATTTTTTAGGCTTTTATGCAATTGAAAATGTTCTGTAACTAATGCTTTCGGCAACCCGAAAGTTTTCTGTGTATGAGAATTCTGACTGACTGAAAAATGATCTGCAAATGAAGCTGTCAGTCAACTGGAGTGTTTTTCTGAATCAGGCTTTTGATCAACAGAAAGACGTTTGAACAAGGATTTTGATAACCAAATTTTTATGTGTGTAAAAGGTTTTGACCACCCGACTGATTTTTGTTAGTAAAGCTTTTTGTCAGTCATGTCTGGTCTATGAAAAAATCTATAAACATTCATAAGTGTTCTCGGAACTGAGAAATGCTCATAAAACAAACCTTTCAGACAATTAAAAAAAAGTATCCTGTGAATAGAACGAGTTTTGTGAACACCGCTTCTGAGCAACTGAAAATGTCTTGTTAACAAAGCTTAAACCATCCGAAGAGTTTTGTGAACGAGAAAATGTTCTATAAACAAGTTTTCAGCCAGCCAGAAGTCTCCTGTCAACAGAGCGTATTTTGTGAACAAGTCTTTTGATCAATCGAAAATGTTCTATGAAAAAAAAGCGCATTCTGTAAATATGAAAAAAAAAGATAAAAAAAAAAAAGCCTTTGGTATAGTGAAAGTGTTGTATGAACCGACTTGTAATCAAACAAACATGACACATAAACGTTATGCGACACATCAGCTCCCGTGATGATTTTCTCCATCGAAGCATGTACATACATGTACATATCGATGTAATTATAAGTTCGCTCCACACGGTGAGTCACTAAGCACCATCACGTGCATGTTTCCTAATTAACCATCAACACCCACCGCACCACCACCCACCCCCACCCCCCCCCCCCCCCCCCCCCCCCCGGACCCTCAAATCACCCTTCACCACCCACCTATCTCCCTCTACTCCCATACTTGTAATAAACAGCCGGAGCTCGTGCACATCATTGGGGCGTGTCCTGTAGTTAGTGTCGTCCCTTTCCAGTTCCGCTGTCGGTTCGTCATGCTCTCTGCACTCCACGCTGTTTGCAGTCATGGGGCCGTGACGGACTGTCGACCCAGCAGGCAGCCTAGCAATAGGCCTGTATATATATATATATATATATATATATATATATGTCTGTATACTTGTACACAGCCCATCCATACCGTGACAACTGTCGCTAACTACCCGGCCCCGATTTCCCTTTCATGTTTCCGACGACAGCTTCTCTGGAGAGTTTGTGTGTGTGTGTGTGTGTGTGTGTGTGTGTGTGTGTGTGTGTGTGTGTGTGTGTGTGTGTGTGTGTGTGTGTGTGTGTGTGTGTGTGTGTGTGTGTGTGTGTGCTTTTGTCTGTGTACTTATGGGGTGCAGGGGATGGAGACAGAGAGACAGACAGACAGACGGACGGACACACACACACACACACACACACACACACACGCACGCACGCACGCACGCACACACACACTCACACACACACACACACACACGCACACACACACACACACACACACACACACACACACACACACACACGCACGCACACACACACTCACTCTACTCACTCACTCACTTCCTTCCACTTCCCTTTAAACACACGCACTGACCCCTCCATCTCCCTCCCCCCCCCCCTCCCTTCCCCTCCCCTCCCCCTCACACACACATCCCCGCCATTCCCCATTCCCCACCCCGACCAGTCCCCCCGCACACACACCTACTCATCCACAAAGTCACCCGAAACAAATAGAACAACTACCACCCATTATAAAAAAAAATAGAAAAAGATTTTCAAATGAAATTTTCAATGAAAATAGCATGAAACGCCATGCTAATAAGTGGTCACGCCAGTGCAAAAAAGCATTAAATATATAATAATAATAATAATAATAATAATAATAATGGATACTTATATAGCACACTATCCAGAAATCTGCTCTAGGTGCTTTACAAAAACGCTTTGTTAACATAAAAACATTACATCTATGTTACATACGCATACCAAAGTATGACTACACACACACACACACACACACACACACACACACACACACACACACACTGCATACATGCATTTTAACAATACATGTGTATCTAACAGCTACCCTAACACATACGCACACATAGGCAGGCACAAACTTACATAAACGCACGCACACACAATACACATTCATATACATGCATGTAGTTATGTACATATACATATGTATACATACATAAGTCAAGCACAGCTAACGCAAAGGAAGTGGACCTGCCACAATTGAACTTACTGCTGAGGGAAAAGGTGAGTTTTGAGACGAGATTTAACTCTCTCCATACGAACGGCGAAAGAGACGACGTTAACAGCGTTTCACCCCAATTACCATCATCAAAATATTGCAAGAGGAAGGCTCTTATACTGAAGAGGTGAATGTTGACAAAGAATACCACAATTCTGACGACGGAAACTAAAGGTTGGGTCATTGAGACACCCAGTGGACATCCGAGGGGTCTGTGTAGAGGAGAAGAGAGGACTGGCCGTACTGAGTGAGTTAAAAGCGCATGATACCTCTTTTCAGCTTCCATTTTGTGGGTCAGTCAGTCAGACTCTGTCTCTATAAAGCCTAGCATGGCGATCAGTCAGGTCTGTCAGATCAATCAGAGCAGAACCAGCGGCCAGCAGCGTGCAGAAACGGCAAGGAGAATCGAATCGATTCAGCTGTAGCCGACTGTGCTGTGTGACGAATTCGGCTCGAAAACAGCAGCGTGCCAAAGAAGGTATACCATTTGCATTGCGACGATCATCATGACGTTCTGGATTCCATTGTGTGCTCTGTCCCAGTAGTGTTGATGTGCATCTGCGAATGGTGGCGAGGGTTTTGTGTGTGTGTGTGTGTGTGTGTGTGTGTGTGTGTGTGTTGAGGGGGGGGGGGGGGGGGAAAGTCAGTCGGGGGTGGAGGTGGGCAGTCAGGTGGTGAGGGGGGAGTTGAGGATCTTGGGAGGCTTGGGGGGTGGGGGGGATAAGGGCGAGGTGTATAGCGGAAGAGGAGGGGGTTTGGGGATCGGGGGGGTGGTGGGGGTTGAAGGGGGTGGAGGGTAGACAGGGAGAAATTGATGAAAGTGGTTGATGATGATGTTGATGATGATGATGAATCATGCATGGTGGTGGGAAGGTACGTGTGATGAGGCTGATGTGACTAACGGTGTTGCGCTGTGTTGCTCTTATATTGTGGCATTGTTTCTTCGCGTCTCTATCTAGCTCTCTCTCTCTCTCTATCTCTCGATCTATCTATCTATACACATATTTGTTTGTGTGTGTGTGTGTGTGTGTGTGTGAAACGAAGAAAAGTGGTGTTATAATATGGTAAAGAAAGTACATGTAGCAGGATGTTTGTTCATATCTATCTATCTAGTTATGTGTATATCTATCTATTGTACACTTATACACAGATCTGTCTGTCTGTCTTTCTAACATGAAGTTTGATTATTTAAACTAACAGGGAAAAAAACAGTGGTAAAATTGAAAATATTCCATGAAAGTTGTCTCATTTTTAAACTTCAGCTCTCTGTCTTGCTCTCTGTCTCTCTCTCGCTCGTGCCCGCTCTTTGTGTATGGAGGTGGGGGGTGGGGGTGTAAAGGGGATGCGGGTGTATAGATAGGTATGTATGCATGTATGTGAATACATAATCATATATAATCATATATATGTACACACACACACACACACACATATATATATATATATATATATATATGTGTGTGTGTGTGTGTGTGTGTGTGTGTGTGTGTGTATATATATATATATATGTGTGTGTGTGTGTGTGTGTGTGTGTGTGTGTGTGTGTGTGTGTGTGTGTGAAAAGCATAAACAAAAAAGTTAGACACAGTTGGATATTCGGAATTTTTGTTCGCTGGTGAATCGTGATTTCACACACACACACACACACACACACA
>NC_134881.1:7648345-7660845 GCF_041734735.1 Babylonia areolata
GTCACAGGTTTGAAGGGACTATTATGTGTTATTTTATGCATGTGGTGATGATGGAGTCTCCCGTCGGACCGACGGATGAGTAGGCAGGCAGGCTTGTCTGTCGGTGTGTGTCCTGATATGGGAGAAGAGGCCGATTCTGGATGCGCAGCACTTCCCACAGGTGTTGCAAGGGAAAACGTCTCCAGAAGTTGAGCATTGCTTCCTTCGCTCATGCTTCTCCTTAATGACCAGCGTTCTCTTGTTTTCAAACGTCTTTATGCCACTAGAGCACAGCATCCTCCAGCGAGAGCAGTCAAGGGCATCAGTTTCCCAGGAAGCGATGTCTATGTCACAGGCTTTGAGGTTTGTCTTCAAGGTGTCCTTGAAGCGCTTGCAGGGTCTTCCAAGTTCGCGGTGGCCTTCCTTCCTTTTATGCATGTATTATTCCAGTATTTGCATGACATTCCCTTTAGTTGAAGTACTCGCAGCATAACGTAATCCGACTTGCGGTGGTTTAAGTTCAATGCATATATTTACAAAGCCAGCTTTTTTTTTTTCAAACAAACGAAAGTTTGGATATCCTGAAAATAACAGCATTGGAAAGTATGGAACAATAACTAACAAAAGGATACGATGTATAAGGAAAAACTGACTGCAGGGGCGCTGATTCTAAGGACTGTTCGTTTTTGAATTGTTAGTACAACTATTTGGTTTTATTACGTTTGGTAGTGAGTGGCTCGTGAAGGATGACCATCGAGTGGAAAGCCAAGAGCTTGATGTTTGTCAAACTTTTTAAGTCGCCAGCTTTTCAATGACAAGCGAAACACAGAAGAAATCTGAGGACCGCAGTTATCCTCTGTTGTCCCCTCCGCTTTGTTGCTTGAAGTATCTTCGTTGTATGTTTGTCTTAATGGCTTACATTGTGGATTACATAATACGTTTTTTCTAGAAGATTAGAAACAGATCTGGGTCTGATTAGGTTGTGTTTAAACATTGACATTCATAAGGGATGTCTCTCAAAACAGACACAGACAGACTGACGGACACGGACGAAAACAAATTGAGCGAAGCTGGGATTTTCAGTCCATAATTTTTGTTGTTGTTGATTTTTTTGTTCAAATGAAAATAGATACAAAGGTAAAATCAAGCATGGGTGATAATCATCATCATCATATATATATATATATATATATATATATATATTATTTCTAAAATATTTTCAGCAGCACAGAATGTCCCGTTCAAACTGATACTGCATTAACCACCTGACTACCGCTGTCACGTATCCTCATTGATCAGCAAAGGGCTGTCTGTCACTCACTGGGGGGAAAAAAAACAACTTCACTGAACTGACAGGTCAGGATGTCAGTCACCATTGTTTATATGAACTTCTTCCTTTTGGGATTGCATTACAGTTGTTCAGCAAATCAATGATATCATTTACATCGACACAAAGCAGTTGGAAATGCCCCCGTTCAAGCTGCTGCCACATTGATCTCGTTTCTCCTAGGTTCAACAGTCAAGGGGTTAAATGTTGACATTGATTATGCAAGCTGAACTGGTGACACGTGTGCTCACATTAAGATACCTGTGCCCTCCCATCGTCCCCACTCCATTATGATGTGTGTGTGTGTGTGTGTGTGTGTGTGTGTGTGTGTGTGTGTGTGTGTGTGTGTGTGTTACTGAGGAAGGTCAAAGAGCACTATTGGAGGTAAACATGTCTGTAGAGTGTGTAGCAGTTACAGCTGTTGGTAGTCACAGTGGTGGTCCACTTCACTGTGGCAGTTGTGGCAGTTGGGCTGTGGTGATGGATGGATCTACAACTGGTACAAGATGTCACGTTGTAAGCACACAACACTTAGGTGGCAGGGTCGTGTGTGTGTGTGTGTGTGTGTGTGTGTGTGTGTGTGTGTGTGTGTGTGAGAGAGAGAGAGAGAGAGAGAGAGAGAGACCTACGAGAATGTTTGATGGTGTTATAATATGTCGTAAATTGTAGCTTGTAACTTAATCATTTCAGTGTGTGTCTGTTTGGATCGTGCACGTGCATACATGTGTGCGCGCGCGGGCATACGTGTCTGTGTGTACGTGGACGTATATGTTTTGTGTATGCGTGTGTGTTTGTGTTCCCGATTACGTGTGTGTGTGTGTGAGTATGCACGCGTCCTTGCTTGTACCTGTTTGTGTATGAAATTGCATGGACGTGAGTATGAAATTGTATGCATGGTGAGTGTCTAAACGTGTCCGTAAGTGTGCTTTGTCGAGTGGTGGAAAGAGAAAGGAGGAGGTGAAAAGACAGAAGAAAGAAAGCAGACACAGAGTAATTTGATTAGCTTTTAAGAATGTTTTTCGATGAAATGAGCAAGGGGAACAAAAACATCCAAAACACAACACCACCTGATAGCAGAAATAAAGAGAAATAAAACAAATCGAACGTTAACAATGGGAGAGGGGGTTGAATCGTATAGATACAACATATAGAAAACACACATAACAGTTCCACGGCCAGAGCAGTTTAACATGCGTGTAAGAGAGGGTAAGGCGACACACTTCTCTCTGGTGTACTGCGTGTTCGTGATGAAGGCGGCGGTGGAGATATTGCAATGCAGGAGCACATGAGTTTGTGTGTTTCTCCTCAATTCTTCTTCTTCTTCTTCTTCTTCTTCTTCTACTCGTTCGTTCTCACTCAGTCAGTTTACATCTAGTGACAAACTTAGTTGTCGACTTCAGATCCTACTGGCTGCTTCAGAGGTTGGTCCCCAAATTGAGGTACATCTGGCCAAACCCTTCGTCGGTCTTCTTGGAAGAGGACACCTCTGAAGATGATATGGATACTCATACAGCGCCTGTCCTCGGTTAGAGATCAAGCTCTAAGCGCTTTACAAACACGGCGTCATTTGCACAACAAGCTGCCTACCTGGGTAGAGCCGACTGACAGCTGCTTTTTTGGTTCTCATCAATCATTTCCTGTCGTCTTTCTGTCAGGTTTCAGTCACGCACACTCCTCCACACATACTCACGCAGACATATGTAACATATCACATGCATGGCCGTTTTGTCAAGGGTATGCATGCTGGATAACCCACCGAACGCTGACATCGATTGTGGGATTTTTATTGTGTGTATTTGATCTTCTACGTGCGTGTACACTCGAAGGGGATTCAGGCACTCGCAGGTCTGCTCATAACCACTCAACAACCATCTACCTGAAGATCTAGTCTTCAGTCCCATCTACATATAATATGCGGCTTCTGTTCAAACGCGAGCGCGCGCGCGTGTGTGTATATATGTATGTGAGTGTGTGTGTGTGTGTGTGTGTGTGTGTGTGTGTGTGTGTGTGTTCACGTCCATCTTTCTGTCTGCACGCACAGTCCCTTCGTTCTTCCTCCCACTCCGTTTCTCTCCTTTTCTTCTTTGTTGTTCTTCTCTCTCTTTCACTCTCTCCCCGATCTCTCTCTCTCTCCAATTTTCACTCTCACACAAGCGCCACGTAAACACGCACTAACACACACACTCTCTCTTTCTATCACACACACACACACACACACACACACACACACACACTCCAACTCCTCCCCCTGCCAACCTTCACCTCTCGTTTTCTACCACCCACCACCGACCCCCGACGCGCGCGAAAAACTACCGCCGCTAGCGGCGAGTCCTATAAAGATTGAACGAACCAGGTAGAGAGTCACGCTCGAACAACCTGACACTGGCAAGCTGGTACATTAATAATGTGCTGTGACAGCAGTATAGAGGGCCCTCGACATGGCTCCACATAATGAACGGCAAACAAAGGACCGTCTGCCCTGACTACCTCTTCGGTCACATAAAGGATGAGAGGGAGATAGAAAGAGCGAGGAAAGGGGTATCTGTTATATTGATAAATAATGATGTTCTGACTATTTTTTTTTTATGAAATCAAGGATGAGATGGGGAAGAGAGAGACACACAGGCACAGACACAGACAGACACACACACACACACACACACACACACACACACACACACACACACATACACACACACACACACACGCACAGAGCAGGGGTGTGGGTTGAGGGCAGAGAGTGAAGGAGAAAGACGGGGAGGTGGAGGTGGAGGGTGTCATTCTGGTCAAAAACAGACCCCCTGACTAGATCCTTGGCGAGGTAACCAACTTTCCCATTATCTCACTTATGCATTCACTCGTTCATTCACGCGCTCTCTTATTCGCTCATACAGGTGAATCCGTCAGCTGCACGATGCGTGTTATGTCTCTTTCGGAAAATCTGAAGGAAACACAAATAACGGGAACACGGGGATCAAAATTGATACTCCATTTGGAAATGAAAGGTTTGATCGGCTAACGCCTGAAAACGTGTTTTTTGTTTTTTTGTTTTTTCTGTCTATGTTCCTGTCTGTCTGTCTATCTGTCTGTTTGTTTGCCTGTCTGTCTGTCTGATGTCCTCTGTGTGTGTGTGTGTGTGTGTGTGTGTGTGTGTGTGTGTGTGTGTGTGTGTCTCCGTCTCCCTCTTTTCATTCTATTCCCTTTTGTCTCTGTCTCTCATTTTCTTAATATAATTTTCTCTATATATATATCCGATTTTCTTCTTTATTCCATTCCTACCCTTTCTTTCAATCCATGTTGCAGCAGGTGAAATACAATCCGATTTAGTCACGAACAGCTGGATTTCAGGAATTATTCAGCACGCGAGCGCGTGTGTATGCGTGTGCGTGTGTTGGGGTGGGGGGAGGGGTGGTCGTTTCATGACAAAAATTTCAATCTGAAAATATCCACCTTGGAAGCGTGTACGAAATGTGTACTGAAATAAGCCCAGGACACAAACACAAAAGTGTAATCATTCCGGGTTCCATGCTCCGACTGTTTGTATTGTACTGGTTTTCATGCTCTGTGTTACTCCGAAGCAACGAATAAAAGGAAATAGAATAAGATAAATTTAACACAGTTTGAAGTAACTGAAGCACAGCAGCGACAAAGTTCTACCAATGCAGGCTGAACAACTTACGTGTCAAAAAATAAGAACCAGTATTATTACATAATGCTGTCTTTACACATATTTGTGTTTTAGAAAAAAATCGTATATGGACTACAAACGTTACTAAAAGAGCTCAACACAGACAAACACATCACACAGTGTGAAGTCGTGCTCTTTGGTTGTGGACTGTGAGAATACAGACAAGTAATGTTATAACATACAAAAGTGTTCTCTCCTGGAACACAGAAATACTAAGTCACAATGAGAATAATACCTGACAGTATATTGTCAATATCAGTATCAGTATCAGTAGCTCAAGTAGGCGTCACTGCGTTCGGTCAAATTCATATACGCTACACCACATCTGCCAAGCAGATGCCTGACCAGCAGCGTAACCCAACGCGCTTAGACAGGCCTTGAGAAAAAAATAAAAAGCAATTTTTTTTTTAATAAAAAATAATAAATAAATAAAAATAAATAAAATGAAATATAACCAAAAAAATGTTTTTTTAATAAATAAATAAATAAATAAAATAAAATAATAAAAAATAATAGGTAAATACATAAAAATAACTACTACTACTACTACTAGTGATTGTATGTTGTCACCAATGCATATTTGTATGTGCGAGCGCAGGTTCGACAGCGTGAGAGTATAGCTATATATGCATGTGTTTGTGCACGTGCGTTTATTTATTCATGTTCTGGGTGCATCTGAGAGTGATTGGAGCATCAGTAGCAGCAGCTGAAGCAGCCCGCAGAAACAGCCAATCAGAGGAAGTACAGCCGTGGGTGTCTAGATACAGCGGTCTGGTCGCCTTCCTGTCACCAGTCAGCGTTGTGTGCCTGATGGGTGTCATAAATCATTCAGCATTGCAAAGGGAATGCCTATCGAGTTTGGATCACAATGTCAAACAGTATGGGGGATGGGAGGGAGGTTCTGGCTGTTCTTTCTCTGTGTGTGTGTGTGTGTGTGTGTGTGTGTGTGTGTGTGTGTATATCTTTATGCTTGTGTGTGTGTGTGTGTGTCTGAGTGTACGTGCATATAATTATCTTTATGCTTGTGTGTGTGTGTGTGTGTCTGAGTGTACGTGCATATAATTATCTTTATGCTTGTGTGTGTGTGTGTGGTTGTGTGTGTGTGTGTGTGTGTGTGTGTGTGTCTGAGTGTACATGCGTATATCTTTATGCTTGTGTGTGTGTGTGTGTCTGAGTGTACGTGCACATATCTTTATGCTTGTGTGTGTGCGTGCGTGCGTGTGCTTATGTGTGAGCGCGCGCGCGTGTATAAATATCTAGCTCTCTCTGACTTTCTGTGTTTCTCTCCTCCTCACCACCCTCTGACTCTCTCCCTCAGTAACTCAATGACTTCAGTTTCTCTTAAACCTACACCCCTTATATTTCTGCTTCTGCATCTTTCTTTGTCTCTTTGTCCCTGTCTCAGTCGACCTGACTACCCCTTACTGTGTCCCACCCCTCTTCCCCGCCACACCCCCCCCTCCATCCTCATCTCTCTCTCTCTCTCTCTCTCTCTCTCCCACTCTCTCTCTCTCCCACTCTCTCTCAGTAATCTTACAAGCAGAACCAACCCAGTCTGATGTAAGTCTGGTGTCAGCTGTTAAACAGTAAAGTATGTGGCTGGAAGCTTCAAAGTGTATGCACACTAAAGTCTGCGACTATAAAAAAAAAAAAGAAAAAAAAAAGGCAAAACAAAAGGTAAACGGTAGCGAATTACACTTGTCAATTTGTAAACGCGCCTGTCTGTTGAATTGTTTTCCGTAATGATTGCGACTACGCATGAAATCTTTTGAAATTCAGATAATGGATTCGCAAACTCCACCTCCAAAAAGAGCATGCCCGATCCCGTATACACACACACACACACACACACACCACCACCACCACCACCACCACATACCTGTTAGTTTATTTTACGCAGGAACGCTTCACCACTGCGACAGCGAATGCGAGAGCTGCAAGACTGCAGCGAAGAAGTGCATTGTTACGCAGGTCACGTCATACCCTTCAGAAATATGCATGGGGATAAGCTATGTTCCACTTTGCCAACCGTGGACACTGTGCCTAGCCTGTAAATCTTTATTATATCCTGCAGTGGGGGTGGGGTGGGAGGGGGGGGGTTGTGAAAGGGAAAGATATTTATTTCGTTCGTGTTGACACCAGCCGTAAGCGAATTACTTGTTTACTTTTTGTGGTGTGTGGCTCAATCTGTTTCGCTCTTGTTGACAGCAAGTAGAGATGGGCACTTGTTTTACACTTCACTGTTGGAAAATAAAGATTCATTCACTTTGCAAAGGAATGCCCATCCTTTCCTTGCACTCTAGGCCTAACTCAACATTATTTTTTTAAAGTCCTGTAAGTCAGCTTAGGTTTGCCATCTTAAAAACCAAATAAACAGTCCATCAACGGCAAAGGATCTATGCGTTTTATTTTGGTTTTCTATCCGCACGTTATTTATCATTTTATCTCTTCTTCTCTCCCTGTGTGTGTGTGTGTGTGTGTGTGTGTGTGTGTGTGTGTGTGTGTGTGTGTGTGTGTGTGTGTGTGTGTGTGTGTGTACGCGCGTGCTTGTATATCTTATGTGTATCCGCGTATGCATAGATATAATTTTATGTCCACACGTTCTTGAGAGTGTATGCGTGGGTATTCTCGCAGGCGAGCGCTAAAGTTTGCGTGGGTGCGCGCGCGTGTTTGTGCGTGCATACGTGCTTGTGGTGTGGTATATACATAGTCTGTGAGTTTTCACGCGCGCGCACGTGTGTGCGCGTGTGTGTAAGTGTGTGTGAGAGAAAGATAGTGAGAAAAATAGAGAGAAAGAGAGAAAAGAAACAGAGAGAGAGAGAGTGGCACTTGCACACCGTGAAATTCACATATCTTAAAGTGTCATACATTTCATGTCTCAGTACACTCCGTTTATAAAAACGACAAAATTGATAAGAATTCTGATAACCGCGACAAGATTTGAAAATTCAAATTTTCCAGAACTGACTGCAGAGAGTCGAAATGCAACGTAACCTCAGTTGCTATTGTGAAGTAAAGCACAGTGACCCGGCAGTCGTTTCAATCATACAGACTTCAGATCCGCTAAAACTCGTCCTGCAACCTTCTTCATTTACAGCGACTTTCTATTCACTGCCATCATTTCTTCTTACGTGAGCGCTGTTTTATTCAGTTGCTCTTTTGAAAGCTATGGGGGAGTTTGAGAGAGAAAGTGGAGGGTAGTTGAGGGGTGGGGTTGGGGGCAGAGACAGAAATTAATTCGCTGACGATCACCCAGAGAGAGAGAGAGATTCGGATTCGGATTCGGATGGTTTATTCAAAAAAGGCCTTAGCCCCTTATGAAGGGGTGGTGTGTAAACTTATTTCGAAAACATTATGACATACAGTATATGATACAATAAAACAAAACAATACCTAGATTGATAATCAGGAACAACTAAATGACCGGATTTTGAATGCTTTGTGTAGATAAGCTGCAAACTGTCTGACTTCTTCTTCACGACGTGACGTCATAAGCAAAACTAGTTTAAACATAGAAGGCTGAGAGTAATATTTCTGGGGTATGAAATTATATCTTAGTTCACATAACTTTGGACAACAAAACATGAAATGTAATTCGTGAGAGAGAGAGAGAGAGAGAGAGAGAGAGAGAGAGAGAGAGAGAGAGTTTATTGGGGGTAAAACAACGGAAAGCTACAGAGATCGAAACAAAAACACTTTCTTTCACTGTCGGTAATACTAAACAATCCCCGTGCAGATATATAAATCTCGAGTGACAGGACGGGTGTTTTGTTTTCATGGGTCTGACCTGAGATAACCCTGGGCGGAGGGACACACAGTGAAATGGCTGACGCTGGAGTGAACTTCTTTTCGCGCACGAAAGCGGTAACCAAGCGTGGCCTTGCGCCGCCTTAAACCGGAAACCTTTTCAGGGAAAGAATATAAGAGAGAATCGAATCGAATAGAATAGGATATGTCTTTATTACCAAGTGTACCGGGGTCACAAGAAATATTGGGGAGGGGGGGGGGGGTGTGGAGGGGGGGATAGTACATAACAAGGTACGAACATAAATCGAAAATCATACACAAACACAGATACAGTAGAACTGAATTAGGATACATACAAGTGCATATCAATACAAAAACTTGTGCATACTCACACATGCACACACACACACACACACACACACACACGCACACATGCACACATGCGCGCGCGCACACACCGTGGCACACACACGCACTGACGCGCGCGCACACACACACACACACACACACACACACACACACACACACACACTCGCTCTCTCTCTCTCTCTCTCTCTCTCACACACACACACACACACACACACACACACACACACACACACACACACACACACACGTTTGAACAGAAGCCGCATATTACATGTGGATGGGGCTGATGACTAGATCTTCATGTAGATGGTTGCCGTGTTGATTGCTTATTGAAGAAACGAGACTCAGTGAAAATTGAAGTTTGATCGGAGCTCTAACCTGCAGAATAGAAGGGAGTCCCGAAAGAATCACCACAATGTAAGTGTACGTGCTGACTGTCAGGACCAGTCAGTCTTGAATCACGTGTATCCTGGCTTAAGAGTCCAGGGGGAAAGAATTACAGGGTGGGTCTTTATTGGTTAGGACGAAGGGTGGGACCGTAAATTCTTTCGGGGTAGTACTTCTAAAGGGTATAACTCTAATTAACGTCAACGCACATGTAAATCTTGTTTAATCTTTCAGTCCTACCCAAATGAGAGGGCGCCACCTAGCTCGGAAACACGGTTTGAGAGTTGAAACTTTGAAAGGCTGGATTCCATCACTTGAATTTCTGACTAAGTGACAAGTTGCTTATCATTGCGAATGTATTAGCAGAATAACGTCACCAAAGTTGAACCTTTTACTATGTAATACGTTCCCTATTCTTCTAATGTACACACACACACACACACACACACACACACACACACACACACACACACACACACACATATATATATATATATATATATGTAAAGGATCACGTCACTGTGACTTATCATTTTGTGATACGTTTGAGACTACTCCGCATGTACAAGCAGTTTTTGACACAGCAATCAGGAAGTATTAAACGTTCAGTAGTTTTTTAGTTGAGCAGAAAAGACAACTATAGAGAGCAGGTAGTACTGACAAAGGAAGTCATAAAAATCTGATGCATTGTGGAATGGTCGAAAAGGGTAGAGCGGTGTGTGTGTGTGTGTGTGTGTGTGTGTGTGTGTGTGTGTGTTTATATATATATATATATATAGAGAGAGAGAGAGAGAGAGAGAGAGAGATTTTAAAGGTGGTCAAATGCACTTCCGGTGTTTTGAGGCTATAATCTGTGCAACTGACAATATGTTAAGTGTTTACTTCTCATGCTCTGTAACCCCTCCACCCCCACCCCCACCCCTGTCCCCTCACCTCCCCCCTCAAGCATTTCCCAAGCGAGGCCCTGAACGGGAAACCCCTCTGGGGATATTTATAGCGCATGTCTTATGTTGGTGGTTTGCCACGACCACATCAAGAGGAAAACTTGACCATCGGAGCTAAAGCTACAATCTGGGAAGTTAATGTTAGTTCTAGCCTACAGAGGAGGTGCAGGGTAATGTGTGTGTGTGTGTGTGTGTGTGTGTGTGTGTGTGTGTGTGTGTGTTGGAGCTCATGTACGTTTATATGTATTTGACTGTGTTTTCATATCTGTGAAACTGCATGTTTGGTGCCGTGATATCTGTTATGCATGTGTGGGTGTATGTGTGAATGTGTGTCTTCATGTTTTACATTTATTTGCTTATTTATCATCATTGTTGTCTTATTTATTTATTTATTTTTTTATTACTACTATCTTTTTTATATTAGAATTATTATTTATTTATTTATTTATGTAAGCTTTTCTATTATTTATTCACCTTTTTTTCCCTCAAGGCCTGACTAAGCGCGTTGGGTTACGCTGCTGGTCAGGCATCTGCTTGGCAGATGTGGTGTAGCGTATATGGATTTGTCCGAACGCAGTGACGCCTCCTTGAGCTACTGAAACTGAAACTGAAACTCTAGCCTACATCGGAGCTTTCCTGTCTGTTGACGGAAGTGATTAAATGAAAGCGTTTCTCCTCGTCTGACAGGGATGATGTGCTGATGATGTTCAGTGTAAATCTGACACATGGTTAGCTTAAAAGAAGACCGTCTGGATTAGTGGTTGACTTTTACTGACTGATTGATTGAGTCTGTGGTGTGTGTGTGTGTGTGTGTGTGTGTGTGTGTGTGTGTGTGTGTGTGTGTGTGTGTGTGTGTGTGTGTGTGATTGAAACCTGATTGAATGATGCATGAGGCGAATGATGAGCGCCCAATGGAAGCTGCCAGTCGGCTCTGCCCAGGTACCCTGTTGTGCAAATGACTCCGTGTTGAAAAAGCGCTTAGACGGGCGCAATAGCCGAGTGGTTAAAGCGTTAGACTGTCAATCTGAGGGTCCCGGGTTCGAATCACGGTGACGGCGCCTGGTGGGTAAAGGGTGGAGATTTTTACGATCTCCCAGGTCAACATATGTGCAGACCTGCTAGTGCCTGAACCCCCTTCGTGAGTATATGCAAGCAGAAGATCAAATACGCACGTTAAAGATCCTGTAATCCATGTCAGCGTTCGGTGGGTTATGGAAACAAGAAGATACCCAGCATGCACACCCCCGAAAACGGAGTATTGCTGCCTACATGGCGGGGTAAAAACGGTCATACACGTAAAGGCCCACTCGTGTGCATACGAGTGAACGTGGGAGTTGCAGCCCACGAACGCAGAAGAAGAAGAAGAAGAAGAAAAAGCGCTTAGAGCTTCGTCGCTGACCGAGGACAGGGGGTATGTATAAGTATGCATACCATTATCATCAACAACACCAAATCAGGGCAGGGCTGAAGGAGCTATCTTTGCAGCGCTTAAGTTTTGGTTGGCGTTAAGAATGTTCCTAACTCTGTAAGAATTATTTGTATTTGTATTTCTTTTTATCACAACAGATTTCTCTGTGTGAAATTCGGGCTGCTCTCCCCAGGGAGAACGCGTCGCTACACTACAGCGCCCCCGCCCCCCCCCCCCCATTCCCCTCCTCTCTCTCCCCCCTCTCTCTCTCCCCCCCTCTCTCTCCCCCCTCTCTCTGTCCCTGTCTCTCTCTCTTTCTCTCTCTCTCCACACAAGAGCCGCCCGCCTTAAACCGGAAACCCCTGAAGGGATATTTATGTCAACTGCTTTCACTTGGAGCCGGACCTCCCAGTCAGTTAACCTTGATGTTGACGGAACTAGCTTGAAAGCATTTTGTAAGCTTTCGCGATTCAGTCTTGAATTGTTCTTTCGTTGGATTCGTGTGGACGTTTCGCCAGTGTTGGAATTGTAATCTTTTTCTTTTTTTTCAGCCACACGTATGACCCATTCACTTGCATTTGATTTTTGTTCTGTTTGTCCAATCTTCGACGTAAATTGTTGACAGATACTGGTTAACCTTTTTTCCCCCCA
>NC_134881.1:7665845-7673345 GCF_041734735.1 Babylonia areolata
AGGATATTACGGCTTACTCCGGAAATGGAGTGATTTTGTTGACGGGCATTTCTGCATGAAGGCTTTCATTGGATTCTGCAAATATTTGACAATTGTTTATGTGGGGGTTTTATGTTGAAGTTGAAGATTCATTGGGTGGGTGTTTATGATTATACAGATCGCTTTTTTCACGTTCACATGGTTCATGGTAGAAAATGATTTTCCTTTTGTTTGATTTCATTGTGTGTGCTTCAGCATGTTTTAGCTTGTTTTGGGGTCTTTTCTGTGTTGTTTTATTTAAATCTGTTTTTATTCATTATAAATTCTGGGTTTTCCAGCTGGATATTAAACATTAGTTGTTTTATTTTGTCTGGTTTGTTTTGAATCAACTGGAGAACAGTTCTGTTGGACGCTCCAATGACTCTTCACAGAGTTCAGGGAGCAGAAGTAGAAGAAGAAGGTTTAATCTCAATTAAATTGATTTGATTATATGTTTCGCTTGAACATCATCATTTCACGAAAGTGCATTTTCTACAGAATTTGTTCTGGTGTTTTGAGCTGATTTGAAATGGTATACCGGTTTTGGTTTTTCACTTCGGAATTTCTGTCGTCTGTCGACCTGTTTTACCGTGGCTACAGTGAAGTCACACACACACACACACACACACACGCGCGCGCGCGCGCGCGCACACACACACACACACTCACACACAAACACACACACACACACACACACACACACACACACACAGGCACATACACCCTTGCTCACACACCAATACTCAAGCCGGCATTCCAGCGAAAACGTGTGCAAGCATGCGTATACGCGTTATTTTATTTTTATATATATCTAGAGAGAGAGTTGATGACATTGACATATGATAATGATGATAAGTCCCACTTCAGCATCCTAAATTCAGCTCCAGGGATTTAGGATAGTAAAGTGGGATTCTTCCCGTCCCAGTTTAGAATCATTAAATTCAGCTCAGTCCAGGAATTTAGGATGCTGAAGTGGGACAGTAGGCAATAATAATGATAATCGTGACGATCAAGAGGAATTTCTGAGGCCTAGAGCATACATGAACGCATAAAAATACATATATATATATATATATATATATATATTTTTTTTTTTAATTAATGGCCGACGTATGACGTCATAGTTGACAGTGAGGGTATAGAGAGGGAGGGGAAGGGAAGGGGTGGGGGGAGCAGCGAAGGGGTTTGGGGAATGGTGGCGGGGGGTGGGGGTGGTGGGAGAGGGTGGAGGCGTTGAGGGGACAGAGTGGGGGGTTGGGGGGGTGGGGGGATTGAACGCTGCAGCAACCAGTGCCTATGAATACTGCTGACCCTGTTTCGCCCCTCCTGTTCCGACCAGTCCAAAGCAGCCAGGGCTGTGTGCCACACAGTGAGGGAGAGACGTGGAGAGAGACACAGAGAGAGAGCAGTTGAGTTCCTCCCTACATCAGTTTTGTACCCCGGTCCTTTTCGTTTCGTTCACAAGGGCTCAGTTTGTAGATGGGTGGAATGGGGAATGAAATAGGACGGGATGTGTGGGGGTGAGGGGGCGGGGGGAGGGATAGGGGCGTGTGCATGTGTGTGTGTTTGTGTGTGTGTGTGTGTGTGTGTGTGTGTGATCGTTGGGGTGTGGGGGTTGCGTGCATGTGTACGTGTATATTCGTGTGTGTGTGTGTGTGTGTGTGTGTGTGATCGTTAGGGTGTGGGGGGTTGCGTGCATGTGTGCGTGTATATTCGTGTGTGTGTGTGTGTGTGTGTGTGTGTGTGTGTGTGTGATCGTTAGGGTGTGGGGGGTTGCGTGCATGTGTGCGTGTATATTCGTGTGTGTGTGTGTGTGTGTGTGTGTGTGTGTGTGTGTGTGGTGATCGTTGGGATGGTGTGGGGTTGCGTGCGTGCGTGCATGTGTGCGGGTATATTCGTGTGTGTGTGTGTGTGTGTGTGTGTGTGTGTGTGTGTGTGTGTGTGTGTGTGTGTGACAATGTGTTTTATTGTTTCTTTTTGATTTTTTCCACACACAGTCGTTGCAATATTTGTGCCCGATGGAGGTTCAAAAATCAACGCACACATATACACAGGCATGCATACACGCACTCACACGCGCATACACTCACGTATACTATATGGTCTCTGTCTCAATCTCTCATTGTCTCTGTCTTTGTCTCTGTCTCTATGACTTTCAGTTTCTTTGTCTCTCTGTGTCTCTTCCTCTTCTTCATTCACAAGCATGTACACGCATAACACTGGTTTTTAAATGGGTCTCGATCCAACTTGCTCACACACTGGAAAACGAAAACAGCAAGCAACGTGACTACAGGCTGTTGTAGGTGACGGAACTTAGTCAATAAAGGCGAACAATCGGCATCAAACGAGACTGAGGAGATGGGCATCATCCGATAATCATCGGTCATTAAACTCTACTTTCGGACAACTTCCCCTTAAGGCGAATGGAGAAGAGCAAACGCCGAACCCTACCTTACTTTACTGAGAACAGCTGACCACTCAACTCCCTGTCCGAACGTTTTGGGTTTGATCAGTATCAGTATCAGTATCAGTAGCTCAAGGAAGCGTCTCTGCTTTCGGTCAAATCCATATATGCTACACCACATCTGCCAAGCAGTCCCTGACCAGCAGCGTAACCCAACGCGCTTAGTCAAGCCTTGAGAAAAAATAAATAAAATAAATTTTAAAAAATATATAGATAAGCTTACATAAATAAATAAATAAATACATAAATAAATAATAATTATGATATAAAAAAGGTAGTTGTAATGAAAATTATAATAAAATAATAATAATAATAATAATAATAATAATAATAAATAAATAATTAAATAAATAAGACAACAATGATGATAAATAAGCAAAGCGTGCGGACTGATCCATATACGCTACACCATATCTGCTTTAGAAAAAAAAATCACGAGCAGATGCCTGACCTTGGCATAAACTCAAGTGATCCCACGAACTCATAACTGAGCATAAATGGCTTTTGTGATGGTCTTAATGAAGAGACAATCTCAGCTGATCATTTCCGCGGAGTATCCAGGCTATCAATCTCGACCATAGTGGGGGAACAAGTCTGAACTGATTCCGTGAATTGATATCCGAATAAATGGCGAATGAATATTGGGGACTATTTCGGTTGATCCAGGGAAGTGATATTATATCCGAGTGTCTTGGGTATAGATCTGTGTCATAGAATTGTGCAGTCAACAACCATCTACCTGAAGATCTAGTCATCAGCCACATCCACATCCAAACGTGTGTGGGTGAGAGAGAGAGAGAGAGAGAGAGAGAGAGAGAGAGAGAGAGAGAGAGTGTGTGTGTGCGTGCGTGCATGTGTGAGTATGCACAAGTTTTTATTTTGATATGCACTTGTATGTATCCTAATTTCTACTGGATCTGTGTTTGTGTATGATTTTCGATTTATGTTCGTACCTTGTTATGTACTATCCCCCCCAGCCCCCCAATATTCCTTGTGACCCCGGTACACTTGGTAATAAACACATATTCTATTCTATTCTGTTCTGTTCTATTCTAATAAATTGAAACATTTCGAGCTGATTTCATCAACTGATATCTGATTCACCTGAATGGAAATCTCGGTCGTAATGAAGGGATACATCTCATCTGATTCTACGAAAAGGACAGTTAGTTCCACGAACTGATAGAGGAGGTTTTGTACCAGGGTTCCATAAAGAAGGGGGTACCTGCAGAGCTCTACACCCAAGAATTGAGCGGAAGAAGATGACTGTGACCCAGACAGTGCGGCTCTGGTCTGCACTGTCCGCTTCCACACACACTGTGTGTGTGTGCGTGTGCGTGTGTTTGTGTGCGTGTGCGTGTGTTTGTGTGTGTGCGTGTGTGTTTGTGTGTGTGTGCATGCGCGCGTGTGTGTGTGTGTGTGCGTGCGCGCGCGTGTGTATGTGCGTGTGTGTGTGTGTGTGTGTGTGTTTTCTTTCTCGATCTGTCTCTACTTCAGTGTGTGTGTGTATCTGTCTGTTTCTCTCTCTCTCAAGAAAGATAGAGGGTGAGAATGTGTGTGTGTGTGTGTGTGTGTGTGTGTGTGTGTGTGTGTGTGTGTGTGTGTGTGTTTTCTTTCTCAATCTGTCTGTCTCTACTTCTGTGTCTGTGTATCTCTCTGTCTGTCTGTCAGTCTCTCTCTCTCTCTCTCTCTCTCTCTCTCTCTCTCTCTCTCAGGAAATGGAGAGGGTGAGAATGTGTGTGTGTGTGTGTGTGCGCATCTGTGTGTCTGTGTGTGTGTGTGTGTGTGTGTCTGTCTGTCTGTGTGCTTGTGTGTGCTTGTGTCTGTAGTATCTGTCACTCCTTGTGAGTTCATGTGTCGCTCTTTGAGCCTCTCCCTGTCAGTGTCAGTAACTGTGTAACTGTGAGATTATCTGGCTCATTCTCTCTCTTTCCGAACGCCTGTCTCCTCTCTCTGTCTCTTACCGTCTCCGAGTTCCCCAACCCCCCTCCCCTTCTCTCTCTCTCTCTCTCTCTCACACACACACACACACAGACGCACGTACGCACGCACGCGCATATGCGTGCGCACACGCACGTTTATTGCTGCGTACACGCACTTACCCACACGTTATAATAAAAAGATTATTATCTCGATGAATAAGTGGAGCAATGTGCACCCGTGAGTGTGTGTGTATTTGTGTGTGTGTGTGTGTGTGTGTGTGTGCTTACTGTAAGTGCGTGTGCTTATTACGAGCGTGCTATGAGCTTGTGCGTGCGTGTGTGTGTGTGTGTGCGCGCGCATGTGTGTCTATGTGTGTGTGCGTGCGTGCGTGTTGGCGCATTACAAGCATACAATTGCGACCTTTATCGTTTACATAGCAAAACCCCTCGAATTGCCTACACATGTACATGTCAGAATATTGGACTAGTTTTTAACCTTCATTTGAATCCTTTTTAAGCGAAGCTGTTGAACCCTCCTCAGGCAAACCGCTTTTGATGAAAGAGCGAGGCTGTATTGTCAAGTGGATTGTCTCATTCAAAACAATCAGTTCCCGTGTGCCCGAAATAGAAAATAATAATCATTAGCTCTCTTCTGCACCGAATCACCTGTTCCACGGAGGACATTTTAATCAAATGCACGCAAAAAGCATATTGTTTGCTTTCACAGAATGTTGTGTGTGTGTGTGTGTGTGTGTGTGTGTGTGTGTGTGTGTGTGTGAAGTCAAGTCAGTCAAGTCAATATTTATATTTCGAGATGGTAATTGAATAAGCAACAATTGCTTTTTTACATCAAGCCATCTAGATAATAAAAAATGAACAAAACAAATAAAAATATAGATAAGAAAGAAAAGAAAAAAAGAGGAGAAACATAGAAGGGGTAAAAAAGAAAAGAAAAAATACATACATACTAGAATTGCGCGATAATGAAATACACAGTAGCATTCACATATCCCCTCATATAGCACAAGTAAACCGCCAGCCAAAACTACACAAAACACTTCACAAGTAATGGTTTAGGTGGCAGCTAATATATATATATATATATATATTTGTGTTATTGTTCATCATTTGCACAGTTGTGTGTGTGTGTGTGTGTGTGTGTGTGTGTTTGCATTGAAATCGAAGGGCTAATCTGATTTTGTTTTTTCGTGGGGAGGGGGGGAGGGGGGGCTGAGGGGGGGCTGGGGCGGGGAGGTGGGCGCCGAGGGGGGGGGGTATGTTGTGAGCAGTAAAGGTATGCTGTTAGTGCGCCGCTGCTTGTGAACACTGAACAAAAACATTCTGTCGGTTTAATTAACGGAGCATAAGTCAATGGAATGGAAGATGGTCGAGTGTGTCACAGTAGCCTACAGATCACTGCAATACAATACTATACAGTGTGTGGCAGGGCAGGACAACGCAGAATAGTTTAGGACACACACACACACACACACACACACACACACACACACACACACACACACACACACACACACACACACACACACACACACACACACACACACACACACACACACACATACATACATACACACACACACACAGTGAGGAAGACAGAGACAAGCACAGACTAGCAATGCACAGGACAGGCCACACCCAACAGTACATTACGAACAGAATTGCAGTGTAATGACAGGAGCACGGTTGCCCGACAGAGACAGATAAATAAATGCCTCAACGCGAGATAAATCTAAGCCCCGGGCATTTATTTGGAACAAGAGATGACACTGCATTGTGCTCTATTCCCTGACTGGCAGATCGCTTTGGGTGGAAATGGCACAACACAACACAACACAAGACAAAACAGCAAGAGCGTAATACCAACAATAACAAGAACACAGTGCATGTGTCTGTGTAGACATTGTGTCTGTGTAATTTCGTGTGATCTCCTGGTTACTTACACACGTACAGGTTGTTTAAATGCACATGTTTGTATTGTGAGCATGAACAACACGACCATGTGTGAATTTCTCTTTGAAGATAATGAAATTAAACTTGGATGTAGTTAAGTCTAGTCCAGTGCACTGCAGTGAACTGCATTCGAACCGTGCTGTGCTATGATATACTGTGCTGCACTATACTGTACTGTTCTGTACTGTGCTATACTGTACTGTGCTGTACTGTACTGTGCTGTGTTGTGCTATGCTGTCCTGGACTTCACACTGTCCTGTCCTGTCCTGCACTGCACTGCTCTGTACTGTACTGCTCTGTACTGTACTGTGTTGTACTGCACTGTAGTGTACATTACATCAGTGCATTGTCTAGATAAGCCGTTGAAAATCGATCGTGCTTCATTCATATGCAGAAGGAATTATTCACATATGACGAATAATTTGTTTAAATCAAAAGTTGCACTCCTCGACCCTCCGCACTCCACCCGAAATAAAGTATGGGGTGTCATGAGTGATTTTTTTATCTTCAGTAAATCAAACTCTATTGATAAACGCCATGCAGAATTGCGGCTCTGTGTTTCGCACTAAATCACGTATTCTCCTTTTTTTTATTGTATCGGCAGCTGGCTCAGAAGCGACATTCGTCATCGGAACTCTGGACGCCAGATCACTTTCTGTTCCCAGCGACACGATCGAAGAGGATGAAGGAGGTTCACGAATCACTGTTAATTTCCGCCATTTCCTTGTTCTCGTTTTCGCCCTTCTCTTCACCCCTCTTCCCTTTCCCTTCCTTTCCACTACTCTGTGTTGGCTTCTATCTAGACACGTCTGATGTATACTACCCCCTGTTCATGGTCTGTGTTGGCTTCTATCTAGACACGTCTGATGTATACTACCCCCGATTCACGATCTGTATTGGCTTTTATCTAGACACGTTTGATGTATACTACCCCCAGCTCACGATCTGTGCTGGCTTTTATCTAGACACGTTTGATGTATACTACCCCCAGTTCAGGATCTGTATTGGCTTCAATCTAGACACGTTTAATGTAAACTGCCCCCAGTTCACGATTTGTATTGGCTTTTATCTAGACACGTTTGATATATACTACCCCCAGTTCACGATTTGTATTGGCTTCTATCT
>NC_134881.1:7678345-7695845 GCF_041734735.1 Babylonia areolata
TTCTTTTTTCTTTTTAATATTTTAAATATTTTCCTCCCCCTTTCCTTAATACAGATTTGACCAGCACCAGTGACCGACACTGAAGCAAGCAGGACATCAGACGTCAGAGAAACATCAGCAGCCATGGCTTTCCGCTATTACTACGGCGGCGCCACCAGCCCTGGAGGCCACAGCAGCCACCACCACCACAGCACCCCCTCATCCACCTACAGCGGCAGCCACCACGGCAGCTACCCCAGCACGTGCGGCAGCCAGGGTAGGTACCCCAGCACGTCCAGCCTCAGCAGCAGTCCCACTGGGGGTGGCTTCACCCGCAGCGCCGGCCAGCGCCCCGACAGCTTCAGCTCGGGGTACGGGTCGGAGTACAACAGCCCCGGCTACATCAGCCCCATCCTGTCCTCGCCCACCTTCCGCTACGCCCACAGCCCCTTACAGAGCCCCACCAGCCCCTTGCAGAGCCCCAGCGCCTCGTCCTTGCAGAGCCCCACCAGTCCCAGCCCCAGCATGAAGCTGTACGACGTCAACTCCAACCCCAGGGAACAGACGGAGTACGAGAGGAGCATGGACTACCACCAGGCGCCCGACACCTTTCCCTGCGGACACGTGCTCTGTCACAGGTGTGTATTTGTCTGCAAGCGAATGTGTAGTATATGTGTATATGTCTATATCTATGTGTATGATAGTCAGTCGTGTTCGGCATATGACCATCAGAACAGCAGATGTTTTTGTCTATATCTCTATGTATGATAGTCAGTCGTGTTTGGCTATAACCATCAGAACAGCAGAGGAGGTATATGTCCATATCACTATGTATGATAGTCTTGCCCAAGTTACATCCCCGCTCTCTCGGCCAAGAGAGTTTTAGAACAGTCGGCGTTGGGATGGTTCCCAAAGACCAGCTAGCCCCCAAGGCTGCAGCACTAAGAGCCAGTGCTAATTTGCTTCCTAGTTTGAGAGTCATAGTCCTCCACAAAAGACAAAGCTGTAAATGATTTCCCATTGCATCTCTCTCTCTCTCTCTCTCTCTCTCTATATATATATATATATATATATATATATATATATATATATATATATATATATACATGTGTGTGTGTGTGTGTGTGTGTGTGTGTGTGTGTGTGTGTGTGTGTGTGTGTGTGTGTGTGTGTGCTCGCGCGCAATCATCTAACTGCGTGCTTGGATGCTCTGTATCATGACTACATGGATGACACATTGATGCTCAGTATGTAATTGAGGTAACTGTACTTTGATGTACGCATGGGATAGTTGCTGCAGGTCTTTTTGTTTTGTTGTTTCACTTGTGATAATTTGTAACGTTTTATGTAAAGATGTTTTCTTTTTGTTTTGGGTTGCTTTTTGTTGTTGTTTTTGTTGTTGTTGTTTTTTTGTTTTGTTTTGTTTTTACTCATTATGATGTGCTTTAAGCATTCCTGTATTTGAATGAAAGGGCGCAATAGAGATAGGTTATTATCATCATCACCATCATTAGTAGTGGTAGTAGTAGTAATAATGATAATAATAAGAAGAAGAAGGATGATGATGATGATAATAACAACAGGTAGTAGTGGTAGTCGTAGTAGTAGTATCATCATCATTGTTATTATTATTGTTGTTATTACTATCATCATTATTATCATCACCATCATCATCATCATCATCATCATTATTGTTACTACTACTACTACTACTACTACTACTACTACTACTACTACTACTATCATTATCATTGTTATTGCTGTTGTTGTTACCATCATCATCATCACCATCAGCACCACCACCACCACCACCATCATTATTATCATCATCATCATCATCACCAACACCACCACCACCACTACCACCACCACCATCACCATCATTATTATCATCATCATCACCACCACCACCACCATCATTATTATCATCATCACCACCACCACCACCACCATCATTATTATCATCGTCACCACCACCACCACCACCATCATCATCATCACCACCATTACCACCACCACCACCACCACCACCACCACAACCACCATCATCATCATCACCACCATCACCACCACCACCACCACCATCACCATCATCATCATCATCATCACCACCACCACCACCATCACCATCACCATCACCACCACCATCATTATTATCATCATCACCATGACCACGACAGGTGTCTCCGTCGCTTCATGAAGAGTCTGGGCGGGGCGCTGGGCGCGCGCTGCCCGGTGTGTGGGCGGGACGTCAGCGGGGACGACGTGTCCCTGGCCTCCATGGGTCTCCCTGGGGAGCACGAGGAGGAGCCGCCCATCTCCCTGCTGTCCAACTTCGGGGAGATCGTCAAGAAGTTCAACGGCATCCAGCAGAGCCTGCGTCGTCTGAAGGACGAGAGCGTGCAGGCGCGCTCGATGGGCATGACCTACACCAACACGTGCTGTCACCTGTGTCGGGAGTCCCACCCCACGCTCAAAGTCATCCAGGTAAGTTTTTTGGTCCCCCCCCCGGCGATTGTTTTGTTCGGTCTTGTTTCGTTCCGGTGTGTGTGAGAGAGATAGAGGCAGGGGAGGGGGAGGAGGGGGGGTTGCGGGAGAGGGGTAGAGAGAGAGAGAGGGGAAAGAGAGAGAGAACAAGAACAAATGGTTTAATTGCGTGTAGGCCAGTGACCCGTTGCGAACATAACATACAAAACGAAACCTTCATAAAGGCGAGAAACAGAGAGAGAGAGAGAGAGAGAGAGACGAAGACAGAGAGAGAGAGAGGGAGAGACAGAGATGGAGGGAGGGAGGGAGAGAGACACACAGAGAGAGAGGGGGGGGAGAAGGAGAGAGAGAGAAGTCTGAAATAATATGAATGGTTTATTGTATAGGTCTTTCTGCCCGTGACAATAGGGGCGTGAAGGGGTGAGGACCCCCCGTTGTAAAGAACAAACCCAACACATGAGAAGCAAATATAGGGGAAGAAAGAGTGAGAGAGAGTGAGAGAGAGAAAGGGAGAGAAAGAAAGAGAGAGAGTGTTTGTGTGTGTATGTATGTGGTCATTATTGGTTCATGTAATTTGTAACTTTTTCTTTCATGAAAAGTGCCTTGAGCTCTTACAGAGAAAGTGCGCAAAACAAATGTACATTGTTGTTCTTAATCTTTTTCTATTCATCATTATCATTAATGGTCTCTGTTGGTGATGGTATGTGTCTTCGGTCAGTTAAGTGCAGCTCCAGTCCCAGTCTGAGTCTAATGTAAATGTTACTTATGGGCTGTAAATCACCACAGTCTGAGCATTACATGGACAATAGATACTATGTACTGAATAGCTCTTATCGGAGATACTTTACAGCTTGTTCAATATATCTGTCCCCCGGCGACCTTTACGAGCACAGAGAGAGGGGGAGAAAGAGAGTGAGAGAGAGAGTTGGGAGTGGAAGAGAAAGAGAGAGAGGGAGAGAGTTGGGAGTGGAAGAGAAAGAGAGAGAGAGAGTTGGGAGTGGAAGAGAAAGAGAGAGAGGGAGAGAGAGAGAGAGAGAGAGAGAGAGAGAGAGAGAGAGAGAGAGAGAGAGCAATGACACACACTCTGGGTCACAGTAGCACACTGATTTAACGTTTTGTCACGCCTGCCATACGATACCATTGTCCTTGTAGCCATTTTGTTATGTGTGACAGACTACTTGGTATAAATAATGACATGCTTTGAGAGAGAGAGAGAGAGAGAGAGAGAGTGTGTGTGTGTGTGTGTGTGTGTAAACACACACATATATTCCAGCGTCCATAATTTTGTTTAATCAATACATTCCGCAAGATCACTAAGCATATCCCACGTGGACAAGTTTGGCCTTCCTCTTCAAAGGGAAAGACTCGGAAGTTTTCCCCCAAATGGTTATGTAACAACGAGCCGAGAGAGAGATGTTTCATAATCATTTGTTCATATCTTTCACGTACCGAGTAAGGCGGGCCTCAAACACATTTCGTCTCCTGCCCAGAGAGCATAATCACATTCTTGACAGAAGCCAGGCCCAGATAATGTAACAGACCCTACATCCAAACATTTCTATATGATTGACGGCGAGATGCTAAATGTTCAGAACTGTGGGGTGTGTTGAATGCACATCTGTGGATAATACGGCATGTATCTCGCAACCATTGTTCATTCTTTTTACTCGTTTACGTTTACTCGTCCTATATTAGACATTGCACATAACATAAAGTTATGCAAGTAGTCGGTTGGAAAAAAACAGAACTGACTGAATTACTGAAGTTGCTTTCCCGATTACACAACAGAATTCTCCTGTGGGGTGTTCCAGAAAGGTCAAAACGAGAAGACTTTTTGGGTGGGCTTGGGGCGGTGGTGGAGGGGGTTCCAATCAAAATCATGCTCAGACATAGACGTTTCTTCCCTTTGCATGTTTACTTCACACTTTGAACAAAGGGGCCCCTTTTCACTCACAGTGACTCACCGTGTTAAGATCGATGTTATAAAATATCGCTACATTCAGAACACGCTGAGCGTGTGTTCGCATTTCCACATAGACCCATTGTCTTCAACCGCTTCGAAGCGTCAAACCTTGTTGTTGCGCTCACCGAACGATGAGCGAGAAGAAATACAATAATTTAAAGATCAACCGCCGTGGCGAAGCGGTAAATGCCAATGGCAGACAACTGGGACTCGATTGTTCGAACCCCATTTCATTGTGGTGCTTTATATCACACGGTGACTGTCACTGCCCATACTCCCGTAACCCTCAAGGGATGCAGGTGGGGACGCCACGCAGCCGAACACTGCATCCCCTGATTCCATGTCCAGCGGTTATGGGCAAGCGCCTGAACTGTGGCAGAGGTTTTCCTGGATCCATTCAGCTTTGTATTGTGTGTCTGCCCATACCTTCCACTCTCATCATTCCCCATCACCTCTCTCGCCACCCCCACCTCTCTCTCCCTCCGCCGCACGAGTTGTTCCTTTGGAGGAGGATGCTGGGTGTGTGATCTGGTTACAGGCCACACCAGCACTACCATCGCACTGATATTGCGGTAATTCACTGTGTTCTCTTCCTTTGCAATGTTCCCTGGAGGATGGTCTTGCAGACAGAGACCGTTTGATTTCATTACGTGCAGCCCTGATACTTATCTCACTAGTGAGTCAGTGACAGTAAAGGCTTGACTTTGAATTTGATAATAATCTGGGCAGCATCTGTGTGTTGATCTACCTCAGTAAAGGTTTTTAAGATCACTCTACACAACGCAACTGCTGCGTCAGTGTTTGCTACCCTGATTTATGTTTTCACATTGATGGAGTCTCCCGTCGGACCGACGAATGAGTAGGCAGGCAGGCAGGCTTATCTGTCGGTGTGTGTCCTCATATGGGAGAAGAGGCCGATTCTGGATGCGCAGCACTTCCCACAGGTGTTGCAAGGGAAAACGTCTCCAGAAGTTGAGCCCCGCTTCCTTCGCTCACGCTTCTCCTGAATGGCCAGAGTTCTCTTGTTTTCAAACGTCTTTATGCCACTAGAGCACAGCATCCTCCAGCGAGGAGGATGCTGTTTTCACATTAAGGCCATAGCAGTGGGCTTAACCCTTTCACCGCCAGTCAATTTAGAGTACAAAATTCCCTTGTGGTATAAGCACAGAAAAGACAGTGGCTAAGAATAGCTTGGAATTCCCCCCGCGATGTATAGAAAATATGGCCTGCCCTACCACCGAACATTAAGAGCAGTAGGTTCATGGACAACAGACCAGTGAATGTCACTTTCAGTGACATGGGTCCTCTACCACGCCTGTGCATAAATGCGAGCTTGGCGGTGAATGGGTTAAAGTGAAATGAACATGAAGGCGAAAGTCGAGTCATATCAGGCATAACACGTAGCCATCGTCATTGTATTGTATTGTCCACGTGGCGCTATGGCAAGACCACAACGTTACTGATAAGTCACCTAAACTTTACTTCTCTGACAGAACAAAAGAACGGGAGGTGCCCGTTATGCCTCAGGCTCGTTAAAAACTACAGGTCTGTTTGTCCGTAAAGCCACAGGTCCATAGTGCTACATGTACGTTTAAAGCAACTGGTCCGTTAATAAGTGAAACCACAGGTCTCTTATACAACAGGTCCGTAGTGACATAGGCCCTTTAAGAGCAACAGGTCCGTTATCACGTGAAACCACAGGTCCATAGTGCCACAGGTCTGTTGTGCAATAAGGAAAGCACTGATAAATGTTCAGTTATTATTATTATTATTATTATTACTGTTGTTGTTGTTATGCCACATGTCTGTTATGTCACAGGTTTTATAAATGTCATAGGTGCTACCGTCACTGTTGGTAAAGAGTAGCTTAGCAGACGGATGCCACATTCCCATCTGCTGATGGTATTTGTTCGGATGAAACGCTTGTGATACTCTCACGTGAGGTGTCCGTTATGCCACAGATCCATCACTCCACAAAATCTGTAATGCCACAGATGTGGCGCAGCGGTTTCTGTGGCACAGCGCACCTGTGGCATTCGGAATGGACTCGAAAGAGCATTTTGAAAAAGAATCATCTCTGACAAAACAACAACAACAACAACAAACGAACAAAGAACCACACACACACACACACACACACACACACACACACACACACACACACACACACACACACACACACACAATTATTAAATGAATCCTACCCTTCTCTTTTCGCAAACCCCCACCATCCCACAGGAGCACAATCAGCTGCAGGTGCGCCACGAGCGGCCGTCAGTGTGGAGCAACTACTTCTACCGCCTGCAGCAGGGGAAGGTGGTGACCACCTTCTACTCCAAGGTGAACGCCTCCACCATCTGCGTGCCCTGCACGTACCGCGAGCTGCGCGAGAGCCAGGCTCTGCTGCCCTCAGAGGTCAAGGCCCTGCCCGACGTGGACCCCAGCAAGAACCAACAGCTGGTGTTGGCCGAGGTGCGTTAGGGTTTGTTTTGTGTGTGTGTGTGTGTGTGTGTGTGTGTGTGTGTGTGTGTGTGTGTGTTTCTGAAATATTGTTTTTTGTGACTGTATTATTTCATTGAACTTTTTTTTTTTATAGTGGGACTTAGAACTGTTTTGGAAGCTTGCTTGTGCTCTGTGTGTGTGTGTGTGTCTGTCTGTCTGTGTGTCTGTGTCTCTGTGTCTGTGTCTGTGTGTATGTGTGTGTGTGTGTGTGTGTATGTGTGTGTGTGTGTGTGTGTGTGTGTGTGTGTACGAGCTCGGCAGCTGATAGCGCGTCTGTGTGTGTATGTATGTGGGTGTGTGGGTGTGGGTGTTTGTGTGTGTACAAGCACGGCTGCTGATCGTGTGTGTGTGTGTGTGTGTGTGTGTGTGTGTGTGTGTGTGTGTGTGTGTGTGTGTGCGGATGAACACGGCAACTGATCGTTTGGCATAAAAAGCGTTTTCCCTCAATCTTTACCTGAGCGTATGGGTTCAGGTCAAGGTAGCGTTTACAGAGTAAAGGGCGGAGGTATTTCCGATCTCCCAGATGAACAGGTGTACGGATATGTCAGTGCCTGAATCCCCTTTTGCAAGAACAGAGATGCAGCAGAAGATCACATGCACATACACCACATTTCAGAGTTCGGTGGATTATTAAAACACAGACTTAATCTCCAGCATACACCAGCCATGACATCATCATCGGAAAACCGATCTGTGGAAGCGTAACAGAAAGAAAGAGAGCAAGAATAACAATGTAGTGAAGGGATACACACAGAGTTAAATAACCTCGATAGATGTAGCCTTGTAAACTTCGTCCGTTCAAACCCACTTTCCCACACGTGTACGTGTAATAGAACTACAGACAGCAAGATGAGCATGTGCCACGTAAACTTCTATTTTCATTCCTAATTCCTACTTCCCAACACGGATAATAGACATACAGGTAAACAATACGAGCAAGTGCCTGGAGCACCCCCCCTCCCCCCCCCTCTCTCTCTCTCTCCACCCCCCGTCCCCCACCCTTTCACTTCTAAACCCCTCTCTCACACCTGTGATTGGCTAAATGTCCAGGTGGGCAAGATCGTGGCCAAGAACACGGCCCCGCTGATGGCCCTGCAGGGGAAGAGCGTGGTGGAGGTGGACCACAAGATCCGCGTCAGGGAGAGAGCCGACCACTTCGTCTTCCTGGACACGGCGGAGCAGATCGAGCAGATGGTGAGGCGCCAGGAGGAGAACCTGCTGAGGTTCGCCAGCAAGCAGATCCGTGACACGGGGCAGGTGTACCACGTGCAGGAGAGCAACGAGGTGGAGTACGACATGGACGAGACGGCTGTGTAGAGGGGGGGATGTACGTGTACGCCAACCGGCCGTGTCCGGACAGCTCGGAAGAGAGATGTACATAGAGTGCCCCGAGACGTTTGAGTGCAGTGTATCTTATGGATCAGTATGTCGCAGATTTTTTTTTTTTTTTTTTTTTTTTTTTTTTAGTTTGATGCATCCACGGAGCTCTGCAAGAGAGACGTCGCGAAACTTCTTCTTCTTATTTTTTTTAAAACTTAGTGTATCTGAAGGCTAAGTATGTCGCAGAATCTGAGGATGGCGCGCCCACAGAACTCTCCGCAAGACTTTCATTGAACACAGTGTATCTGAAGGATGTGTCTCCACAGAACTTGAACGTAATGTATCCAAAGAACTCTAAACGAGATGTAGGTTCTGTGTCTTTGTGTCTGTGTGTGTCTGTGTGTGTGTGTTTGTGTGTCTCTGTGTCTGTGTGTGTGTGTCTGTGTCTGTGTGTGTTTGAACCGGTTGTAGCCATACAACTCTCAAAGAGACCAGCCTCAGTAGTTTGGACATGGGTGACCCAGTGTGACTATCAACAGAGTTTGAACGCAACGTATCCCACAGAGCTTTGAACAAGACATAGCTTCAGTTTTAAATGTGATGTAGATCCGAAAGATAAGCATCCACAGTTTGAACGTAGTGTCCACACAGATTTCTGTACAAGGCGTATCCATGGAGCTCAGAGGGAGATGTATTCACAGAACTAGAAAGGGCTGTATCCACGGAGGTTCATGTGAAACATATTATTAATGTAACCAGAGTACGGACACTAAAAATACAAATGACAGTTAATATGATTGCGAAGTAGGTATATATCCACAGCTTGAGGAACGACACAATGTGCTGTATAAATGTGACTGAAGTGTAGACATCTGGGATTATCTATGTTCTGCTGAGCTCTCTGTGGCTGTATGCACTCTGTGTAGGGCCGTGTGGTTTGTATGGATCTCTGTTCATATATCACGTCGCTCTGTGTGGAGCTGAGGGATCTGTTTGGATGTCTGTTTGTACAGCAGGACAGCAGTGAGATGGAGAACGACATGGGCGGTCACTTGAGACACGCGAAGACCAGCTCTGAACACAGATGTGTGAACGAGACAGAGTACAGTATGAGTGACACCAAGGTGTACAGACGCAGACATCGTGTACACAGCTGTGTACGACAGTGCTTTGTGTAGATCTTTGTGTATCACGTGTAAGGACGAGGGAGTATCCATGTTCACTGTCTCTGTATGTGATTTGTGTAGATTTCGATGTCTGCGCTGTTTATTCCATTGTCCACAACGTGCTGAAAAGACAGGGGAATGGATAGCGGCACCGATGAAAAGAAATGTGTCAAAGAATAGTACAGTACTATACAACTCCATGACTGTGCTGTTTATACACCACGCGTAGGAAAGCAACAGAATGGAGTTTCACATGGATACATCTGAACTGTTCACAGAAGAAAAGCGAGAGACAGCTGGGCGTACTGTGCTATATTTGAAGGCCGCTGCCTGCAGTCGCATTTGGTGTTCCATGGCTGTTCTTTGGAGTACAACATTAGCTGTGACAGGATTTAGACCTCTGTGGCTTTTTTTTTTTTTCATTTAGAACGTTTGTGTGTCCACCCATCACACCCTAAGAGCAACGTGGTGTAATAAGCGGAATAATGATTATATAGAGGAGTTGTGCTGTGTTTAAGGCTGTATGAGTCTACTCAACATCATACCAGAGTTTGGTGGGTGTTGGCTGTGCTCTGTTCAGAGGTGTGTGGCCGGGCTGTATTTGTAGCGTTTTATCGCTGAACGCCGTTCTGGCGGTGATGTCCCAAAAAAATGCACTGAAGTTTTGTTGCTGCAAGGAAACTGGGAGATGTGCACGTGATGGTGCTCTGCTTGGCGCTGTGTGACGACACTGGTGGAACACAGATGTGGACAAAACCAATATGATTATACAGACTTCACAAAAAGTTATGGACTGCTTCATAAAAACGAGCATGTTTTCACGAAATCTTAAGAAATCGAGATATGATTTAAATTATGAAAGCTGCTTATGGTATATCACTGGCCTCTCATTGAATAAATAAAGAATTGGCTGATTCAGGTACACTTGCAACATGAACAGTTTGAAAAATGAATTTGAGAACTCGATGCTTTAGTCAAGAATTCACAGCTGTTCAGTGGTTTATAAACGATATCTGTGTGTTTCCATCAAAAAAACAACTGCAAGAAAGCATCTCTGGTTGTAAAGTGGTGTTCATTACAATGGCTGCATACACTGCCATCTACGGAAATTTCACTATGCCACAAGAAGAAAACTGTGCAAATTCCCAAGCGGTCCTAACATTTTATGAACCCCTGTATATAGTTATGCAACAGAGACTGAAAAGGGGACATGTTATAACACACCGGAGGACAGACTGCTGTAGAAAACTTGGTGCTTCGGTATGTGATCGTTGTCGAAGATTCGTCTCGGTAATGGATATAGGGCATCTGTGTGTGTGTGTGTGTGTGTGTGTGTGTGTGAACGCCTGCTCGTGAACTCCCTTCCTTTAGTACCAACTTAAGTGTGGGAATGCTTTTGACTGCAAACGCTGAAAGGTGTTGGTCTGATTTGTTTGTGCTGTTGAGATAAGTACAGTGGGTTTTTTTCCCCACGTGTGGAGTATAGTTCACGTGCATGTGCCATGGCTGGATGATGGACTGTCGTGATGTTGTTGCCGAAAAGACCAACAGAAGGCGAAACAGCTGAGGGAAGAAGGGTGTGTTACACAACTGTCTACTTACATGCGTGCATGTGGCTAAAATTGCACTGAAAACGAGTAAACTATTTTCAGACTTATTTTAAACACACACAACTAGCACACACGTGCGCACGCGCGCGCGAGCTCACAGACACACAGACACAGACAGACAGACAGACAGACACACACACACACACACACACACACACACACATCCTTGCCATGTACGAGTGAGTTTTTCTCGTGGGGGTTTGCCTATGCCTTATGTACGGTACATTATTGATGAGGTGGAGATTACTGTGGCCATGTGTACAGTAGACTGCCTGTTTTGGGTTTTTTTTTTTCAAGTGTTTCTGTCAGGTTTTTGAAATGATGGTTGCAGTTTGAATATTGGACTTTCCAAGGAAAAGTAGCCCAACCGAATTTGTGCTTTGCGGGGTCAATTTTGGCGCGAACCGGACACATGTGATTTTCATACGAATGTTTTTCTCATATTCCATCAATCAAGTTGTAATTACTTAATTTTGGAAGGAAGGTTTAGCACTTTATTATTATTACTAGTTGTAGTTGTAGAAGCAGTAGCAGTTGTATAAGTAGTCGGAGCTTTTTTTTTTAAAATTATCATCATCATCACCATCATCGTCATCATCATCACATTATTTTTATTTTATATTTTTTAATTCAGTTTATGCAATCGATGGTTATAAAAGTGACAAGTGTTGAAATCGACATGGACAGATTTAGGTGATGGTGAGTGTTAACATGCTCATTTTAGGCATTCGTGATTTATACTGTTTAGTTGTTCACAAACTATATTTTGTTCTTTTTTTGTTGTTGTTGTTGTTATTTTGGTTGGTATTCTATAGAAATTTACAATTCAAAATATTTCCAGTTAAGATTTTTATATATTTTTCACCTTTCATTGCTCCGAAAACTATCAGATTCAGCTACTGTATGCCATAAGCGTATTTTTTGGAGAAGATTTCATCATAGTGGTCTACTTTATTGAAGGATACTTTTTTTTTCATGATACTGTTTCGAAAAGCTTACCTGTGAAGCTTAAGTTGTTCCCTTCTAATGTTATTATAGACGCAAGGATCACAGTATATGAGCCGTTGTATTAAGGCACTGCCGCTGTACATTGTTGCTGTATATTGTTGTTAAACCAAAAAAAAAAAATCTTATCAAAATTTGACATGGCACTTCCGGTTCAGTTTTGTTCAGTTAAAAACATCATGCAAGTTCTTGGGCTTTCTTAGATTATGCATAAGAATGGATCTTATATATATATATATAATTGTATATTATGTGGGCCATTATAATGTAGTCCGGTAAAATGTGGGGCTTATGTCTGTTGCGGTGCTAAATTATTCGTCACGAGCTTACACATTCATCCCTGTCTGTCTGTCTGTCTGTCTCTCTGTCTCTCTCTCTCTCTCTCTGACACACACAGACATATATATATATATATATATATATATATATATATGTGTGTGTGTGTGTGTGTGTGTGTGTGTATGTGTGTGTGTGTGTGTGTGTGTGTACATACATACACACACATATACATATAAATGTGTGTGTGTGTGTGTGTGTGTGGTGTCGTGTCGTGTTGTTGTTGGGTTTGTTAATCTCTGCTGTGTTATGCTGTATTGTTTCAACGTTATCGATTATCGGAAAATCGATCGTTGAGCAAAAAAAGTATTGAAGGTTATCCATACACACCAGCGAAGCAACTGGATGGGGTATAAAACCTGATTACAAGGAATGCACAGAAGATGATGTCAACTGCACAACACCTTTCGTGCAAACTTGATATGTTCTTCAGTACTTGTGCACGAAGTTAGAAAGACTGAAAGAAAGCAAAAGAAAGGTCAACTTTAACACATGTTTCTATGGACATACTACTTTTTTTTTAGAAACACACACACACACACACACACACACACACACACACACACGCACATATGCACACACACACACACACACATATATGCACACACACACACACACACACACACACACACACACACACACACACACACACACACACACACACATCTCAAGTGTCACGCTTTCCTGCGGAGATAAAGCAGTGTGCAAGTCTCTCTTGGCTTTATGCAAATCATATTTTGTTCAGGCGCAGTGGAGCGAACAGGCAGGTGACCTTGCCCTTTCTTTATCCCCCCCCCCCCCCCCCCAACTGACACCCCTGCTGCTCCCCGCCCCCTCACCCCCTCCCCCAAACACCCCCCCCCTCCCCCTCCATAACCCCGTTTCTCCTTTCCTGTTTGCGCCCCTTACCCCTTCCCTGTTAAGACCCCCTTCTTTCAACCACACATTGATGATATTCAAAACATAATACACCGAAAACTTTGGAGTTTTTTTTTTGTTCTGTTCTGTTGGGTTTTTGGGTTTTTTTTCATGTGCAGTCAGTGTATAAGCGCAGTTTCTTACTAGTAATTCAAACTACCTCCGCTTTCGCGCATAGGCCTTTTACACTATTCCTTTCAAAAATAGAAGAATAACTCTCTCTCTCTCTCTAGTTTTTTTTTCTTTGAGGGCTTTATATATGTGTATATATGATATATACACATACATATATATATATATATATATATATATATATATATATATCAGTTGCGCTTCTTCCATTGATCTCGTGAAACAACAAAAATATCGTTTCATTTCGTTATTTTCTTTATAATAGCGGATTTTAAGATATTGAAAAAAAATATATTAAAAAAAAAAGAACGTATTAAAAATGTAACTGAACCTGGCTTTCCTGTTACCGGAGACCGGAGCCGTTCAGTGTTTATCCTGTCAAGAACAGCTTAGTAAAGGATGGGTGTGGGGGGTTCATAATACCACGGAGCCCCCCCCCCCCACCCCCCTATCTCCCTTCAACCCCCTCCCTTCACATCCCCCCCCCCACACACACACACCTCCCCTATGACTCCCTCCTCTATACATGCAATCAACCCCCACAACACACACACACACACACACACACACAAAGAACATCCCCCCCCCCCCCTTGACACTGCCACCCTCCACCCCCACTGCCCCCCCTGCTCTCTCTCTCTCCCCTCCCCCTACCCCCAATCCCTCACCACCACCACCACCCACCAACACCACCCACACACAACTTAGTCTCGCCTTTCTTTCTTTCTTGGCTGTTGTTGTTGTTGTTTATGTTCTCAGTCACATGCTTGTAATGAATAAACGTTATTCGATTTCCTCTTGCATACTATACTTTGTTTTCTTGCTGTTGCGATGCATTCACTTTAGACTCGTTGCATGTTCAATCACAATGTTGCGGATGTGAAAATGGCTACTCGATCGGTGCTTGCAAAGCGCTAAATACTACCTGAATGCACAGAGATTGTGCAGTGATTCTTCTCTCTCTCTCTCTCTAAATACTACCTGAATGCACAGAGATTGTGCAATGATCTTCTCTGTCTCTGTCTCTGTCTCTCTCTTTCCCATCAGCTTTAATTATATTTAAATCTGAACACATGTATTTCAGCCTGAACTGCACTGTACTGTTGTTGATTAGATCAGATCTCATTTGCTGAGTGTTTGTTTTGGGGTTGTTTTTTTTAAACTCACAATATATAAATATATGTATATGTGCTTACACGGACGTTTAACATTGTGTATTGATTCGGATTCTTGGTGTCCGATTGTTTTTGTTTTTTCCATTCACATCGCTGTCTTGATATATCTGCATTTAAACTATGCTGTTTTGTGCCGGTGACCATTCATCATTATTATTAGTCTTCCCCGTTTTCTTTTTCTCCTTCATCTTCCTCTTCTTCTTTTTTTTTTTATATCATTGTTATCATTGTTGTTCTTGTTGTTGTTATGTCATAATCATTGTTTATTAATCTTATATACATGCGAGTTGCCATGTACAGTATAATAGACAGAATCACTATGTTATATTGACTTTTTTTTTCGTGTTCTGGGGGAGAAAACCCAATGAGATAAGTTACAAGATACGCGGGATAACAACTGTTCATATTTCATTTGTTTAGTTTTTGACAGAACATGTTTCATTCTACGCATAGAAGTGACCTGCTTACGTTTTGTTGTTGGTGTTGTTTTACTTCCTGATTAACTATTATACACTTTAGCTTAACTTTGTTCAAATTTGGGATGGAATCTCTTGAACGGAGAATAGAATTAACAGTAACATAAAAAAAAAAAACCCACTGGTGCTGAGAAACAGTTTTTTTATGTTCAGTTTTGTCCATAATTACTTATTCTGCCAATGAAACTGCCGTTTGGCAATATTTCACCATTTGAAACGACCACATTGTACGATGAAGGAATTACTTTGCTGTACAGTGCTGTGTTGTTGTTTTTTTCCCCTCTGTCGCTCTCTCCCTCTGTCTGTCTGTCTCTGTCTCTGTCTCTCTGTCTCTCTTTCTCTCTGTCCCCCTCTCTCTCCACACAAACACACGCACGCGCCCGCGCACACACACACACACATACACACACACACACACACACACACACACACACACACACACACAGATAGATAGATAGATAGATAGATAGACAGACAGATGTCAAGTTTGTGTAATGTGGAAGAAGAAGGATCTCAGCCAAAATATGATCACATCTGTAGAAAAAATAGAAACACGAAGGTAAAATAATAATAATAACAACACACAAATTCATTAAAAAAAAGATCACTCAAATGATAATGTCAGCTATATACCTACTGAACGTTTCGGAAACGACGAGTTTGCATTGAGGTTATTTGAAAACAAATTCCAAAAATTCAGCCCGTCGAGCTTCCAAAGAATAATAATCATCTGTATTAATAATGCACCCTCGTGCTTTCTGCCAAGTTCAGCTGATGGACACTTCCGTACCAGCTAGAACAAGATACCTTCTGCCTCACACCAAAACCACGTATTATGTGGTCTGCCTTGAGATGTGAATTTGATGATGATGATGATGATGATGATGATGAAATTTACGGCGTATGGACTTTTATTTTATTTTATTTCATTGGTTCTTTTCCAGCCATTACCCACCCATACCCAGGCATAACGCAGGCTGCAACAAAATGTGTGTGTGTGTGTGTGTGTGTGTGTGTGTGTGTGTGTGTGTGTGTGTGTGTGTGTGTGTGTGTGTCTTATTTTTCTTTGCCTCTGTCTTCTTTCTATCTGTTTCATCATCATCGTCGTCGTCGTCGTCATCATCATCATCATCTTCATCTCTCTCTCTCTCTCTCTCTCTCTCTCTCTCTCTCTCTCTCTCTCTCTCTCTCTATTGTCCATACCCCTCTCCATCTTCTTCTCTTTTCTATGTGTCTGTGTCTGCGTTTGTCTTTTTATGTTTGTGTCTGTCTCTATCTGTCTTTACCCACCACCCACCCCCATCTCGCTCTCTCTGTATATGTGTTCGCGCGCGCGCCTCTGTGTGTGTGTGTGTGTGTGTGTGTGTGTGTGTGTGTGTGTGTGTGTCCATGTGTATATTTGTGCGCGAGTGCGCAAGTACACGTTTATGCGTTTTGGCATCAGTAAAATGTGCTTGTAATCATAATACCCAATTTCACACCTGCTGAACACAATTTGATCTCAGTGCATAAATTATATGTGCACTAGTCAACGATTGAGAAGATGTGCGGGGCTGCAGGTGTCCTGTTTATCTACACCCCCCCCCCCCCCCCCCCCAACCCGTCCCCCCCCCCCCCCCTTTTTTTTTTTTCGTTGATTCATCAGCGATTCACTCTCCCACCCATTGTAAAAACAAAAATCGTTTTAATTTTCCTCGCGACCAACTTTGCTTCCCTCTTGCCACCCTTTGTTTTATGCCTTGCTCGTGTTGGAAATGTCTTTCAGATAGATTTTATTCCTTCTGTGTGTGTGTGTGTGTGTGTGTGTGTGTTTCGTGTTGCACGAGCGACTATATTTCACTGAATCAAAGTGACTTTGACTCAAAAAAATACAACAGAAAAGACGGCATTGCTTCTGTTCCTTGGGCTTGAATAAATTCCCGTCACCGTAATACTGTTCTTCCCGTGAGCAAACGCGCGCAACGGCAGGCATGTTTGTGCAAAAACAAAAAAAAAGCTATGCAACTGGTGGTTTGGAGGTCGTTTGTTGTTTTCCTTTTGTGATCCTCTCTCTCTGTCTGTCTGACTGTCTGCACCCTCCCCCCCCACCCCACCCCCCACCCCGGGCCCCCAGCCTCTCTCTCTCTCTGTCTTTGTCTCTCTCTCTCTCTCTCTCTCTCTCTCTCTCTCTCCTTGCCTCCCTCTCTCTCCGTCACACGTCTCAAAAGAAAAAGAAAAAAAAAGGCCTACGTTTATATGGCCATTTCTCTTCAACTATTTATTGCCTAATAACGTTTGGGTTTTGTTGGGGGCTGAGTGGGTGGGGTTTGTGTGTGTGTGTCTGTGTCTGTGTGTCTGTGTCTGTGTGTGTGTTTTAAAACGAACAGGAATGGTTATTGAGCTACTGAGCCCCCAAACCCTACCCCCCCTCTCCTCCTCTTCCTCACCCACTC
>NC_134881.1:7700845-7833345 GCF_041734735.1 Babylonia areolata
ATTCTTTTCGTTTTGTTTCGCGTCTGTCATACTGTCATCAATTTTCTTTCATTCCTTCTGTCTGTCTCTGTGTCTGTCTGTGGTTCTCGCCTCCTTTCTTTTTCATATTTTTATTTATTGATTTATTCATCATTTATTTGTTTATTAATTTATTTATCTATTTTTCATTCTATTGTGCTGTCGTCAAAGTTGGCAGAACAGCAAAGTTGTAATGTATTCTTCACAACTCTGTGGAGGAAAAAAAATGTATGCAACTGCGTCAGTCTGTCAGTGTTCACGGGCAACATGTGGCGAACAGCTGTTGCCAGCTGATCGAACGGCCTGTGTTTTGGGCGAGCGGGTGCCTTTTCATCCCCGGACAACCCCTGCTGACTCGGGAGTTTCAGTACAGTATGAAAGCCACGGTTTGATCTTCCAACAGATGGGTGTGGTGGCCGAATGGTTAGAGCGCTCGATTCTCGTCCGACCTATATTAGTGGAGTGTGGCCTAGAGGTAAATTCTGTAGAAAAATCCACTTGATGGGAAAAAAACAAATAAAATTGCACGCAGGAAAAAAGAATACACACACACACACACACACACACACACACACACACACACACAAAGGGGGAGGGGTGGCGCTGGAGAGAACAGCCCGAATTTCACACAGAGAAATATGTTGTGATAAAAAGAAATACAAATACAATATTAGTTTCCTGACTTCGTTTCCCGGTTTCGGTGCACCTGGCTGGTAAAAGGTGGGGGGTTTTCCGATCACCAAGGCTGATTTATATGCAGACCTCCTTGTGTCGGAACCCTCTTTTTTCTTTTTCTTTTTTGTTTTTTTTTTAGCTGCGCCATCATCTGCACCGTTTCAGTGGCACTCCCACGCCGCTAATTTAGTTTGCGACACCCGGGCTCGTCCGTCACAGTTCCAGCGTCGGCAATCCGCAGGGAACCATCGATGTTAGGTCGCCAGGAAGCCACACACCAGAGGAGACCCTGCACTGCTGCTGAGTCACTTCGGTGGTGTTCAGTGGAGCCTGTTCTGATTTAACGTACTTAGGACACCACCTACTAAGGCCCCTACTAACGACAATAATGGCTTAGTCGCGGAGCCATACTGAGTGAGCGTCCCTCCCAGAGTGGAGACCGCCACCACGTCCCCCAAACAACAGCCCCCCATGAATCTGCCAACACTGAAGACATTGACAGGACTCGCCCCAAGCACAGAAGTGGATGGGTATCGAAACTGAGGTCACCATGAGAGCAGGGCATGAAAGGTCACAGACTTTGAGACTGTTTTGTTTATATTGATGATGATGGAGAAGGAGGATGACGATGACGATGTTGCTATGGAGGTCCATTTTGGTTTGGGACTGCGTGACAAGGATGTACTCTACGCTTCCTGTCATAATGGTATCCCGGCGTTAACCAGGCCCGAGAGATACAGACACTTGCAGCGTTGGTCAAGTAATTAGAGCAATACACCCAAAGACGCACCCTTGAAGTGGATGACACTCGACTGTATGGTCCCAGGCTCCCCATTTAATCCCACAGCACACTCAACTCTGAGTAGGAGCTGGCAGCGAGCCGAAAAACCCACCGCCGATGGGGTTCAAACCCGCGTCCTCCCAGCCGTCAGTCCGCCACGCTAACCACTTCGCCACCTACGCAGAAGATTAAATACGCACGTTTAAGATCCTGTTGTCCATGTCAGCGGTCAGTGGTGTATGGAAACAAGAACATACCAAGCATGCGCGCTCCCGAAAACGGAGTATGGCTGCCTGCATGGCGGGGTAAAAACGGTCATACACGTAACAATTCACTTGTACATAATGTATACGAGCGAGCGCGGAAGATCTGACAGAGATACAGCCAGGATAAGGCAAAAAAAAGAGAATACAATGCTTGATATAAACACACACACACACACACACACACACACACACACACACACATTGCAGTGGGAAGTCATTCACAGTTTAGTCTTTTGTGAAGGACTATGACTCTCAAGCTAGGAAGCACAACTGCACTGGCTGTTAGTGCTGCAGCTTTGGGGGCTAGTTGGCCTTTGGGAGCCATCCTAACGCCGACTGTCCTAAAACCCTCTTGGCCGAGAGAGTGGGGATGTAACTTAGGCAAGACACTCTCCACTATAATCGAATTCTAGCCCAGACATTTGGGACAGCAGTTGCCTCTTTTGCTGTTCTGATGATCATAGTCGGACACGACTGACTATCATTCAATATATATACATATATATATATATATATATATAGAGAGAGAGAGAGAGAGAGAGAGAGAGAGATGCAAATATTTTGCTTGTATATGTGAGAGGGAGATGGAAGAAGTTTCAGCAGTGCCCACTATAGACCATTGTTAGAAAGTGACACCCGTCCCCCGCCCCCGCCCCCTCCTACCCCAACCCCCACTCCCGCCCCCAAAGCAGTGCCCCATGCCAACCTTTTCTGTTTTATGTGTATCGCTCGGACCGATTTTCTCCCTCGTCTGGAGACGCCGTGACAAAATGTATTCTACCCTGGCCTTTTGATCTTGTGTTCATCAACTCGAAGCCCCGTTTGTATCCTTGGGAAGGACACTTTACTCCTGTTTTTTTCACTCCACCCCACGGAGGTGTGCATTGGGTACCCGACTTTGTGATGTGATGGCCAAGAGGTAACGCGTCCACCTAGGAAGCGAGAGAATCTGAGCGCGCTGGCTGGTTTGAATCACGGCTCAGCCGCCGATATCCCCCCCCCCCGCCACCCCCCTCCCTCCCGCCCCCTCTACTAGACCTTGAGTGGTGTCTGGACGCTAGTCATTCGGATGAGACGATAAAACGAGGTCCTGTGTGCAGCATGCACTTAGCGCACTTAAAAGAACCCACGGCAACAAAAGGGTTGTTCCTGGCAAAATTCTGTAGAAAAATCCACTTCGATAGGAAAAACAAATAAATCTGCACGCAGGAAAAAATACAAAAGAAAAAGAAAAAGAAAAAAAAAAGGGGGGGGGGGGGGGGCTGTAGTGTAGCGACACGCTCTCCCTGGGGACAGCAGCCCGAATTTCACACGGAGAAATCTGTTGTGATAAAAAAGATAAATATAAAATGCGAAACTGGGGAAGGTTAAACACGGCGGAAGGAGGGGGTTGGGTCCGGCCACCTTCCTATGCCGATCCCAAGACACAGTGGATCTTATCAATTCACTGAAGTAAAAGACTATATGCAATGTTTAACCCTTTTAAGTTCAAGCTGTGGGCAAGGTTACCCGCGATATAATCACCTGTGTCCGTTGCCTAGATGGCAGTCAGTCGTTGGGAACAGAGCTAACCGACTGTTTTGCGTTAAGTCCATGTCGTGTGCAATGATCTCCAGTTTCGACAACGACAACTGTAACAGGGTGGAGACGACAAAATTATGCAACAGGGTGGAGATGATTCAATATGTCATCCCTGAAACCACGTCGACGATAGCGCTCAATCAGAACGGTGGGATAGGCGTACCCTGAATCAATAGGCTTTGTATCGAACTGCAGTATTTTTACACCCCAGCGCACGCACGCGCGCACCTGTGTGTGTCACGGTGTGTGTGTGTGTGTGTGTGTGTGTGTGTGTTCAGTTGATAAGAAGGTAAAATTATTTCAGAACTAAAACTGATTGTTGACATATTGTTCTTAAGGAGGAAGGTGGCAGAATGGTTAAGACGCTCAGCTGCCAATACAGAGAGTCCGTGAGGGTGTGGGTTCGAATCCCGCTCTCGCCCTTTCTCCTAAGTTTGACTGGAAAATCAAACTGAGCGTCTAGTCTTTCGGATGAGACGATAAACCGAGGTCCCGTGTGCAGCACGCACTTGGCGCACTGAAAAAGAACCCATGGCAACGAGAGTGTTGTCCTCTGGCGAAATTACGTAAAATGAAATCCACTTTCATAGGTACATAAATATGTAAGCATGCACTCAAGGTCTGACTAAGCGCGTTGGGTTATGCTGCTGGTCAGGCATCTGCTCAACAGATGTGGTGTAGCGTGTATGGATTTGTCCGAACGCAGTGACGCCTCCTTGAGAAAGTGAAACTGAAACTGAAACTCTTAATTCAGTTTAGATATAACAGTCACAAATTACCTATTGAGACTGGTAGATGTTATGAAATACCACGTCAGTTAGCCTTAGCTACTTATTTGTCGTATGAATGATGCAATATTCCTCAAAGCGGGACTCGCCACCCAAGTCTGACTCGTTTCCCACTCGACATGAGACACGGACACTTACACAACGCATTGTCCAGTGTCCTGGATTGGAAGAGCAGGTCAGAGGCTTGTTAGTTAACACAGTCGGGTTATTTCTTGTGTCTTCATATTCAGACCTCTCTGGGTAAGGGGCGAGAGTCCCCAGATTTTGCCTCAGTCTTCTAGCTCACACACACACACACACACACACACACACTTGCATCAACTCCCCCCCCCCCACCCCCCCTCCTTCTACACAGCTTGAACTGACAGTCAGCGGAATGTTGCATATGCACATGTAATGGGCGCACGTCAATGTCGGCACGTTTGTTAACGACCCTCGCCCACACATTATTACACCCCCTTCTTCCTTCAGCTTTTCGTTCCATTTAATTATCTTGGCCCACCTGTTGTACTCTCCCCCTCCCGTCTCTCCTTCTGCCCAAGATCTTCTCCCCTTTCCCCTTCCCATAGTCCAGCTTTGTTCCACACAATTAAATATCTTCCCCAAACAGTTATCCTACCTCCTCCTCCTCCGCTTCACACCCTCTCTTCGTGCTCCCTAAGACACCCCTCCCCTCACCTCCCTCCACTTTCATCTTTCACCAACTCTGTAGCTCTTTGTTTCCATCTAATTCCCTTCCCTTAGTAATGACAATATATTTCCCCATCCACACATTTCCTCGTCCCCAAATCCCCATCCACTCACCCTTCCCCTTCCCTCCTGCCCCACGGCATGACAGAATGGTATCAGCACAGTTATCAACATTCAGCCCATCCTCTTCTCTCCAAAGAAAGCAAAGCGTTTGAAAAATGCAATAAAACTGACAACACACAATAAAAATAGAATGAAATAAAAGCTGTGCTAAAGCAACAAAATGACAAACACAACGTGGACGATCATCACTATTTCCAAGGACTGAATTTACCACCACCAGCATACACACACACGCGAAATAGATCAAAATAAACATGAAATTTCTAAATCTATTCCCTGTAATGGGGTGGTAATAACAGGCTAAGTGAACAGAAACAGAACTGTTGTCCCAACAAGGACTGGTAAAGGTAATCTCCTAAGCAGAAAGAAGCGAATATAAAAGTAGCTTGCTTATTTCCTAACTGAAAAAAGGGTTTTTACATGCAGATGAATCACTGAAATATGAATAGTAGATCTACCAAAGACCATTTGTAATAAAACGGTGTTTGAATCTACTGCAAACTCTCAATACCCCCAGACTTATTCCATTTTCACAACGAGAATATAAAAAGGGTGCATGAAACAAAAAGTAGTAACAAAGCACACAGTAGGGTTGCATATTCGGTTTTAAACACTATGCAAGTTATATCCACATTATCTTTTCGTGTGTCGTCATGCGACAGCTGTTCTGTTCGTGCAATTTTTTATTGTCCGGGTGTCAGTGTCCAGTAATCTAAAACACGGACTGGAATTAAGGATCATATTGTATGAAAGTAAATTTGTGCACAACATTTATTACATACAATTTGGTTTTAAGCCTATAATGCTGGGATTTTAAAGACTGGAGTGAACAAACCACCCCAACCTTGTCCCAACCTTGTCCCAAGAACCGAAACGCTCCCTGGTATTGCTGACCATGACACAGTGTACATGGAACTGCAGATCCATCCCCCAAAGAAACGCCAACCCCAGCGACTCATTCCCATCTACACTGAGGAATGCAAGGAGCCACTAAGAGAGTCAGTGCAGAAGATGAATGATTACATCATGAGCACCTTTGACGAGAAGAGCAATTTTGAGGAAGTGTGGACTGAAATGCGCACTGGCCTGAGTCAAACCCTCTCAGATCACGTCCCCCATAAGCAAACAAGATCCAAGCCAAGCCTCCCCTGGGTTGACTATGAGACCAAGAAACTCATACACAGACGAGACTGAGTCCATAGACGCATGAAGAAAAACGGAGATGAGGCCCTCAAACAGGAATTTAAGGCACTCAAGCGCCTTATCCGGAAACGTCTACGTCGCGCCTACTGGAGACACGTAGAAGGCCTGATCTCTGACGAAGGAGAAAACCAGACCACCTCCAAGAAGAAGTTCTGGAGCTTCATCAAAGCAAGAAGAACAGAAGGAGTGGGCGTCTCCCCAATTAAAGAAGCCGGGAAACTTATCTCTGACCCCAAAGAGCGAGCCCAGATCTTAAATATCCAGTTCCACTCAGTATTCAGCCCCAAACACACCATTACAGCTGAAGAGTTCGAACAGCAGTGCCCCCCTGGACCAAACCCTCTAGACTATCCATCATGTGCTGATATAAACATCACAGAAGATGGAGTTAGAAAACTCCTGCTCAACCTCAACCCCAATAAAGCCTGTGGCCCAGACGGCATTACCCCCAGACTTTTGAAGACGGTTGCAGAGGAGATCACTCCAGCCTTCACCCTGCTCTACCGCATTTCATACTCCTCTGGCACCCTGCCACAGGACTGGAAACAGGCCAACATCACACCTGTCTTCAAAAAAGGAGAAAAATACAAAGCTGCAAACTACCGCCCCATCTCCCTCACCTGCATAGCCTGCAAGCTGATGGAACATATTATCACCAGCCACATCATGTCCCATCTTGAGAACAATAAGATTCTCTGTCCAGAGCAGCACGGCTTCCGACGCAGACGGTCATGTGAAACGCAACTCTTAGGGTATGTGGAAGAAGCGACTAGAGAGATAGAGAAGGGAAACCAGGAGGACACTATCATCCTCGACTTCTCAAAGGCGTTCGACAAAGTTAGCCATACCCTACTTGTCCACAAACTACGTCGTTACGGCATCAGAGGACGCACCAATGCCTGGATCAAGGACTTTCTCAAGGACAGACAGCAGGCTGTGGTAGTGGAAGGAACAAGATCCGACCTTCTACCCGTGGAATCTGGCGTCCCTCAAGGCTCGGTTCTAGGGCCGAGTCTCTTTCTTCTATACATAAATGACCTCCCTGATGGCATCAAGTCGAAGATCCGCTTATTTGCCGATGACACCCTGTGCAGCAAGACCATCATGTAGAAAAATGACGAGCAAGTGCTGCAAGATCTACACTCCCTTACCACCTGGGAGGAGAAGTGGTCCATGGAGTTCCATCCACAGAAGTGCTCAACGCTGAGAGTTTCCCGGAAAAGGAACAAGACCGCCCCTGCGTATGAGCTACATGGTCAGAAGATTGAAAACGTCAGCACCACTAAGTACCTGGGCGTCAACATTCAGGACAATATGCAGTGGGAATCCCACATTGACTCCATCACCAAGAAAGCCAGCAAAACCCTAGGCTTCGTCCGGCGCAACCTCAAGATCGGCAACAAGAAGACAAAGGAAACTGCGTACAAAGCCCTTGTTCGCCCACTTCTTGAGTATGCAGCCAAGTCTGGGATCCCTACACTGCAAACGAGGTTGAGGCCCTCGAGAAGATCCAACGAAGAGCAGCAAGATGGGTCTCAAATCGCCACCGCCAAACATCATGCGTGGATCCATCCTCAGTTCACTCAATTGGCCTCCCCTACAACAGCGCCGCAAGAAAGCCCGCTTGGAGATGTTCTACAAATTCCACCATGGTATCATCTCCATCAACTCCAAGTACCTGCCCAAGCCATCTAAGAGCAGGCTGAGCTGTAGAACGAACAACAGCCTGAGCTACGACATTCCCTCCTGCACAACACTGTACAGGCAGATGGCATTCTTCCCAAGGACCATACCAGAATGGAACAAGCTGCCTCAGGAAGTTGTGACAGCCGAGTCACTGGGCTGCTTCAAGTCCAGACTGGCCTCTCATCTCTAAAAGTGAATCCCCCCCACCCCCCTATTCCCCCCCTCCTCCTAACCACCCATACACCCCAAATCACCCACCGCCCCCCCTCCCCCCCGCTCACAGCTGATGCAGAGGCTTGGCATCATGTCAGTGCACGCTGAACGTACACTGGCTGGCCAGGTCGCAAAAAAAAAGGAGGGAAGGAAAGGGAAAAAAAAAAAGTTTTTTTTTTTTTCAATCCTCACAACAGGGCAATCCTCAGCAACCTCCCCAAACTACAACAGAACCATCAATAAAATGATGTTGGTTGTACAAAGGAAGAAGAAGAAGAAGAGAAAGCAACGGTTCGTGTCAATTCCAATCCAAGATTCTCCAAAAACTCATCCCACGCGTCAGGTTTTCGAAGAGAGCACCCGTTGTTGACTGCAGACGACTGTTTCTATCTTGTGAGTTTCTCAGTTTCATTTTATTTTATTTATCTGTCAGCAAAGTCATAATGCACCGGCAGAATAATGTGAACATGTTGTTAAAGCAGAACAAAAAATCATCTGTTTACAGTTGGTTTATTGTGTGGTTGGAATTTAGCAGACCAAACGCACTCACAATGATTACTTCCCTGTGGACAAGAATTCAAAGAAGCTGATTACGTAGTTTAGATCTAATTATTTTTCACGATGCCTATAAAGTTATTGATCATTTTCTGAATTAAACATTGGTTAACAATAACCCTGGTTGTATCTGGATTCCTAAACATGCCACCATTGTTATCTGAGTAGTAATTTTGATAGATATAAGATAAACTTTGATAACAAACAAATCATCATCATCCAGTTGACGGCCACAATCGTCTTGTCGATTACTCTGCCGCGACTAGAGGGTTATGTGGAGATAGAGATGCTGTCGTATAGAATAGATAAAGAACTAGACAGATGTACAAGAAAAAAAAGTTAACATTACACCTCCTCTTTGTGGGCTTTATCAGCAGACTGCTGCTTTTCGCTCTTCGCCCACTCAGGAGCTAGCTGATCCCAGTCCTCCAGAAGGGAGGGCTGGGCCCAAAAATAAATTAAAAAAACCAAAATGTTCTAAAGAGGGGGGTCTTCCTGTGGGGGTTGGGGGGTGGGTATTTGGGAGGGGGATGCCTAATCTTACCTACTCTATGTAACTACTACTTTTGCGGTTTTCAGTTTTCTTGGGGCACTCTTGACTGGAAGGTGTCAAGGGTTTCCGCTGCCATTGCTGTTTCCTGCAGCGCATTCTAGTCTGCCATGGTTCTAGGCAGAAAGGAGGATCCTGTGTATTGGGTCCTACACTGGATGCGGCTCAGCTGCTGTAGGTGTCCTCTTCTCAGTCTGGCAGGGGCAGGGACCAGCTTGCTTCTATTCACAATAGACTCATTATTGAGGATTTTACGCAGCATAGCGAGCCTAGTAACCTTTCTGCCGTGCTGGAGGGAGGGCCACTGGATGGCAGTGATGGCAGACACGTTGGATGTGTTGTGGTACCTGTTGGTTACAAACCGGGCTACTCTCCTCTGGACTGCCTCAGTCTTGTCAATGTTCGGTTGGCTATGTGGTTCCCATACTGAGCAGGCGTACTCAAGTCTGGGCCACACAAAGGTCTTGTAGGCAGTCTCCTTCAGATGGGTGGCGCTCACTTTCAAATTGCGCCGCAAGAAGCCCAGGATCGTGTTGGCTTTGGCACAGATATTGTTGATATGTAGGTCCCAGCTAAGGTCTTGGCACATGGTGACGCACGGTGGAGATCTCTTGGAGCTGGCTTTGGTCATGGTCACTTGCAGAGAGGCGATAAACAGCTGTATCGTCAACAGACGTGTCAAGGAGGTGAGCTGCTCTGGGAGATCATTGATATATATTAGAAACAGCACTGGGCCTAAAACCAACCCTTGTGGACTCCTGATCTCACCTTGGTGTGCTCTGAGGAGACTCCATTGACTACGACTGCTTGCTGTTGCTCGTGCAGGAAAGCCCTGGTCCATTTGTTGATCTTGACTCCATAGTGGTGGAGTTTACGGAGGAGGAGACTGGTTAACATGGTCCAACGCCTTGGCAAAATCCATTATGATCACTTCGGCTTGTTTTCCCTGTTCTGTGGCGGTGAATAGCTCTTCAGTAAAGTCCAGCAGTTGGGTCTCGCAAGATCTTGCTTTGCAAAAACCATGCTGTTAGGACACAGGATTTTATTACTCTTCAGGTGGTTCATGAGGCTGCTGATGATGACATGCTCAAGAATTTTACAAGGGATGCTCGTCAGAGATACTGGCCTGTAGTTAGCTGGGTCCTAGTGCTCTCCCTTCAAATTTTGAGTCAGTCACCAAATTTTAAAAGCTAGATTAGTGAACAAATGAAAGAATCAGTCAATCATCACCAATTTTTACAAGCTACAATTAAATCTGCAAAAACATGATGATTTACAGAATTGTGACCAAATAGATATAAAATACAGGAAAGAAAAAAAAACTGATGTCAAGTTTTTACCATTCAGACTAAGGTAATCCATCCTGTAAAGATTAACTTATCCCTAAATAATTTTGATGGTGGTGTTTTGGATTTAAAAAAAAAAATTATGGATGATAAAAAACTGCCCATTTTTAAATGTAGAATTCTTTTAAACATATCTGTAGTCATATCTGTTGTACAGTGTACATCATGGCTTCCACCTAGTGGTTCCATTTTGGCACAGTTTTGAGGCAAGTGAACTGCTAAGATCAACTCCAGAATTGGGAATACTGCCACCATCATGAAAAAAGCAACAGTGTAGTATGGCAAAACAAGAACCTTGTAGAAAATGCTATGTATGCTCAAAATCCTTCTGTACAACTGCAAAATGTGGACAACCTACTCCAGACAAGAGAAGGAGTCAAACTCTTTTCATCTGAATGCATTCAGGCATGACACAGTTACAACTGTTGCAGAAGACAAGTAGAGGAAAACATGTTCTTACTGATCAAACTCTAGGATCAGACTCCATAGCCATTTCAGACACTGTTCCATGCTCCATGGCATGAAAACAGACATAATCCATTGTCTTGTGAGATAGACAGAGGCCACTGCATGCAAGCTTAAAATTGGATTTCCAAGTCATACAGCACACAGTACCTTCCAAATGAAAAAGTACTATCTGACAAAAGCCCAGCACCTTGACTCCTCATTTTCTCCTTTTCCCTTCCCCCACATGTTCAATACAGGAAGCAAGAAGTGGATAACATTTTTAGCAAGATGAAAAGGGTCAGTGGGTGTATGTAGGGCATATTTCACTTTTCTTTTTTTTCTTTCTTTTTTTCAATGTGATGTTAATTTTTCTTTTCCATTTCAGAACATACAACTCATGATTAGAAATTCAGGATAATGCAGAGACATCATCAGGAAAAGCTGCATTTTCCGAAAACAAGCTCCACCGATCTTGGATTTCAGATATTTCAGGTGCGAGTTTGGTTTTATTATATAAAAGCTATAGATCTTTTTGTCACTTCCTGTAATATGTCTTTCTGAAATGGGAAAAAAATGTTTTGTTACTTGTGTGTGTGTTTGTGTTTGACAGAGAGAGAGAGAGAGAGGTGGAAAGTGATATTTAAAAAATATATATTCTTTTTGATTGAACTTAAATCCTTTCTGTGACAGCCTTCAACAGTTTCATCCGGTACCAAATTGAAGAACACAAGCCAGTTGTCAAGAGCCATGGGAATAGGTTAGTACTTAGCATTGTGCAGAATCGTGGCTTACATATGTGAACAAAATTAGTTTATTTTATCACCCTATTGGTCATCCAGGTGCAGAGTTTAGGTTAGGTTCAGTGCTCTGTTGATCATGAATGACCTGCTCACCAAAGAATCAATGGGTCATTTTCAACATTAATGGATTTGGAAAAACACCTCTGTTCTTCCTCACCTATCGGCCACTCCCCAGCCCCTTCCAGAACTTAGCAAGATAATAGATATTGATAAAATGTTTAATGTCATTAGCTTTAGCTTTATAAAGATATTATAAGTAAGGTTGGGGTCAAAGATCTTCTTCTTCTTCTTCTGCGTTCGTGGGCTGCAACTCCCACGTTCACTCGTATGCACACGAGTGGGCTTTTACGTGTATGACCGTTTTTACCCTGCCATGTAGGCAGCCATACTCCGTTTTCGGGGGTGTGCATGCTGGGTATGTTCTTGTTTCCATAACCCACCGAACGCTGACATGGGATTACGGGATCTTTAACATGCGTATTTGATCTTCTGCTTGCATATACACACGAAGGGGGTTCAGGCACTAGCAGGTCTGCACATATGTTGACCTGGGAGATCGTAAAAATCTCCACCCTTTACCCACCAGGCACCGTCACCATGATTCGAACCCCGGACCCTCAGATTGACAGTCCAACGCTTTAACCACTTGGCTATTGTTTCCGTCAGGGGTCAAAGATCAAGTTCATAATGGCACTTTGGAAAAAAATATGAAAGCATGGTTACACTTAAGTCTGATCAAATCTTGATCATATTCAGTATAGTGACTGGCTATGGCAAGAGCATGAACCCTGTAGAAATTCAAGGTAGCAGGTCAAATTTAGAATCAGAGAAAAAGCTTGATAGTATATCAGAGCTCATGTCTTTCATGTCACAACATTACATAAAAAAGCTGGGAAGCATTTTACTTGCAAACATCACAGTGAGTGAATGACCTCATCCACAACAACAGTGTTGTACTCCATAAATGATGAAGTCTGTTCAAGTTAACCAAAGTTCATTTATCAATATCAGATTATAATGATTTTGAACATTCCATTAACATAACTTTTAGATTTTCTGTAGAACAAAGGATATTACTGTGAACGATTGGTATTATGTCCTTACAGACACATGAAGACTTAAGGAACAGATACGATTCATGTTTACCACATACAACAACCATCTCTTACTTTTGTTCAGATGCTGAAAAGGGAAGCCGTACTGCTCAGCATGGACAACAACAGCAGGATTCTGCTCTTGGACAGAGCGACTGACATCACTGCATGCCAAATTACACCAAGAGGCAGACAAAATCCGTAAATGGAAAGTGCAAACAGAGATGGATATGAAACACAAGGTCATTTACATGTTTTCACAATGCTTCATTTATTCCTTAATTTTGCAACCATCAAAATATCTTAAATTACAATAAGCACATAATTTTGCTTATGTCCTTGCATTATATTTGTGCTCAGAGTCAGAGAATCAAAGCTGTGATCATTAAAAATTTTGCAACATGTTTCCACAATACGTTTCTCCTTGATTTTAAAACCATCAGAATACCTGAAATAACAGTCAGTTCATGTTTTGCATTATATTTGTGCTGAGAGTCAGAGAATCAATTTAAGCTGTCTATGATCATTTCAAATTTTGCACTTTGAACATACAAAACACAATACACACATTTCACATGCATTGCAGCATGCCCAAACACTGCAACATTTAGGAGTGATGAAGGAATGTCAGAGTCAGTTTGAGTTAGTTGTTGGGCCTTTATTCAGTCAGCAAATTTTAACACACCTCCCTTTCCTCTGTATACTAATATGTTGAAGTTGTTTCTATGGTATATAACATTGGTTTTTCAGGATAAAAAGCTGAGTGAAGCAAACATTACGATTGAGTCTCTACGGAAATCCATTTTGGAGCTGCAGGTGAGTTTTCCTTTACATATATGGCAGTGTGTTGCCTTTTTTCAATTGAAAATTGATTTGAATTGATGCATTTTAAAAAAGGGGAAGACAGTTTGGATCATATTCCTGACATGCATATGCACAAACACATTCGCAGTCACACCAACACTCACACCCACACTACTTATTGGATTAGCCCATTGCCCTTCCACCATTAAGGAAAAATGGTCTTTTGAAACATGAAAGGTCTTAAAAAATAGTGTATCTATCCATTTGCTAGTCAACTATCATGTGCTGATCAACAACTAGTTTTCTGTTTTCAGTTGGAAAATGAGAATCTTAGTTCCAAACTTCAAGATGAAATGAGCAACAGGGAAGAGGTGCTGCAAAGGTAAGAAAATATAAGACATGATAGAAAATTGTTCCTTTCCACCCGTTTTAACTTTATGAAAGGCCTTTTCTTTGTAATAAAGACAAATCTGTGTATCAACCCAAAGAATTATTCTGCGCAGACACTTGAATGTGTGGCATATTTGTGTCTCTGTAGTTCAGATGAGTCATGAAGGCTTTGTCTCTTGTTAATATATTTGTGTGTGGATCTGTGTTTTTGCTTAAAGTTATAATACATACCAGCTGCAGCATGAAGATTGGGGTGACTCTGCAACTGGACTGTTGAGTGGATAAGTGACTTAGTTTGGAGTAGCTACTTAGAAAATGAGAGCTTATAGATTGGAAGCCTATATGGCACATGCGTTTACCTCCATCCATCCTCTACCTCATAACCTTGATAGTTGGTTTGAATAGTGAGGTTTTTCATTCTTGGATGGGGTGGGGGAGTAGGGGGTGGCAGCTGCACTGTATGTGTTGTGCTCAGGAAGAGCGGTGCAGATTTTGTGTAACTAGATTTGACAAGAAATTGGCACATTTCAATACATGTCTCAGTGCAACACAACACAAAACATTGCAACATTTGTTAATGCTAAGCTTTTTGTTCATTTTTTGGCTATTGTTTAGGATTCAAAACACACGAGATTTGATTGGTCTTCTGAAGGACCAGGAGGAGAGACTGGAAGAAAAGCTTTCCAGCTGTGAGTTGTTGTCTTTTATTTATACATGTTCATAAAGTCAGCACTCTCAAAATACAACCCATGACTTAAGGATCATACACGTACACACATTGTTCAAAGAATTTTATTCAGAGGTGAATAGTATGGTTTGCATGAGATACTAGTAAGTGCTATAGTTTCTAAGTGTCACAATAATGTAAATAAATTAATAATACTTACACACAGTGAACTTACACACAGCTAAAATTTTCAGAACACTATCATGATATAGTCTTGTGAAAGGTATTTTATTAAAATGTGCATACTACTGCACATTGGACATATACTTTCCATAAGAGTATTGTACACCTGTGCATTCAGCAATATTTTGCAACTAAGAATGCTCGGTTTCTTGCTTTCATTTTTATTTTGTCAGTTTGTGTTAATATCTTTCTAGAATGATCTTGTTTGATAAATGCAACTGACAAAACTTTGCTGCACTTAAAAATTTCATTATTTGTCATATAAGAAAAGATAAGGGATCATCATAATTGAAGAACTTTGTCTTGCAGTTCTGTCTTTATTTTTTTCCTTCTTTTAACTTCAACTGATTTGTTCAAATAATGGGAAAAAAGCTTTTGATGAAGAGTGTATTTGTATTTGTTCGAAGGTGAGACCGAACGCACAGAATTGAAGTACTTGGAAAAGGAACATGCTCAGCAGTTTGAGGTAATATTTGTATGGTTCATAAAAAAAAAAGAATAATCAAGGTTTGCTGATTGGTATATTTGATTCTGTGTGTTGGATAGTGTAGCTGATTTATATGTCTTTCATTGATTGTGTAGAAATGTGTAGCTGATAATTGCTTCATGTTCATTAAAAAAAAAAAAAAAAAAAAAAAAAAGAAGAGTTGTACTCAGTGTTCAAAATAATGCACCTGGTAATTATAGGCTGTGACACAAGGCACACGCCTTTACTTGCCTATACTTGAAATATTGGCAGTGGCAGTTTATTGCTCATTGAACCTTGTGAGGGCTCAGCAGCAGAGTTGAAGCAATGTAAAATCAGTCCTTACAGATCATGTGTGTGTTGGGTAGGTGAATGTGTGTTCGTATGTGTGTGCTCATTAGTTGTATTCACTTTAATCACAACTTTTTTATGCTTATATGTTTTATTTTTTAGACTTTATACAGTGTGAAGTAGTAGCCAAGTTTTGATTGGATGTTTTCATTGGCATTTGGTCTGCACCATTCTTTTAACTTCAATTACAGGAGTATACACATTATTAGATTTCAGTCTGTGTTCAATTGGGTTCTTGTTCCATAGTCAGTCATTGAAAATGCATATTTCAGCATTAACATTGATGATTTATGTGGTCTTGTCTGATCATAACATTTCCAGCATCAACTGTGGACAGTTTTTTGGCATAGTTTTTGAATTGATAATGCATCAGGAATATCAACATACTTATATCATATTTAAAGTCATGCACATGCTTATCCAAAATGTACAGCATGTACTTTAACATTTACATGTACTGATTATTGAAATCATTGACATCTGTTCACATTGGCTGCAGGAGATGACTGAAAAATTCAAAAGCCTGGAGATGGAAGCTGGTCGTGATGTTGAAGATCTCTTCAAGCAAGGTAACATGTTCATACAGTACTTTTCATATGAAGCAGTAAATTTCCCACATCTGCATGTTTCTGTTTTTATGAGTGTAGCCGGGTTGGCTACAATCTTCGTTGGGCCAGCTTAGCAGACGACTTTTGTGACTCGCCAAAGGTTACTAAGGAAGTCGGTAAATCGGTCACAAGTTATCTCCCTTTACAGGGAACCATATGATTTTTCATCAATTTGTTAAATTATAAACACTTCCTTATAGATGAGATTATAGTTTTTAGGTTATTGGACTTCAGAAAGATCATACTTCTCAACTGTAATGATATCATTTGGCCAGAAAGCCTATAACTCTATTAAATTAATATTGATGTGAATGAATTTTGGCGCGATAATCCACTCAGTTGAAACATACAAAATACCTTCGTTTTCTATAAATCGATATAGTTGCCGTGGAATTTAGATTTTGCATTAAAATGTAAATGATTAAGCTTTCTTCTTGTGTACCGCTTTCCGTGTACACCAAAGTTATAGGCATGTGATAATACGAAATGTCTGACAGCATTTCGGCCCCACATAACTATCTCTTCTTCAAGCCATTAGAATTGGTCAGTGCCGATTTGAGCAAAATATGTTTTTACAATACCTAGACATTTTTATAGTGTGTCTTGCAGATGTGTGCATTTCTGTTATCAGTCTGATTCATATCATACATGTATAGTTGTGTTATAGTTGGGTAAAACGAAGTATTTCATTGCCAATCACTAGTGTCAAAAGCACCGCCAAGCGGCGCCAACACGGGAGCTGTCCATTGAGTTTTCTCTTGAATTTTGACATAATGAATATTTATTCTAGAAGCAGATTCTATAGATGATTTTCATATAGTTGGAAAATCAGGATTTTCAGTTACTTAATTGTTACAATTACATATCGCGACGTATTAATTGTTGTAATGTACAGAAATGATACATGAACTCGTTAAAAGCTTGTTCATTCAGTGACTCTTTTTGTTTACAGTTTTTGATTAAATTATTTTTGTAGAAAATGGTTTAGTTTAAGAAAATGCTCGTCTCTTGCAGTTTTGTGTGATATATAATATGTCTATGTTAGTTCCCTGAGTCAAAAGTTAGACGCCACTAAATTTGGTCAAACAAACACAAGTTTGGCCCCTCAAGGCTCACGGAGGGCCGGTTTTGTGAGTCGCTTCACGGCACTGGCTTTGTGGTTCAGCGGAACAGAACATAAGGAGTGAGTGAGTGCCAGACAAAGGGGAGAACTCTCCTGGTCTGGAAGAATGTGAGAATAAAAGAAGAAAAACCGGCGCACCGCCTTCCCGAGTCTACCTTGCCTGGCTGCAGCTCTCTTCTGCAAACACCTTCTACCTGTCTTCACCTTCTCTAACACCACCTTACCACCCCATCACATGAGGATGCATTCCTGTCCAGGCATTTGATGTCTTTAGGTGTACTTTATTTTTTAAATACCCGCATGCTCATATTCACATTGAACAAACCTGTTTCCAGAAAAACATTCCAGTATTTCCATTAAGCTGTTAACTCCATCTCAGAGCCTGCACCCACAAAGGATAATCTTCAGAGTCTGTTGCAGTATTTCCAATAACGTCTACACCATCTCAAAGCCTGTACCCATGAAGGATTGTAAGCCAAATTCCCCAAAGCATGACCTATCTATTTTTTATTTTGGGTGCAGTCATTTGGCCTCCTTTTGGGGGACCTAGACAGAAGCTGAGAACCTTTGGAGTTAATGTCCCTCTTTTACTAGGAGTCATTGTTCCTCTTTTACTGGACTCATGTTTAATTCAAAATCAGTCCGTTGCCTGTCACATTATGATTATCCTTCACTCCTTTGTTTGAGCTGGCTGAAAGGACTCTTAGTTAGTTGATAGCTATTGAAAATTACTGGAACAGACTGCAGGAGAACAGATTTTTGTGTGTGTATGTTTGGCAAGGTGAGAAAGCATAATATTTTGTGTTTATGTTTGGCAGGGTCTGGAAGCATAATATTTGCCTTTTGTGAAATGTGTGTGTCTTGTCTACAGGTATTACACAGGAAGAAAAAGATAACAAAGATTTACAAAAATGGAGATTGGCATTGTAGGAGTACTTATAAATTGATTTGGAGGTTGAATTTTCAGTGTTATTGTTTCTGTTGATTTAAATTATTCATTACATTTTAATGGATTTTGTTGTTTTGTTTAAACTACTTTTTGTTGCGATTTTTTACATGAGTATATGTTATAGTGAACACCTTCAATTGTAACAAGGAATGTGTGTATGCAGTCTTTAGATTTTTTATCTTTCTACTTCAACTTGTGATATTGGGGACACCGTGGCTAAATCTGGTGTTGGATTTCTGATCCAGTGATCAGTTTGAAGTCGTCTTTTGGTCTTGTGTTGTGTCTTTGGGAAAGGCACTTTGCTCTGTTTTTTCTCACTTCACAAATGTATGAATGAATACCTCACTTCAGTGGGGAAGGTTAAATTGGTGGAAGAAGAGGTTTTGGCCCCACTTTCCCATGTGCAGCCCTTTACATAGCGAATGTGATGTTACTGCCCTACGGCTATAATAGGCTATGGGATGTTTAACCTTTTGTGATATTACACGTGTGTTTTTGTGTTTATATGTTAACTTCCAGTTGAACAAGCACAAGAATTCAAGAAGAGTTTGGAAAAAGAATTGGAGATCAAAATTGCTGAATCAGACCAACAGGTAATTGCATTCATTGGAAATTTCATCTCACTTCACCCTGGTGAATGGACGCACACACATATGCATGCATGCATACACCCGCACACACCTCTGCTTTCCAGCACACATGCATGCACATATGTGCATATCAAGCACACGCACATGCGAATATGCATGTACATACATATGTATGTCGGTACATATGGCATGCACTGTCATGTATACATGTTCTTATGCGAATATGTACGTTTTCAAGAAAATAATTTTATCTCTTAAGGGGGAAAGGTTGGGGGAGTTTGGAATGAAGAGTGTGGGTATGCATTATGTTGGTTTGGTTGTTTTTTTTTAATCAGAAAGGGAAATAATGGAGGTGTGGAATTACAGTTTTACCCATGTGTACACATAAACAAGTCTTGTACTTGCTACTTATTTTTCATATGGCATTTTGATGCAGATCAAGTCACTGGCAAACAAGATTGATGAAAAGGACATAGCTTTGAGAGAAGTTCATGTCATGCTGCAGAAGAACGAAGAAAAACTACATTCAGCAGACAAAGACCTGGGTTTGTATGAAGCTTTGCTGATGTAAAGGAAATACCACTAGATTTAAAAAAAAAACTGCAAAGAAACAGATATTTATATATCTTTCTTTGGAGAAAGAAGGCAAGGGTCATGCACACTGTTATTTGGTCCTTCAGGTTAAGAATGACACAAAGACTGGTTTCAAGAGGATGAAGTGTTTATATTATTTGATTTCATATACAGAAGGCATGAAAACTCTTTTTCAGAAACTTACTGCCATTATTTTGGAACAGACTGCTGAAGTAGTTTAATTATTTATTGGGTAACAGTTTATTCCTTATTTATTTAAACAAAGGTGGCTGTGTATGCTTTGTTAGATTTTTTTTCTAATGATGCCTATCATTTAAGACTGGAGAGTTAGCAATGACTTTGGGATTAGAAATATATGTGATGGTCATATCAGTTTATTCCTATTCAAGCACAAGCATGCTGATGGCTGACAAGTCCAAAGAAATGGACAGCCTTTAAAAGATCTGTCATTTATTTTCTCAACAGTATTTAACCCTTTCAGCCCTTTAAGGCCTGCCTGTGCAAGCCTCCCGGCCTGGCATGTTTTGGCTTGGCTGCATCAACAGGAAGGGGTGCTTCACTTCAGGCACAAATCTATAGCAACTGCTCAACCAGTAGCTACCGAACTTCACGTAATGACTGAAATACGATTTTGACACAAATTGCTGAAGCCTCAAGACAAGGAATGCAACAGTTTACTTGTAACTTTAACTTGAAAACAGAAATAGTAAAATGTCAGCTTCTGTCAATGTTGAAGATTGAAATGTTTTGAAATGTCCGCCACTTTGTCTAGACCGTTTGCTAATTTCATCTCCTTCACTTTCCCAACAAATATTGGATGAATTGTAAGACAATTTGTCATTATATGAGTCGAATTCACTGCAAGAGTCCATCAGTATAGTAAGCCTTTGATGTTCTACCATATTGATGTGGAAAACCGGATAAAAGAACACACTGATTGTGTAATTTTCAGAGCGAAACTTCGCATGCAAGTGAGGAAGGATGTTAAGTTGGAGTTACTTCTCTTATATAGCAGTTTAATGCATAACAATGAGCTGACAAACCGGTTCAAATAAATGGGTTTCTTCGCCCACCTGTCAGGCGGAGAATGGCGATCAGTGGCGCACGCCTCTCAGGTAGGCGCAGGGTTGAATGAGTTAAACTAATTTCTCTCTTGCCATCTCATTGATAACATCTGGCTTTGATAGATATATATGTGGGGTAAAGATTGAACATTTTATAGTTTTTTTTAGTACCAAAGGAGATGTATACAACACATCTTGCTTTACTTATGGAACACAGGTGCTGCACAGCAGCAGGTGTGTAACTTGTCTGCTGAGCTGACCGACGCACAGCAACTCCTGGATAAGTTCAAAAATGAATGTGGACTTCTGCAGGTAACATGCTGCTCTTGATTCTCTTTGTGGAAAATGTTCAGATTATGTGTTGTTGTTCACTTATTGTTTTTTTTCTTTCATTGTTCGCTAATTGTTTGGGGGGTTTTTTTTTGTTTTTTTTTTTTACTAAATCATATCATCTCTGTGTTTGGTTTTTAAAGAAACATGCAAGTGGCTGTCACATTAAAGTCACAGGGCAGATGGGATATTGATAATAGGGAAAATAAACAATAACAGATGGCTAAATATAGTTTGACTTTAAAGCTTTTTCTGAGAAATCATGTTTGAATTTGAGGGGATTCCGTGCTTTTTGTACTCCTTTCATATCATATCTTCCTCCCTCTCTCTCTCTCTCTCTCTGTATCTCTCTCTAACACACACACACCAGATAATACTAAAGGTTCCAACATTGGCAGAATGAAAAAGAACAACTAGCCACAGAGCTGGTTGAAGAGAGGGAACGGGTGGAGAGTGCGAAACGTCAAGAGGACTCGGTGCAAGAAGCTCTCAACAACTCTGTGGCCATCTTCAACCAGCGCCAGAGTGATATGCAGAAAGACATTGACCTCCTCAAGCTTGAGCTATGTGATGAACAAAAAAGGTCAGTTTCACAACTAACTGAAAAATGTTTTTTGTATTGCAGAGTACACTTCATATTCTTCTGGAGAGGCATGTTAATTTTTGGCTCACAAGTGTGTGTTTACAAACAACGCGAGCCCATGTAATAACCCAGTGTCTCTGTTGTCTGTGTGTCTGTATATGTGTATGTGTGTTTGTGTGTCCATGATAAACCCCTCAACTTCCACCCCCATCCATGGCTTTTTCAATTTTGTTGTCATTCAGCAAGAATCATAGATGAGACATGAACTATGTCTTTTATTTTTGGTTGATGACTTTCATCATACAGGGGCTGAATAGGACGGAATAGAATGGACTATGGACAGAGTTCGCTTATCCACTGAGATCTGGCCGTTGTCAAGCTGCTTCTCATTTTCATTTTTGTGAAATTTAGATGATTATTTCTTGTTTACAGTGGTATAGTCCTGCATTTGATTGCACTTTATGCTTTGCTGCTTCCTGCTGAACTATGAAATTGTTTCAGTTTTGATAGATACTCATCCCTAACAGCCAAGAAATACTGATGTCTCAAAAAGCAGATATTTGATGTGTATTTAAGAACAGTTGCACATGCAGGTGTTATTTCTAATGCTGCTGCTATCTGTCACAGGTTGAAAGAAGCCAGAGCACAGCTTACTGAGAGTCTAACATTCAATGAAAGCCTCAAAAGTTCAAGAGGTATGGAAGAAAGAAACAGCAGTGACGTAAGAAATACACTGGGCTATCTGTATTCATTTGTTATTATGTGGAAGAAATTATGATAATGTATTACACACATGCACAGAGGAAGAGGATGGAGCAGAATTTTGTCAAAAATCACAATTGTGAGAGACATTAAACAAAAGAATGAACGCACATGCTCACACATGAACACACAGAGTAAGACACACATGGATAACAATTAGGATATGAAAAAAAGATAAACAGGTATTAGCAATAAAAACCAAGCTCTTGCAAAATGAAAAGGTCAAGCAGTGCTGCTCTTTTACGACACAAAAATGTCATGGTTTTGAAAATAGGCCCTGTGTTGCATGTCCATCATACTCGGTATCTTTACTCAGTATCATACTCAGGTTCTTTACTGGTTGCCTGAACACATTATGTTCGAAGATGACTGATCAGCTGATTTGCTCACAAAATGTCCTGGCACATACATGTTGAGCAGACATGTGGGCACATCAGCTTGTGCGATGGCTGTTCTCGATTTACAGGTTCCCCTCCTATGATGTACCTTAGTGGTTCTCCTTGCCTCTGAGGTCTGGCAACCCTTTTGAGTGGTCTTTTCAACTTTCAGTCTGAGGATCCCGGGTTCAAATCTCGGTAACGGCACCTTATAGGTAAAGGGTGGAGATCTTCCTGATTTCTCAGGTGAACATATGTGTAGACCTCCTTGTGCCTGAACCCCCTTTGTGTGTATACGCACGCAGAAGGCCAAATATGCACGTTAAAAATCCTGTAACTCATGTCAGCATTCAGTGGGTTATGGAAACAAGGAAATAACCAGCATGCACATCCCTGAAAATGGAGTATGGCTGCCTACATGGCAGGGTAAATAAATAAAACTGTCATACATGTAAATTACACGTTTGTATGAGTGTGTACGTGTGCATAATTGAAACCTGATTCGACGGGCGCAGTAGCCGAGTGGTTAAAGTGTTGGACTTTCAGTCTGATGGTCCTGGTTTCAAATCTCAGTCACAGTGCCTGCTGGGTAAAGGGTGGAGATTTTTCCAATCTTCCAGGTCAACATATGTGCAGACCTGTTAGTGCCTGATCCCCCTTCGTGTGTATACGCAAGCAGAAGATCAAATATGCACATTAAAGATTCTATAATCCATGTCAGTGTTCGGTGGGTTATGAAAACAAGAACATACCCAGCATGCACACCCCCAAAAGTTGAGTATGGCTGCCTACATGGCGGGGTATAAACGGTCATACACATAAAAGCCCGCTTGTGTATGTACAAGTGAACATGGGAGTTGCAGCCTATGAACGCAGAAGAAGAAGAAACCTGACTGAATGACACAGGAAGCGAATGGTAAACGCCCAGTGACAGCTGTCAGTCAGCTCTACCCAGGTAGGCAGCCTGTGCAAATGACTCTGTAAAGCTCTTAGAGCTTAGTTTCTGACTGAGGACAGGTGCTATATAAGTATCCATATCATCATCTTTTGCAAGAGTTTCCCAGGTGGTGGTGTCAGTTTCAAGAGATTCCAGGGGGGGCCTTCAGGGCGTCCTTGAAATGCTTTTTCTATGACTGTTCACCATAGAGGAATTGCATGAGGATACCCTTTTCTGACAACCGTACGTGTCTGCGCTGTCTTGAAAATAGGCCATAATTAGTCCCATAAACACAGTTATTTTTCTTTCTTTCTGTCTTTTCTTTTTTGTTTGTTTATTTTAGTTCCTCGTTGATTTCAATAAACAGCTTGCTTCATGGCATTCCCACCTAGGCGGCTGTGTGCTGTAGAGCCAGAAGTAGATTACTTCATTGAGGAATTCTAAATATTGCAGATGTATTGCTGTTGGAGAAAACAGAGATGGAGCTGTGTCTGGATAAACTCAAAGTAGAACTGGTAAGCATTCTGTTCTCTCTGACCTGTTGGCCTACTATTTTTAAGTGTGTTTACAGTTTGCTCTCTCTTTTTGTATTTTTGTTGCCCCGGAAATCTGGGCAGACTGAGTTCTTTCCCTATTTCGATGATGATAAATCATGATGGGGATGATAATGATGTTCCTATAGAAGTCCATTTAGGTTTGGGACTACTTGACAAGACTTGATCTGTGCTTCCTTCCATGCTGTATCCCAGCATTAACCAGGCCTGAGAGATACAAACGTCTGCATTGTTGTCAGGAAATTTGAGCAACACTCCCAAAGACACATTAATGGAAAAGATAATGCTTGACTGTGGTATCAGTCTACCTGTATGAGCCCATAGAACACCAGCTTGTGTCTGCGTCCTCCCAGTCTGTAAAACTTTGCACTTCACCACAGCTGCCAGTTATGTGGCATAGCTTCTTTACCATGCCTCCCCCCCAGCCCCCTCCCCCACCCTCTGCTTTCTGCCCCTTCTGCATTCTCAGTATTCATCCCCTTTTTCAGAACATATTAAAAAATTTAAGCTGTTGTTTACTGATTCCAAATGCTAAATTATTTCCAGGCAAAACCATCATTTATGAATTTTTTAAAAATCCATAAAAACATGAGAAAAAGAAACAGTGAGCTTTCGACTTGATTTTGAAGAATCTGGTAAGGTTTGATTGTTATTGTTTGATATTGTTGTTTTTGACATTACAGAATTACCTTCTTCCCACATGTGCGAATTAATTTTGTGACCCACAGACTGTGTATGCTAGTTGAAGAAAACAAATAATCAACAGCAAATAGGACATGAATAATGTGTTGCCTTGACTCTTTTCTGTGCTTGTTGATATCAGACAGAGCTACAGTCAGAGAAGTACAAAAACAAAGCAGAGATCAGCTCCCTGGAGACAGAGGTGGAGAGTTTGCAGTCACACCTGGAGCGGGAACAACAAGCAGCTGCAAAACTGCAGGTATACATAAAAAAGAAGAGAATGGTTCAAGAGAAAAGTTGGACTCTGAACAAAGACAGATGATTGAATTGCTGCAAACGTTTTGATGTTTTGCTTCATTGCTTAGATCATTCTGCAGTGTTCTGGTAATTTTTACAATCTATCAACTTTTTCTCTAGCTGGTGGCAGATTTTGAAGGAAATCAGTTATTTTTCTTTGGACATCATCCATTTTTTCTGTTTTCCAGTGATTTTTCCCCCCATTTTCTGATTTAAAAACATAGCTTTAATAACTCATACGTACTTCATAGTGCCTTGTCATGACCATCAACTTTTGAATATTTACGTAACTTCTTGAACGACATGTCTAAAGTCAGATAAATTACAATTATTTTTTTGTAAATTCTTTTGATGAATCATGTATTGATAGTAGGTTAAAGATAAAAGATCCTATAGCCTTTTAAGGACATACAGGCAGTCAGTTCTTAACCTATTTATCTAGGACTCGGCATAGTGAGGAGGGGCCCAGTCCTCTCTTTCCTCTTTTTTAACCTTACCCAACCAAAGTCGGGTACACATTCACACCTGGGTGGAATAAGGAAAATGGTTGTGAAGTGCCTTTGACAAAGACGCAACACAGTATGGAAACTGTGCCTCGAACTCTGACAAGTTGTGAACACAGGATCAGAAGTCCAGTACCAAACTGATTCTGCCATGGCACCTCCGCATTGATATTAAATGCCATGTTCAAACCACATGTCAAAAATTGAAAAACTGCACTTATTTTTATATTGATTTTTGGAATGTTATATATTTTCGTGTTCATTTAACATGGTGGAATTAGTGATGAGAATGTGACACACACACTTAATGCTTCAGGTGCAAGTGGATGAGATCAACCCTCGCTATGTCAGTCTGGAGAAGGAAAAAAAACATCTCCAGCAGGAGCTCCACACCCTGAAGCAAACTATCAGCACACACAAGGTTTGATCATGACAGATGACTTTGCATATCATGATGTACGAATGTTTGGGTCCAGTACATGTTGTTGGAGAAACCATGGAAGATCCAATTTTCCTTTTGATTTCTTTTTTTTTTTCCTCCTTCTTCCTTTTTTTGCCTCTTGTTTGGATTTTCTTTTTGTGTTTTTGTTGCTGTCCCATCGGTTGACTTAAGTCTGCACTCTTAATAGCATTACCATTATACTGCCAGTGGAGTGATGGCCTAGAGGTAATGCGTCCGTCTAGGAAGCGAGAGAATCTGAGCGCACTGGTTCGAATCACAGCTCAGCCGCCAATATTTTCTCCCCCTCCACTAGACCTTGAGTGGTGGTCTGGACGCTAGTTATTCGGATGAGATGATAAACCGAGGTCCCGTGTGCAGCATGCACTTAGCACACACAAAAGAACCCACGGCAACAAAATAGTTGTTCCTGGCAAAATTCTGTAGAAAAAACCACTTCAGTAGGAAAAACAAATAAAACTGCACGCAGGAAAAAATACAAAAAAATGGGTGGCACTGTAGTGTAGCGATGTGCTCTCCCTGGGGAGAGCAGCCCAAATTTTACACAGAGAAATCTGTGTGACAAAAAGAAATACAAATACAATATATACATGAAAGTTAGGCATAATCAATAACAATGGCAGGAGCATGAAAGCAGTAAATGACTTGCTGAGCAAAAAGAAAAAATGGATTTGGACTCTTGACCACCTAATTGTCACTCTGTGATGCTAACCACTTCACCAGGTGGTTGGTTCTTTTTGTCCATAGTGTCAAACTGTCAGAAATGTATTGGTCAGAATTAACTGTATTTGAGCAAAAATTTTCCATCTTTTCTTTGTAGTTTTATCTTCTTATTATTTCAGATAAACATGTAAACTATTTGCAAAACAAATGGGCAGCAAAAACGTTTTATCTCTCCTCTGTGTGTGTGTGTGTGTGTGTCTTATCGTTATAGTAAATTTAATTATCACAATATTATTTGTCCCTTGTGCAGATGTGCTGAAGAAAAAGAAGTTCATTTCGTGTTCTGTTGCCTTACCTTAAATTACCTTAGGCAACAGTTAATTCCACAAAAATATCATAGACATCCATCTTTGTTTCGACTTTCATTGCTAATGTCATGAACAAATGAAACCATTGTAAAACAGTTCACTATATACCTGTATAAGGCATTCAGAATCCGCAGTTTGATATTTGATTAATTGTGCTTTTTGTGTGTGCATTTGCATTGCTAGATTTGTTAAATATTTTCTGTTCCACATTGTTTTGGAATGTGACGATTTGTATTCACTGATCCTCTTCATGAGGGGCCATGGCCTTTGTTGAATAAAATGTTCGTTTGTTCGTTCGTTTTCTCTCTCTCTGTTTCTCTTCTAGATAGTTTTACTTATTTTTGTGTTTGCAATCCAAACTCACTGTTGTGGAAACACCACTGACAACTTATTATGTCAGTCTTCCTTTCCCTTTTGAGGGTTATAGAAAACATATGAAACTGATTTAGACTGATGTGTATTTTTGTGCGTGTGCATGAATGTCATTGAAGGAGGCTTATTGTTGAAGTGAGTGCATCCAGGTTCCCCAGAAGAACAGACTCTGAGCAACATATCATTTAATATACTTTCAGATGTCAACGTACAATCTACGATGCACAGCAAGCTTTTGTATTTAATTTATTCTGTTTTGGAAGATATAAATAACACACCTGAATGTGTGGACTGAGTAGACAGCAGTAGCAGAACACTGATGGTGGGACATAAAGGTTGAAATGTGCACAGAGTGAGCTGGAGAAGAGCATTCAGGCCCAAGGTGAAGGCAGCAGACAGACCCGGCAACTTCACGACACCATCACACAGCTGCAGGCAGAGCTTTCGGACAAAAGGTAGGTACTGGCTTATTGTTCTTGGGGTGGACAAGTCATGATGACAGTTACTATTTATCCAGGAGAGAAGTACTAGAATTAATTCTTCTCAGGGCTGTGAATGGGCAGGATATGGTGGTGTGGAGTCGGTTAAGAAATAAGTGGGTGGCAGCATTCTGAGCTGTGTATTCCATATTTGACTGTTGGAGTTATGAATGTATGTTCTGGTCAGGTTCTAATATAAAACTGGATGTTTCGTATTATTTCTTTAAAAATTGTTTTTCATGTATCATGTCATGTTTTAAATTGAACATCTTCAGAGGTTGAACATGAAAATTCATAGAACAATGTTCCCAGAAACCATATAGACCAGCTGCACAAAGATATGACAAATTGCCAGACCCAGTCGTCTGCAAAAGATGCAGAGATCTCCTCCACCACAGCACAGCTGGACAAAACTACGTCTGAACTCAAGGCAAGCACCATTATCCTGCATATGGTGTTGCCATTGTTTGATTTTATTTATTTGTGCTTGTTTGTTAACCTTTGATTTAGAGAGAGATCTGATTTTCATTTCAGATAACAATAGATCAGGGGTATAGCAGTAGATTTTCAAAGTAGAGTATGATCACATATACTGTTTTATTTGTAGCAGACTTTTTTTTTTTTTTACCAAAAATTAATTCAGATTAATGACACATGTTATTAAGTACATGTGTTGTATACTGACACATGTAATGCAGTGTGTATCTGTTGTTGAAAATCTTGAACAGATTCTTTTCAAGATAACAGAATATGTTAGAGTTCACTCATGAAATATTTTGATATTATTGAGCATGCCCCCCCACCCACCCACCCTCCCAGGCCCTCATAGAATTTTTAGGGGTTTTGTTTTTTACCTCAGTGTGAACCCTTGAGTATTTATCTATGTGTGTTTGTGTCATTATGACTGAGTGGGGTGTGAATGTTCCAGGCAAAGTAAATTGGTATTGCTGATACACTGTCCTATAAGAATTTTAGTAATTTCAGTACTGTGCTTATTTGTGTGTGTGTATCTCTGTGTGTGTGTATCTGTGTGTGTGTGTGTGTGTGTGAACACTATGTTTTTTTAGGATTTGATGGAAGAACAAAAGCAGGCTAAAGCCCACATTTGTGACCTCACAGACCAGCTGAATATATACAGGTAATTTAAAAACTGCTTCTTATGGTAAACATACTCTGTCAGTTTTGGAGAAAATTGAATGTTCTGTTAGTGATAGTTTTAGATATTTTTTAAATACATAAATATGCATGCACTCAAGGCCTGACTAATCGTGTTGGGTTATGCTGCTGGTCAGGCATTTGCCTGGCAGATGGTGTAGCAGTGGCGCCTCCTTCAGAAACTGAAACTTGCATTCTTTTTAAACATCTCTTTTCTGTCTTTTGACACTTTCCCCAGGTATCTAGCACGAAGAGTTTACTCTCCCACAGGACAGTGTTAATGTGTGTTCAGCTGATGACTCCATCGTGTTATTTATAGTCACACTGTATCACAAAGAATACACTGTACATATCAACAACATATTCTTTATTAGAAACAAACGCTTCTCACTTTGACTATTTAGAGCACACACATACATTTCCATGAATCACATGATTAAAAACTCCATAAAAAGTGTCAAGCAAGCACATTGTGGAGTTATAAAAGCACATCAGCATTCCACTAGCAGCAGATAGTATAATAAATAAAAAAAAAAAAAAAAAAAAAAAAAAAAAATATATATATATAAAAAGAAGCCCCTAATACTGCATCCAGCATGCTGTTTGCTCTGTGTCTGGAATTTGGTCATGGTGCAGTCAAGGTCAGTCAGGTGGAACCGTTCAACTTAATATCAGGAGGAAAGAAGTGAGAAGACAGCCATGATCCCTCCAGTAAGAAGATTATTTGAATTATTGATACTATCAGCATTAGGTAGTAATTACTGCTCCAAACAATCTCTGCAGCGTACCATGATCATTTTATTGTTGACACTTTTTGTTTTGCAGAGTAGAGGTCATTCTAATGTAATATCTCTGTAATCAGTTACTTTTGACGATTTATTACCTGTTTAGGAAAGAGAAAGATTCTGCTGAAGCCAGACTTGCTGACCTTGAAAAAGAAAAACATAATCTTCAGCGAGAGCAAGAAACAAAGGTAATGTATAGAATCCACAAGCCACTCCCCTTTCTGAACAATGTGATCAGCACATAACGATGAAAAACAACATCAACAAGAGATTTTTTTTTATATTAAATTCTTCATCTTTTTCATTTCTGATGATCCATTGATATTTATCTGAAAAAGGGAGCCAAATCAGTAACAACAACAAAAAAAAGAAAATCATCCAAAAATATGCACCTGTATACCTGTGTAGAACCACAGACAATATAAGCTACATACTCATTCCTGGACCCAGTTTTATCTAATATTATAATCATTACAACAGAGGCAGTGATGTAGCTCTTCCAGAGTGTGTGTGGCTAAAAAATAACTGGTCAAGAAAGTAGGCACAGTTGGTGAGGCAAGTAGCCACATTGTCCCACTGGATGTCAGCCCAGATTGCCTATTCCTGACTCTCCTGTCACTGAACTGGTGATCCCGATTCACCCATTCCAATTTGTTTTGCATCTGTGTACATGCCTGTACAATCCATGTGTACAGAGTATGTATGTGTTTGTGTGCTCGAGGGGGTGTGGGGGTCGGCTGAATCAGTGAAACTTGAACAGGGATGGGGAATCAGAACAGAGCATAACTCTCAAGAAGCCATTGAGGATGGGCAGCATGATCAGAGAGTAGGGGAATGTGTTCTGCTCCTCCTGTCGTCCTTTCCAGGCACACCTGAGTTGATTACATTGTCAGGGTCAAGTGGCAGAGAAGGAGCGCCAGACCAGTATAGAAAAGCAGGAACACTTGGAGCAGCAGGTGAAGGACCTCAACGCTGACATGAAGGCCAAGAACAAGACCATTAAGGACATGGAGAAAGAGGTATGATATGTATGTCGGCAGCCTGTTTTTTTCTGGTTCATGTCTGTCTGCACAATCTTGCCAGAAGGATTGGCTTGATTGTTTTGGACTCCTTGGTCCTCAAATAACAAATGGTGGGTTTGAATATAGAGACATGTTACTGATAATTGTTTTTTATAGGCTTTTTTTTACATGTTGGCTTAAATTACATCTTGATAAGAAGTCGGCTGGAATTTTCAGGTTAAAATGCACTTAATTCTGTTGGTGAGTTACATTCATAACTTGACTCACTAGGGAGGGTGTGCAGACCCACGTACATATGATTTTCATGGAGGTTCCCAAGTTATTTTTAGTGAGAACCGTGTGTGCATGCGCGTCTCCATTTCCTTTTTTTCCAGGTCACCAAATTGCAAACTTTTGTCGTGGAAATCAGTGTTCTGATGAAATGATTTTGAACATTTTCGATGACTATTTTTGCAAGTTGATAAGATACATTTGGTATTATACTTACACCCATTATTTGCTTTTGTCTTCTATGTTTACTTTGAGCGTGTTTCTTGTCATATATCTGCCATTATGTATTCGAACTGATCCATGTATAAACTCTGCCAAAAAGTTGTCCGAACAAAAGCAGTGCAAACTCAGAGAAGCCAGTTATGGTAGTGGGCTGCTCATGATGTCATATGACCTACTTCTTGCTCTGCAAGCAACAAAAAACTCCACCATGAAAGCTGGCCTGCTCACCCTACCTGTCAGCACTTGATTTGCAGAACACACTTTTCTTAGACAGTTAAAGAATAGTGTCATTTCTTGTTTGATTAACAATATTATATGTTTATTTCATTCTGTTTTTCAAAGTTTGACAGAGCACTTCTGTGTGCCAGTTGCTTCTTCTTTTCATATTCTAAATGGGTACTCCTTGTATGGGGTTATTCCTGTATGCTTACATATTTTTTTTTGTAAAGAAAGACATAGACATAAATCTGTTTCTTTCTGGACACAGACATGTTCCTGTATTGGTTTGCAGGCGCTTAAAACCATACACAATAAAAACCTAATAGAGTGCTGCTTTTATAAGACTGTAGAGAGAGAAAAAATCTTATTGAACGTTTCATAATGAAAGATTCCATATGAATAATAGTGTCCTAAATGATTAACATCAGTGAATGTAAAAATGATTCTCACAGCTGAAGTCAGTGCGCACCAGGTTGACAACCCAGGAAAAGAAACAGGAGGAAAAGAGTCGAGAGTTGGACTACCTGAAGCAGGAGCTGTCGGCCAGTGAACAGGCCAAGGACCACAGTGATAAAATCATTGCCTCTCTGCAGTCCCACTTGGAACTTGAAACAGAAAAGGCACAGCTGAATGCACAGCAGGTAATCAGTAGGGGAAAAAAAGTAAAGGAGCACGCATCATTTTATGGCTTTTGTTGATTCATTGTGGGGTTGTTGTTTTACTTCATGCATTGCTTTCATGTTTGAAAAAAAAGAAATTGTCTTTTTTACATATTATACTTCTAAAACAGTTTTACACTGACAGATTTGAGTATTACATTAATGCAGGCAGTGTTAACTTTTGAACTTCAGTTTTCTTACAGTAATGAATATGTTACTCAGTCAGGACAAACTCTTCTTAGCCTGGATACAGTACTTTTCATTGTTTTTTTTGTTTTTGTTTTTTTTAACCAACGAAACCCCTACCATTTTATATTTAAATGGGCTCAAATCTATAAAATGCTCTGCATACATATAACAAGAGAGGCAAGGCCTTCAAGACTCACTTGTGATAAATTACGTCCCCTAGCATTAATTAGAGTAATTTCCCTTTTTTACTATCTGTACCAAAACGTTTCCAAAATAAATAAAAATTCCATGCTTAGCAAAAGAAGTTCCTGTTTGAACAAAAAATGATAATAATGACTCCTCTTGTTGTTGTGTCAGAATAAGAGGTCAAAGTGCCAAGTTTAGAGAATACAAAAAATATAAATATAACAGTAAATGCAGTTTGCATATAATTAGGCTTCTTTTTTTAGTTTTTTATGCCCATCCCAGAGGTGCAATATTGTTTTAAACAAGATGACTGGAAAGAACTGAATTTTTCCTATTTTTATGCCAAATTTGTTGTTAACTGACAAAGTATTTGCAGAGAAAATGTCAGTGTTAAAATTTACCACAGACACACACACACACACACACACACACACACACACAGACAACCGAACACCGGGTTAAAACATAGACTCACTTTGTTTACACAAGTGAGTCAAAAATGATAATGATAATTAGTATTTAGAGAAAAAATTTGTATAGTGCTGTATCTTGTGCTGAGGCAAATCAAAGCACTTACATACCAGTCTATCATATGCATGCTTAACTCTAATTCACAAACATGAAAAAACAAAACATATAAGTATATGTAGATTCAAAGCTAGTGAAACTGAAGACAAGTAAGAGGCAGAGGAGGGAGAGGGGAGCTGTTTTTGGAAGAGGCAGGTTTTAAGGCCAGACTTGAAAGAGTTGAGTTCAGAGACCTGAAGAAGCAAAAGAAGATGTTCATTCCAAGTGCAAGGTCCAGAAATAGAGAAAGAGTGGTGGCCGACTGTGGAGTGTTTGAATCTGGGTGTGCGGAAACGAGCAGATCCAAAGCTGAATGCAGAGAGCGAGATAGGGTGTAGAGGTGAAGGTAGCTACAGAGATGGGAAGGGGCAGATTTGTAAAAATGTACATTTATAACACAGGGTGCTGATCTTGTAGAATGGAGATGTTGCAAGAGAGGAGTGATGTGCTCAGATCTTCTTTTTTTTTTTTTTAAACAAGTCCGGATGCAAAGTTTGTATGCGCTTCAGAGAGTGAATGGATGAAGCAGGCAAACCAGACAATACAGTTACAGTAGTTGATACTACAGAGAATGAGAGAAACGACAAGTTTAGATGTTGTATCAGTGGACAGATATTTACGGATGGAACTGATATGCCGTAACTGACAATAACAATTGTAGATCTGCAGTAGTGTCACAAAAACAAATGGCATGGTTGACATACTTCATGGAGTGTTAACTATATGTTGAAATCTGCCTCATCACATTATGTTGCAGATCATGTTGCTTTCACAGACTGCCACAACTTACAAATCTAATGTAGCTTGTCTAGAATGAGTACATATGAACAGTATTTACAGTGAAATGAAAAGGAAATAATAGCATGAAGTCACATCACAGATAATTTTACAGGACGTATGTTTCTTAATTTTGCTGTTTTGTTTTCTTTATTGTCAAGGTGGAGCAGTTGCGGAAGGAAACAGCACAGGCACAGAAAGAAAAAACTGAATCTATAATGCAGTGTGAACGTCAGATCATCGAGATGACCGCCACCTTAGAAAAATACACCAGTGACCACCAGAAACTTCTGACACAAAAGGACAAAGAGATTGATGAATTGCGGTGCAAGAATGCACAACTGACTACTGTCAGTCAGGTACGTACAGTTAAAGGACATGAAAATGTAATATTTCTTCATCATATTTTGATGAGTATAACTTTATATTGCCTAGTGATATGCCTGAATAATTGTTAAATGCCTAAATAATTGTTTCAGTATGGCTAAATGTCTTGCACAGAATTGTTATGAGTATTCAGGGAAGGTACATATCGGTAAAGACAAAAATGTCCGTGCAACTTTTCAGCAAAATAATCGGTCTGTAGATTCAGAACTTTTGATGTCAGCTGTTAAACAGGATGTTTGTATTGGAAGGGTAGAATATCTGCAGTGTTGCATTTCAATGTGTTTTTATTTCCCACCGATATGACTTGTTTCAGCAAAGTGAATGCACCACTAAGGAATTGAGAGAGGAATCTGAACGTCTGCTGCAACAGATAGTGGCCTTGAAATCTGAATTGGTAGGTTGGACAGTAAGAACAATCTTTCATTTGCATAAGTTCACACTAGCGTGTGCACACACACACACACACACACACACACAAGAGCAGCTTACACTGGTACACATGCACTGTACATGTACACACCACACAAAAATGAGCATACACACAGAATGGTTGACATGCTCTTCCATACATATGCATAATAGGCATATTGGATGTGCAGATAAATCTTTTTGGACACTGACATCATTGTATTGTTTTGAATAGGAAGAGCTAGAGAAGAACAAAGCTGCTGAGATTGAAAGTCTACGAGACCAACTTGTACATGCAGAACAGGTGAGTGTGGATTTGTGATTTTCTGTTCTCAGAATTTGAAGTTACCAATCTGGGGCATTGGTCTTGAAAGCTAAAACATAAGTTTTGTTCTGTTCTTTAATAGATGCATGTGTGTATTTTAACATTTTATACAACTGCTTGCAACTGCATGTATATTGCAAAAGACATTGATTAATAGCAACTGTTGAAAGGATTTCCGTGAATTGATCAGAGAAAAATGGTAAAAGGTCATCATGGATATAGAAAATTTATATATTTCTGGGTTTTGTTAGCCCACACTTTCTTGCAGTCCTATGCTTTCCCTCACATTGGAAGAAGGTATGTCCCCATTCATCCTCTCACTTTACAAAACAGCATAGGATTGTGAGAGAGCGTGATCATTTCCCTACAGCATGTCCTCTCAATTACCATGGAGTGTGGGAAGTGTCCCCATGCTTTCTTGCAGTTTGTGAAAAAGCATGGGAAGTCTCCCTTATTTTTATGAAAAAAATGTTTCCTTTGTCTTCAGTGTTGCTTTCTTGTCTTTACCCCATCACAAATGATGGTGACGTTAGTGAAGAAGTTGACGTTGATGAGTAAACATTAAATGCACATATGTGTATGTTTCCTTTTGTGTATTTGTTTGGATTCCTTTTCTGGCTTTTTTTTATTTTTATTTTTTTTTTTTTAACCATGTTCTGAATGTTTTGTCTGAAATCGAGAGGCTAATTTGAAGAAGACATTGCATGCGAATGGATGCTAACACAAATAGATAAACACATGAACAAGTGTGAAACGAAAGAACATTCTGAATGAATGTTACAGAAAAGGTTGCATCACAGCAAACTTCTAAACTTAATTTGGTCCCATTTCCAAGTTCCCAAACCAATGGTACAAGAAAGTGTGGGTTAACAGGGCTTGTTTCCAGTGTATTCCTGCCTGCTCCAGAGTGTGCTGTGATTGAGATGATTTATGAGTGATTGTGGTTGTGCTCTTTCTTCATTGGGGTGGCTTGTGATAAGAAACAGGTTGCATGTGTTTGTTACAGACAGACATGGTGTGTGACATGAACCACACTCAGTCAGCGACACAGTCTGTGGCACACTTGAACCACAGCATGGAAGCTGTATGTTTCACATAATGTGCACATTTGCACGCTTGTGTCCATTTCTGTGCATGTGTGGGTGCTCATGGGTTTGCTGAGCAAGGCCAGTTTTTCTCTCTTGTTTTATTTCCATGACTTGCCTTCGCGGATATTTCACTTAGCTACATTTGCTTATTTGTTTTGGCTTCTTATTTTATTTCATTTTACATTAATGTCTTATACAAAGGGTAGCCTCTCAAGGCCTGATCAGTGCACTAGTTTTATGCAAAGGTCAGGCATCCATTCTTTTTTTCTTCTTTTTTTTTCGTTTAGATTTTTTTTTTTTTTTTTTTTTTTACAGCAGATGTGGTGTAGCTAATATGAATGAGTCCACATGCTATGACACCTTGAAACTGAATCCTCTCTCTTTCCCTCTCACTCTCTCTCTCTCTCTCATGTCAAATACATATGTTGTCTCATTGTCTCACTGAATTTTAAAAAAAAAACAGCTTTGTTTTTGCAGTTAGAATATGAAAGTTTGGATAGTTAGTATAGAATAAGATAACTTTTATTTTCGTATTTTTCGTAGAATCATAGAATTTTGCAAACAGTTCATGAATCAGATGTCAAATCAGTTTTTGTACAGTCATCAATTACCAAAAGAAATTAAAATTTTCCTGATCCTTTCGTTTTAAACAACAGCATGCTTGACATTAAATTTGGTTATGAAATGAAATATTGTCATAGAATATGTTATCCTTTGTCAAAGACTGCAGAGCACTAAAGTAACATTACGGTCCAGCAGGACAGCTTGGCAACAACATCGATGCCCACAACCCCAGTGGCTCAAATCCAGGGTCAGCCTGCAGAAAATCCACAACGAAGTATTCTGCGACAGACAGGTTCCATCAGCAAGCGACGAAAGGTGGCATTCATCTCCCCATCCATTGACACATCTGAAAAAAGCAACACCGATTCCGAGTCTTCTATCGAGTTGGAAATAGAAGTGAGTGAAGGATTGAGAATTTGCAAGGGGTATGTATGAACACCGATAATCATAGTTTAAGAAAAACAGCATAAATCTGCTATAAGCTTTATGCCCTTTATTGCCAGCTATGAATGTGATTATCATCATCCTCATATTCTAATCCTTAAACTTTGGACAAAAATCGTGTCATTTTGTTTCCAATTTTGGTATGTTTATATTACTTGCACAAATTTGCAAACAGAACCGTTTTCCATTCACTGTTCATTTGAATAAAACTTGCGTATTTGGTTCCAGGATCAGGTTCTGACTCACACAAAGCCTGGTCCGCGTACACCTCTTCGCTTGCGTCATTCTCCCCACAAGAATCGCTCAGGCCTCTCAGCTCCTGTGGTACTGACCCCCAGTAAGAGCTGTAAACTGGAGACCATGGCAAAGAAAACTAAACTGAAGCCAAACACTCACACCGCAGTACAGAGCAGTTCCCCTGAGCCTATTCAGGTTGGTGTTTAACCCGCTTTTCTTTGGTCTAATAAAAGTAGGTGCCATTGTTGTATTGGTAAGATGTTGGACTTCTAATCCAGTGGTCAGGGTTTGATTCCCTGTTTCGACCTGGTGTTGTGTCCTTGGGAAAGGCACTTTACTCCAATTTTCCACACTCCATCCAGGTGTGACCTGCTTGGTTGGGGAAGGTTGAAACGGAGAGAATTGGTGCCTGCCTTCCTATGCTGAGCCATAGACACAGTGGATATGAATTAACTGCTCTGATGAAAAAGCTGTGGGACCTTTCACCTTTTTTTAACCTTTCAATATATCTGATGATAATTGCTTGTCTGTGACTCAACTGTACATTGCCAGCCATTGTGGCGTTCCCATCTGTTTCTCCAGTTAAATGTATATCAACAGTGGCATGACTGGGTCATCAATGAGACCAGCCGCCATGGCCCTGTGATAACATTGCAGAGTGATGACTGGGAGATACAAGATCAGGGTACAGATTCTACTCCCCAAGGCTGGCTCCTACCCAGAGTTGAGCGCACTAAAGGCTCAAGTGGAAAGAGTGCGGCCATTTCGTCAAGAGTCATTCACCTCATGGATGTGTTTTTCTTCCTGACCAATATTGCAGCTGTCTGTATCTCTCATGCCTGTTTGATGTTTGGATATATTGTTAAAAGAAGCATTGAGTACCTTGTCATGTTGTCCCAAACCTAAAACGGTCCTCCATTGCATCATCATCATCATTCATCAAATACAGAAAAAATTGTCCCAGATCCTGTGTTATTTCATGCTCTGTGCTCATGGTAACCCTAGTGTTGACTTCCCTTCCACATTCATGCTTGTGCAAAGTTCCTGCTAAAGTATTTGTTGTTGGCAGTTTCACAGTGGACTGTCGTTGGTGGGACGTGGTGACGGTCTCCTCTCCCAGGTAAACACTTAGTCAGACTCTACAGCAACTCAGTTATTGTCGCCAGCACGGGCTTAATAAGTGGAGCCCTGCGAATTCTGAATCAGGACAGGCAGAACTGAACACCTTAAAGTGAATTGGCATCACACTGCTTATTCCAAATCCACATTCATACTGACAGCCAAGTGTGTGTGCCACAGTCCAAGCACCAGCAGTCCACTATGAACTGACACTGTTAGGTCGTCAGGAGGCCACACACCACAGGAGTCAGCACTGCTACTGAGTCAAGTAGGCCAGGAAATTGGTTGTCCTGAAATAGTGCACAGCGTTCAGCATGCTTGAGCCAGTGCCATGAGTAATCAGAAGAATATTTACACCATAAAAAAAGAAAAAATAAGATTCAAGAAACAACAAATAGTGTTACTACTGTCAGACAAAATTATACAGTTTTATCTCCCTTAGTCTGTGTTTCTCAGCTGTGCAATATGTTCATGAGTATTTATCTTTCTGTAAATACTTTTTCATGTTTTTAGATGTAGACAAGTGACTGTGTTGTTGGTTCCCACGTTTTGACGAAGTGTGCCAGTATCTGTTGCTTTTACAATGCAGAGTGAACTTTTGTTTTTCCTGGGTGCTTCCATTTTGCGTACTCCACCACTGACAACTACAGAACTGTTTGTACTGTGGTGAAGTTTGTTGTTCATGTATTCTGTTTGGCGGCTCATTCACTGACAGTATCACATGAAGTGGGGCTGTTGTATTGATGTTAAAGAAAGTGCATGATGATGACAGTAAAATCCTGTATAACAAACCTGATAAAATGAAAGCTAGTGTCAGGTTCATGCATTAGTTCAGAGAGGCCAGCTTTCTGTGTTTCACTGAGACATGGTTCATTGAGAAAGACATGATCCTCATCTAACCAGCTCTACACATAAGCAAATGGACAGGACAGGGGAAGCAACGGGAAAGAGCTGGAGATGTCTGTGTATTAACTCATTCTACTCCAGGTACAAGATAACTCATACCAACACACTATTCTAATTTTGTTTGTTCTTGCTTGGTACAGTTGGCATTCTAAACTGAACCGTTTACGGATTGCGGAAGCATGAAAATGAAGCTTTGTTTAACTGATTAAATCAACAATTCTTCATCAATTTTCGCTGTTTTAGTGAACCACCGTGTTTTCTGTAGTGGTCACATGTAGTGCTGGTCCAGGGGAGTTGTAGAAGGCATGTAGCTGTGAGGTAGAACGAGTTAACAACCACTGGTGCTGCAATACCAGTGTCAAGGAGCGGTCCTGTTCCCCTGCCATTGAACTGCTGACAGAGGCACTCAGACACATTGCCAGTTTTTCTGGGTCTTTGTGACTGGTGTATATATGCCATGGTGGATCCCAAGCATGCTGTTGATGTCCAATGGCAGGCAGTGCAGAGATTGTAGATCCGGAGACAAAAGTCAGTTTAGTGTTCTCAGTCATAGCAAGGGAAATTGACAATTCAGTGAATTCCAAAAGCAGCCCATGAAGGATGAGGAAGAAAACAAGACAACAAAATATACTGTGGAAAAAAAACAACTAAAAGCGGTAACTGATTAAAAAAAAAAAAAAAAAAAAAAATTGATCGAAGCCACCTATGCCTTGGGATCTGAAAAGGATGTTAGGGAGGTCATAACTTTTTGCTAAGTATGACCGGAGATTAGAAAAGAGAGATAAACCACTCGCGGCAGGCCCCTTCTTTCTGTCTATAACAGTGCTGAAGCCGTTTTGGGGCACACACGCAGTGCGGAAGGGTGGGGGTAAATCACCCTCTCCTTCCCCACCCGAAGGAAACTGGTCGGTTCTGACGGTTCAGCTGCAGTAAAGCGAAAGTTAAGTTACGCCTGGAATTTCCCACGTGTAGTAAGATTCGCTGTATACAATGAAAACCGATTCATTTTTGCTTTGGTTTTTAGCATGTTTGCATCTGCTTGAATATAGATAATATAAAAAGAAAATAAAGCAGCTCCCCCCACCACCAACTCCCCCCCCTCCCCGAGCGCAATGTTGCACATGAGAGAGACAGTTATAAATTATTGAACTGCGTTTTCGTAACGCTACTTTTTCTTCACACTTTCTGGTTTACATCACCATTTCTTAAAAAAAAAATATATATATATATATATATATATATCAAAACATAAAACACATTCAGCTCTGTCTCTCTTCTAACATCTGTCTATACATACATACATGAATACATATATACATAATTTCATATAGATCTATCAGTATGTAAATCTAAATCTATCTTTTTGTACATAATCATATATATAATTCATATATATACGAACGCTTCATGTTGCCCGAGCAGACTGTTGTATTGTGCTCTATCTCTCTCTCTAAGTCTCTGTCTCTGTCTCTCTCTCTCGGGAGTTTTACATGGCTGTTAAAAGCATCTACGATTCTGTACTTGTATGTGTTCGTGACAAAGGTATTTATTCAGACTTTTTTCAGTGTCCAAGAGGGGTTAAACAAGGTTGTATGCCAAGCACACAGCTGTTTTCCTTTTTCATCGGTGAATTGGCAGTGAAGTTATCAAAGAAGGGGAGACATGGAATACAAATGATACCTGGCGCAACAGATTTGCTCTTAATGCTATTTGCTGATGATGTTGTTCTCTTGTCTGACACACCCATAGGGTTACAAAATCAATTAAATGCCCTTAACCAAGAAACAGACAGACTACAACAAACAGTGAATCTCGATAAGACCAATATTACAGTTTTCCGCAATGGAGGTCATCTTTTGACTCGTGAAAAATGGTGCTGTGGTGATAGGGAAATAAAAGTAACCAATACATATAAATATTTAGGAATGTTATTCACAACAAAATTGAGTTTGACATCTGCGTGGGATGAAGCAAACAGAAAAGGGAAAAAAGGTGTAATCCAAATTATAAAATCACTCAGGAGACTGCGTTCGACTGACGCTTTCCTTTCGTTTGGGCGGGGCAAAGGCAGCTCATGAATAATGAATGCGTGTCGCGGCGCAGGCTGCCTGACTTCAGCAATTTCTGCAAGTGGTTTATCTCTCTTTTCTAATCTCCGGCATGACTCAGCTCAACTCAGCTGTTATAAACCCAAGCATTGTCAGATAACACAGGGAATGTGTTGTGTGTAATGAGCCTAATACCTGCCAGAAGCTAACAGACACATGTTGACCAAATTTAGTTTGTAGATCCTGACAGTACAGGGTAACACACATATAACAATAGAAGAAAACACACACACACACACACACACACACACACAGATGTGGAGACAGTTGAAATTAAAGAATAATGTATAAGTGCTCTTGCTAAAAGGAAACAAAAAAGGAAACATGTTGTTAAAAATAATGGATGTGAAATAACAGTGACATGCAAAGTTTACAGTTAAGCATTTAAAAAGAAACCCGTTAAATAGGAAAATCCCTGAGTGTTATTGGTAACAGCAGGAATTATATTTTTTTTTTTTTACATCCTCACTTTTTTTTCCCTCTTTCCACAGATCAAAGATAAAGACTTCTGCAAGACTCCAAACATAAGGAAAGCTCCAATGAGAACATCCCGGTTTTTTCGCACCTCTCCAAAAGAGCGTAAGATGATGAGGAAACAAGAGGAGGCCAAGGAACGAATGTCCTGGTTTGATGAGGATAATGTTTATGGGTTCGGCTTTGATGACTGATTTTTACACCAATCTCACTGCTGTTTCTGATATTGATGCATTTGTAGTTTGTTTGCTCTTGTCTTCTTTTCAGTGTATTCCAGTGATTCCATTTTAAACATTTATGAGAAATGTTCATATGTTATGGAAAGATTATCTGTTTCAGTAAGCCTGTTGAATATGATTGTTTCAAGTATGATTGTTTCAAGTTCTGTTCATTCTGCAATTAAAGATTTACATTTGACTGTTTTTCTTCAGAGTATAGCAACTGATGTGATCCCAGGTATGTTGATACCCAGTAGCAAGTTGATTACACTTCAATAAGGCGATTCCAAAATGAAAATTCCAGGCACTTGAGATGGACTGCAGGTCTCTGGATTGACACCTGAAATGTGGAATTACCTTGGTGGTAAAGGTGGCCTGGATGGAATAGATGGTTCACTTTTCTCCTCATGGAGGATTCTTGAAGTTTTGATTTAGATTATTGAAGGAAAGATACCTTGTTCCCCGACACGTGCTGGAGGCTGCTTGCTTCATCCCTTTTGTCTCACTTCATTCTTTTACTTCATTCCCCTTTTTTCTCTCACTTCATTCCTTTTTTGTTGTTGTTTTTTTTAAACATTTCTTATATTTTTTTAAAATTCACCTTTTTTTCTCACTTCATTCCATTTTTGCCTCACTTCATTCCTTTTTTTTTTTTTCCCCAAACTTTTCTTATATTTTAAAAAATTCACCCGTTTTTTCTCACTTCATTCCTTTCTTTCTTTCTTTTTTTTGTGTGTTTTTTTCAAACTTTTCTTTTCTTATATTTTAAAAAAATTCTCACTTCATTTTTTTCTCATATCTTTCCTCTTTTTCTCATTTCATTCCTTTTAAATCTACCCTCATTTGGAATGCAATTGAGGACCATGATTCTCTTAGTCAAAGTTTCATTGTTATAAAAATCTGTCACAGGACAATAAAATCAGACCTGGACACTGTATTGATAAAATGGAATAGAAAAAAGTATTTATTTTCCACTCATGAAGTAGAAAAAAATATCCATTTTCAACTCATTAGCTTTATGATCCTTTCACAATGTAACTGGTCATTCTCCACTTTTGAGCAGTCACTGTGATTTTGTGTGTTACTGTGTGTGACCAGCATGTCCAAAAACGCAGTTTGAGTATCACTGAAAGTGATATGAAAAAAATCGGATGCAAGTGTACCTCGGGTGTAATTTTGATTGCACAGTGAGGTGAACCAAGTAATAGTTTGGATAACTGAATTGAATATACATTTTTTTCCCTTCAATATTCAGTGTTTCTAGGGATTATGCGATATGTTTGATCAAAACTTTGGACCTGTGGAGATGTTGGCATGATAGACAGGAAACAGATGAGGCTGATTGATAAATCCAAGCTGTCTGTATACAAGATGCACAACCTTTCTTTGATGGCTATGTTGTTTTCATAGTGACCAATCATATGCAGGAAACTCAAAGAACCCATAGCAACAATAAAAGCTGCTTTTTTTTTTTTTTCAATGTTTCACAAAAAACCATGTTTTTTTCCCCCCAGTGTTTCAACATATGCTTATATTGATCAGTTGCATACAGTATCCAGAGAAAAAAGAAGAAAATCCATGAAATTAATGTTTGGATTAGGTTGTGGTTTGTTACTATTTATTAAAACTGTTCTTTTTTTATTATGTGTTTTTTTAAGTCTGTTTTATTGTAATGTATACAAGTTCACCATATTTTATAGCAGTCATCCTTTCCTCACCCCAGATAACACTCTGATAATATACACATACTTTATTGTGACAGACAGGTGCAATAAAATTGGCTCCAATCTTATCATGAAAAATACACCTAGCATTTATCAGTGTCGGTATCTTTCATATTTTCATACATAATACTGCAATCAAACTGCAAAATGACCTTCACTAAAACAATTGGCAATCAAATAACAGTTTGCAAAAGGCACTTTTCACAAAACCCATAAATTTTTCATTCTTTCCAGTCACTGGCCTTCACTAAAACAATTGGCAATCAAATAACAGTTTGCAAAAGGCACTTTTCACAAAACCCATAAATTTTTCATTCTTTCCAGTCACTGGCCTGCAAATTTTATCCTAAATTACATATTTAAAAAGTCTGTAACATTGCACATTTACAAAATTATAAATGCACTGGTTTGGCAAAAACTATTTCATTCTGCATTATATATACATAATATGCACATTTACACAACTATAAATGCACTGGTTTGTGAAAAAAAACTATTTCATTCTGTATTATACATGTATACATATCGGCCAAACTGGCACTTTTCCAGATCCAATATGCCAGTATGTGAAAGCACACAAATAAATGTGCCATGTCCATATAAATGTCAATGAAATCTTTTAGACATTTAAAAAAGACACTTGCAGCAATTTCTAACTCAATATTATTGAATAAAAGCAATACAAATTACAATTAAAAAAAAAGTCACCACCAAACAATACAAACTGACACTACAAACAAATATTTGAGCAATTCAAGGGGCCAAAATCAACCAAATCCTAAGAATACAGACACCTACAGTGTTCGTTAGGAAATTCAAGCAACCCTTCCAAAGAGTGCAACCATCCCAACCCTCCCTAAGAGGTGTGAATAGGTACATGACTTTGCTTGGGAAAGGTTCAATTGGCGAAGGAGAGGACTGCTCCCCACCTTCCTATGCCAAGCCCTAGACACAGTGGATGTCAAAGCACTGCTCCAGTGGCTCTGGCAGGATGTTCAAAACAATATGAGTATGGTTAAAAAATTAAAGGAAGGGATACTTGTATTTTGAGTGTACAGGTGGATATTAATCTAATTTACACATACAGTAGAATGGACCATTTGTTTTGTTTGATTTTTTTTTTTGGCTCATCTACTGGCTCTCCAAAATCAACTGTTGATATGGATTCAATCCCCAACAGACCTTGTGTCAAGATAAGCAGTATTGTTGCTGTAAACATACAAACCAAGGAAAAGAAAACGTACATGTATAACATATCCCATCATATTGGCATGTAAAATTTCAGACAATATGCAACCTTGCAAGCCTTTAAATTCAAGATAGGTTAAAAAGTTACTGAACATCTGCATTGAATGTTTAAATAATGAGATCACAACACAGGCAAAAAGCCAAAGCACAATGACGTAGAATCTTATGGTAATCACAAAAGATGTATAAAATTAGAAATCTAGAAACCTGTATCAACCGTTCTCTCTGAGATTTATGGCCAAGGTAAAGATGGTCTTCCTTGAGTTCAAGTCACAGAAATTACATTCTGTGCTCATAAAATCAGATCTGAAACAAAGCATAGGAAAACATTATTTCATTTAACTTTTGAACAAACCTCACGCATTAAAAACAACCAATTTATACCTATCCAAACAATAAATGATGTTCTCTCTCACTCCCACTGTGTGTGTGAGTATGTTTCTTAGAGAACATGTCACTGGTGAAAAGCCAACTGATGAAAAGCTTTCTATATTAGAACATCTGAATCTTGCAGCAGGAATGGTTTTCAATAAGAATTCCAGTATACATAACATGTAAATCTATATAACTTGGACACAGACCAATTCTTAGTCTGTTCACTGAGACTAGAATTCAAAGCTGACAGATTTCATTCTTCCTTTCCTTTTCCTCTGCCCCGTCTTCTCTACTTTGCCAGTGGTATTACGCTTGCGACCAGTTATCCCATTTCCCCATCAGTTTCACACAAAAGCATGTTCTGTTGCTGTCTAAGCACAGGAATTCACTGCTGTCAGCATCAGAACACCACACAAAGACCATTCAGCACCACATCCCAGTCAAAGATAAACTGAAGTCCCATGTGGAGCATGTATTTGATGCAACGGCAACATGAGAGTTGTCCCTTACAAAATTTTGTAGTAAATCCCACTTGGTTTGTATGTATGAATTAGAGTATACATGCAAGCTTGTGTGCATGACTGAACCTTGACTGAATGACAGGAAATGAATGATGAGAGTCAAAAGACACCTCATTAGTTTGGAGACTGAGCCTAGTTCAGTTTAGTTAATCAAGGAGGTGTCACTGCGTTCAGACAAATCCATTTTCATTACACTAAAAGTAGATGCCTGACCAGCAATGTAACCCAATGCATTAAGTCAGGCCTTGAGGGAAAATAAAATAAAATGAAGTATGATAAGATAAATAAATGAACTGATGAAATAGTAAATAGAAATAATAATTTTTAAAAAGATAAATAAATAAAACAGAAAAAAATTGTAATGATAGGAATAATATTACAAAAATTATGATAAAATTAATAAATAAACGTAAATACACACAGGCACAACAGATATGCGACAAAAAAGCAGTCCTATAGATATGAAAGCACAAATAAATGTACACAGGCCCAACACTACACATAAAAGCACATGAACCCCAACACAACAAACACACACCAACAAAACCATCTATATTCCCTAAAATATGGGTACACATCCTATAATCTAAAGGGCCTGGAATATTGGGGGGGGGGGGGGGGGAGTTGTATACATGTGCCTAATATTTGTGATAAGTGGTTCCTTTATATTAGTTTCATAATCATTAACCCTTAACTACTGAACTATGGTAACAGAGATCAGTGTGGCATGAATCTCGAGTGTACTTACTACTTTTTGCATACTGCATATAGTGGTGTCATTGATTTTGCTTAACAAACAAAATGCAGTCTCAAGAGGCAGAAGTCCCAGTGGAAGCTCATAACAGAGCCTCTTTCACACAATCAACAGTCCCACACATATAAATTAGTAATCCTCAAGCAATGTACAGTATATAAATTAGTAATCCTCAAGTAATGTACAGTACAGTGTTATACATACGGACATACCACTGGCTACACTGACTTCCTCATACACTTTCTTCAGCTTCCTATTCTTAATGATTCCTTTGCCGGTACACCCCCTGGATGTGAGCTGCTGCAACAAGTGGGCACTCTTCAGAATCTCCTGTCAGTGAAATCGCCCCATACCGCCTCTGTTGATACCTCTTCATGCGTTTTGCTGCACACATTCACCAACACAAGCTTCGAGAGTGGTTCAAGTGACCATGCCGCCATGATGAAGAAACACTAAATCAGCAGGTTATGAGCAACCTTAGCTATGTGTGTGCTCTGGACTTTCATTTGAAGGGGATCCCGGATGGGGTGATTTTGGCCCACTCCACTTTATGCTGACACTTCAGTAATTTAACTTTTCCATACTTCAACAAAATAACTTTGATATATTCTGTAAATGTATAACTCGCATATTTGGTTCGTTTTTGCTAGAATTTGAAGTGTTGCATACAACACAACTCATCATGGTTTCCATCAATATTCAGTGGTTTCAAACAAAACAAACCAGGTGCCATGTAATTATTTCTGTCTCTCTAGCACCCTAAATGTCCTCAAAACTCTACTGGCAGCAGGACAGGGTAAAATATCCTTTCAGAGTAAAATATTATCTTGTAAAGATGTCAAATGGAGACAATTCTCAATTTCACATGGTATAAGGAAAATATGGTTCCCATACATGTACTTATAACCTCCAGCAGAATAAAAGGCTTTTCATTGCATTTCCGTCACAAACCCCACACTATCCCCTTTGCCCCCCAACACAAACACGCAGTTTTATCCCTTTGGTCTTATCTTTCACAGTGAAAAGATGTTTTCAGCTTCAGGAGCAAAACTGATTCCCACAGCAGACACTGCTCAGTGCAATGTCCAGAAAACGAAACATGAGCACAAATGGATTGTTCTTTCTTAAACAATTAAGAAAAAAAAGGGATTGAGAACTTAGAAGTGTACTGTACACAGTGGAACTGAGAGGAACTTGACTTGAAAGAAAAGCTCTGATACAAAGCTGCATTTAAAAAGTAGAGGCATCATGAATCTTTCAGTTAAGTTTACATGTCCCATCCCCACACAACCTGAGGGAAGTATAAAGCATTCACTTTGAATGATTTTCTCCAGGCAAATCTTGGATGTCAAATCTTTACAATACCATATCCAAATTTTTGCTACAATGCATGGATAAAAAAAACACACTCATACATACGTTTCAATATTTGTGGCCTTGGAATCTTGGTCACAGCTTTGCTCATGGAATACAGCAGAATGGTGATGATGACAAAAACAGAAGAGATGACGATCACACTTGATGCGCTCACCTGAGGTCGAGGGCATCTGAAGCGAGTGCCCCACATAAACCATGTGGAATTCATCTGCACACAGCCAACACCATGAAAACCATGGGACGGTTATACACGGGAATTATGCTTTAAATTAGTTTTGTATACCACTCGGCTTTTTTTCTTCTCCAGTGACCTTCACCCATGTTCAGAATATAAGACTAAAACTGTAATGCAGTAAATCTACAAATCATGAGATCTGTTCCATTTCTCTGAATTTTAATTATTACAGCAAACCAGAAACTAAAAACTATGCCATACTTTTTCTTCCACTGATGTTCACTGAAAAAAAAAAAAAAAATTTGGGGGGGGGGGGAGGGGGATTTGTTTTTTTTCCATTTCTGAATATCACTGTGATATCCCTGGCTGTATATACTCTCATATGAATATAAAATGTGTATTAAATTTGTCTAGCAAGTGTGCTTGGCTTATGAATGCTTTTTCCTCAAATCACACAATAGTGATTTAAAAAAAAATCAAATTATATATCCTCTGTTTTAACTAAAAAGTTAATATAAAACGTTTGTTACAACTGGTAAGTGTATCATCCAAGTTTTCCCAGTAAGTGTATCATCTGGGTTTTCCATTTGCCAAGAAAAGAGTTGAATAAGAATTAATTTTGTTGATGAACTCTAACAGAAATCAAGGATGGTTTTTGTACCAACCTAAGTAGGGTTCCACAGACTATACAACATCCTGATCATATCCTCATTCATCCCATAACCCCCGATCACCACCTTTTGCAGCATTCACCAGTATCTACAGATAAAACGCAGATAAAATGTCACACATCTATTACTATTAGTTGTATTACTTATATGATATTCTGCTGTGTCCGACTGTCAAAACAGGAGTGGAGGCATGTGCTGTCCTGATTATCTGGGACAGAATTTGATTATAGTGAACCATCTAACCTAAGTTAATCCCCACTCTCTAAGCGGGCTTTAGGACAGTCAGTGTTTGGATGGTGCCCAAAGACCAACTAGCCCCCAAGACCACAGCACTAACAGCCAATGCAATTTTGCCTCCTTGTTTGAGATTCATTCCTTCACAACAGACTAAGGTGTAAATTAATTCCTATTGCAGTGAGGATAACTAGGCCTAACAAAAACTTCCTTCACAAACCATGTCAACGATGTCCTGACATACGCATCCTTTGGTGCGTTTCTTGACAGCAGAGAAGTGGCTGGTCATCTGTCTATAGATGGGTCTGCATTCCCGGCATACCTCAGTCATGTTGTCCGTGGGATCAACCTGTGATAGGTCACAACATGGAAACAGTTCATAAAGGGTATTAATCACAACATTAGAAAAAAAGTAAACATTAAAGGTGGGAAACTGAAATTGAAATTGTCAGGAACCCAGATAAAATGATAGACATTTTGAGTGCTGGCATTTCAGTCACAAAGATCCTTTCCAAATAATTTTTTTTTTAAGAAATCATATTACTTTAATTTGTGTTAAATCAAATACTGGTTGAGTATATTATATCACCACTGTGCTTTGTCACTGACAGAAAAGATGGGGGTTTTCTGTTGTTGTTTTTTTATCAGTCATACACTGATACAGAGGCTCAAATTTAAAAACTTCAAATAAACCTGGGTCATTTTTTAAGAAAGAATTTTAAAAACTAAAATTTTTGAAAAACTTAAGAACCTGCATGATCCCTGTATGGATCATACACTGCTTGTCTGCACAAATGTCCGCAAGTTTCTAGGGAATAGTCCAAATATTAGAATGTAGCAGTAACACATTCAATTATAAGCAGAGAATCTGATCATACAGGATCGAATCCCACACTGACCACTATTTTCTCTCCCTCCTCCACTGTCCTGGAGTGGTGGTCAATAAACTAATTATTTGAATGAGATAGATTAAAAAAAAATGTTAAAAACCCCAAAACCAAGGTCTCATGTGTTTCAATGAAACATGCACTTGGTGCACATTAAAGAACCAGTGGCAACAAAAAGGGCTGTCTCTGGCAAAATTCTGTAGAAAAATCCATTTTGACAGGAAAACCAGTACACATGCAGGCACAAAGAAAAGAAAATGGGTGACACTGCAAGCAGCGACTCGCTGTCCCGGAGGACAGCAGCTTGAGTTTCACACAGAGAAATCTGTTGTGACAAAGAGTAATGCAAGGTAACAAACCCATGTCTTACTCCTTCACTGCTCCAGTTCATGGAATGACAGATCTTTATGATGCATTGGAAATACTTAGACCAATTTTGCTTTGCACCTTCAAGATTAAGAATGTAATTTCTTATAAATAAATATACAATCTCTCTCAAATCCAGTGTTCAAAATCAGCACCAAAGGCATTTTTGGAAAAATTTTACCATTCTTGTTCAGTAAAAAAAGAAAAAGCTAAATTATGTAAACTTAACATAATTCCCAAATAGAGTTAACCTAATACAAAAAAAAAAAAAAAAAATAATAATAATACTCACTGTGTGGGAGTAATTACTAATGCAAGTTGACAAATGCTCTTCCATTTCCTCAAAAAGTATGGTGTCGGCAGTATAGTTGAATGTCACCTGCCCTGTTGTGAAGTTTTCCTCCACAGAATCAAAGCACACTGGAGAAAAAAAAGCAAACATATCATTATTATTGTATCAAAACAGTTACATTCAATGCTGATGAATTTCGTTCTGATTTAGTTGGCTTTGGCATATATAGCCCCCCCCCCCCACCTCCCCCTCCTGGCAGGTACTTTTTGACTCACTTGTGTAAACAAAGTGAGTCTATGTTTTAACCCGGTGTTCGGTTGTCTGTGTATGTGTGTGTGTGTGTGTGTCCGTGGTAAACTTTAACATTGCCATTTTCTCTGCAAATATTTTGCCAGTTGACACCAAATTTGGCATAAAAATAGGAAAAATTCAATTCTTTCCAGTCATCTTGTTTAAAACAATATTTCACCTTTGGGATGGGCACAAAAAAAAGCCTAATTATATGCAAACTGAATTTACTGTTATATATTTTTCTTTTTGTCTTTTTTAAAAACTTAGCACTTTCATCTGATATTCTGACGCAACAACAAGAGCAGTCATTTTTATCATTTTTTGTTCACATGGGAGCTTCTTTTGCTAAGCATGGAAGTTATATTTATTTTGCATGTCTTTGGTGCAGATAGTAAAAAAGGGAAATTAATCTGAAATTAATGCTAGGGGGCTTAATTTGCTTTAAACTGATCTTTTTCATCTTAAACATTACATTTTGAAATGATACTCAATACATAAAAAGCTTGTGTATTTTACTCTCAGCGTACAGGGCTTTCACTATGTTCATTCGCCCAAGCGGTCTTTTTCAGAAAATACTAAAATCAGTATGACAAATGGACTTTATAGATCTATTGGCTGAGCCCTGAAAGTCATGGGCAAAAATCAATTGCATACACATATTTATACATATTCAAAGCACATGCTCATATTCTTGGCGAACACGAACAATGCCATTTTGTTTCAAGTTGTTGACCTGCCCGTTCAATCCTATATTCAATTGACAATACACGATAACATGTGATGGAAAGTTGGAGAAGGAGACCGTTAAATATTTATTCAGAGAAAGATGGATTATGCCCCAAACTGCCATAAAAATATCCATAGAATTAGTCGGAATTCACAGTTAAAAATAAACCATGAGAGTTAATACCTGTGAATTGATGAAACGCAAAAATTTCATCTTGACTTTTCTCAAAATGAAGTCCTTTTCACTTCATATGATGTTTAGAAGTACTTGTACCTGGCTCTACATGTTATTAGTTTAACAAAATACTCAATTTTCATATCAACTTTAAAACTATAAAACTGGAATGAACATAAAAGAGAAATTGAATCGACCGTGTCAACTGGTGTAACTGAACTTGTACATCTATCTAGATCCAGAGAAAACGGCTAAATGTTGCAGTGTGATTGTGGCTATAGCCACGTCTCCTTTACCGCGGACTTAAAAAGAATTTTTAATTGCCCTTTAAGATTTTTTGAATGCCCAAGATACACCAGAATAATACGATTTAAACAGCGTTCTCACTGCAAATACCGCAATCGATTAATCGCCCTTTAAAAGAGCATGTTTATATATTATATTTTTGAATGTCAGTTAAGGAGCCACGATAGTGTAATGGATAAGACAGTTTCTTCTCATCCGAACACGAGGGGTTCGAATCTGCCGTTAGGACTTTTTTTTTTTTTTTCTTTTTCTTTTAGCCCGAAGCTTTATAATAACAAATACAGAACACATTTTAACGATTAGATTTTTTAATTTTTTTAAGTGTATCACAAGTGAGTCTTGAAGGCCTTGCCTCTCTTGTTATATTTTGTATTCATTTTTTAAATATCCAAACCTGTTGACTGGAACAAAAAACGTTCATATGATTTTGCAGAAAACAAGAGAACTAAAGCCACACTCAAACAAAATGTATGGCACAACTACAAGAAAGCTTTTCCCTTATCAAAGGGACTATGTTTGGACTTCTTCTTCTGCATTCGTGGGCTGCAACTCCCACATTCACTCGTATGCACACGAGTGGGCTTTTACATGTATGACCGTTTTTACCCCGCCATGTAGGCAGCCATACTCCGTTTTCGGGGGTGTGCATGCTGGGTATGTTCTTGTTTCCATAACCCACCGAACGCTGACATGGATTACAGGATCTTCTGCTTGCATATACACACGAAGGGGGTTCAGGCACTAGCAGGTCTGCACATATGTTGACCTGGGAGATCGTAAAAATCTCCACCCTTTACCCACCAGGCGCCATCACCGTGATTCGAACCCAGGACCCTCAGATTGACAGTCCAATGCTTTAACCACTCGGCTATTGCGCCCATTGCTACGTTTGGACACATGCAAGCAGTTCAGGCTCTTAACTTTATTGATACAATGGTAATACTATACATAATAATGTCAATCACACACTGGCAGTGGCATTTATGAATACCAGTCCTCTTATCGTTTTTACCTGCTCCAGAAATATTTCTTTTATGCTTTTTTCCCTCAATAATTAGGCCAGACCATAAAAAGCAAAAAAATATACTGACCAATGATGCATTTTTTAAAACTGTTTTGTTTTCACTGAACATCAACAATAGTGAGTATCTGTCATTCTGTTTCTATTACATGATTGAGAAAGAGAAATAAGAATAAAGCAATCAAACAGTTTCAGATGTGACTGTGAAGAAAAACACTACCCTGATGACAAATAAACAAATATTACAGGGATGAAATGAAACTGAAAATTAGTAAATCAATCATTCTTTGTATACCAAAAAGGAAATTTAGATCATGCCGAATGATGAAGTTCACCACAAAAAAAATACTGAAAATTCAATGCTTTTTTCAAATAACACTAAACTATCTCACGGATTTACAAAAAAAAACCAACAACCCAATAAACCAAACAAACCCCCCCACCCCCCTCCCCACCCCCCCAAAAAGAAACATAAACAGTATTGAGCAAGTGGATAATAAACTTATTTTTTGCAAAGTCACCATCCATGCAGATAGGACGATGAATGAAGCTCCATAAGAAAATAATTTCTTTTGTCACTATCAGTCACCATCTATGTTTCATAAGAAAAAAGGACAAAAGGTAACTTCATCCTCATGAATGAAAATCCAAGGGAACACAAATGGAGGGGGTGGACGCAGGGTGTAAGAGTTACTGTTACTGACGGTCACAGAAAGCGGTGGACCAGGTGGAGGTAACCATGGTGTAGACACTGGTGATCACTTGGATCCGGTCAGCCTTCAGCAACATACCACTGCACGTGTCGTTCTCCTGCACACACCACACAGTGAACAATCTCTACACGTACTGTATTGCATTGTTCTGTTTGTCGCAGCAGATTTCTCCGTGTGAAATTTGGGCTGCTCTCTCCAGGAAAAGCATATAATTATTGTACTGTATTGCATTGTTCTGTTTGTCGCACCAGATTTCTCCGTGTGAAATTTGGGCTGCTCTCTCCAGGAAAAGCATATAATTATTGTACTGTATTGCATTGTTCTGTTTGTCGCAGCAGATTTCTCCGTGTGAAATTTGGGCTGCTCTCTCCAGGAAAAGCATATATTGTACTGTATTCCATTGTACTCCTGTATGTAACAACAAATTTCTGTGTGTGAAATTTGGGCTGTTCTGTCCAGGAAGAGCATATATTGTACTGTATTGCATTGTAGTTTGTCGCAACAAATTTCTCTGTGTGAAATTTAAGCTGCTCTCTCCCATGTATTTAATTTGCGTTTGGGATCGGGTCTGTGGTGGGTTTTTTTTTTAGTTACATCACGACCAACATAATAATAATAATGATATTTATATAGCACTGAATCAATATGAGCATAAATGAGAGCTTTTTAAAACCACAGTTACCACCCCACCCCAAATGCAAATTATACATTTTTAAAGGGTAAAAGTTTAACCAGTATTGTTTTTTTATGCTTCCTCCATTACTTTATGGAAGACGCAAATTACAGAGATTTAAAGGTTACAAGTTTAACCAAGATTGTTTTTTTATGCTTCACCAAGATTGGTTTTTTAATGCCTCCTCCATTACTTTATGCAAAACAAAGACATCTGGGCTTATTTGATATAATTTCACAATTTTGTAAGCAAAAATTTTACAACATCTGTGCACTTGCAAGCACACACAAACACACACACTTTTTTCTTACCTGTAGCTTACTGTAGAGTGTCGTGAAGCGAGTATAATGCTTCACACATGTCTTGCACACTCTGAAGGGACGTGCATTATGAATCAAGCAATGGATGAAGTTGCCACCCTGTACTGCAAGCTCCATCATGAGTGTGTGACAGTGGTGTGAGGCACTGTCCTCCCACTTCTGTGGCACCAGATTATCAGTAATAGCTTCTCTCTGAAGTTCCCTTTTGTCACTGAAAAATAAACACACATAGCTTAAAATTAGAATACAGGTTCACAAAATTGATATATATATCTAGTATGATAGACACTGTTAAAGACAGGCCTGAAAAATTGTTTAATCCTATAGACACCCAACACTACTTGAATTTACAAACGCTCCTTCACTTTTAGTACCTTACAGAGGATGACTGTGCTGTTCAGAAACCATCAGCTGAAAATGAAATAAACAGTAACTGCTAGTCACCACCTGCAAACGAAGCTGACAGTTTTAGCATTCATCTCCATGGATCAAGTCCATGGGCTGCAGCCTCCTTCAGAGATTTACAGTCCTACAGTTTGTGCTGAAAAGTGATATGAAACACTCAGACAGTATTGTCTTGCACTGGAGCATAAGTGCGTGCCCTCCAGAGCTACTTCTCTTCAGTTCATATGTACATGAGCGCACACACACACACACACACACACACACACACACACACACACACACACACACACATATATATATATATATATATACATATATATATATATATATACTGCCATTTACTGAAAATAAAACCTAAAGATGTATCACAACACTTTTTCCAGTTCAAGTATTTAAAAATTCATTGTAATGTGTAGCACAATTGTGCTCACATACATTAATGTAGACGCGTTAACTTTGCAAGTCAGATCTTCAACCTGAGCAAAACACAATTAGATCTTCAACCTGAGCAAAACAATTCAAATTTCACTGCCAGTCTCTGACGAGACAACGGCTGGAAGTTATTTTCTGATTTCCCACTACATATCTAGATGCTACTGCCCGAACCATCTTCCTGTTTAACAACAATGCACATGTCAACATGCAAAAGGCAGACATAATGCACATTATTTCAAGATCCTTTCCAGTGTCAAATGAGGTAGGTACTGAACACAAGACAAACAAGAAGATATCCAGCATGCACAGAATATGACAGATTCATCAAACCACAGAAATCTTTTCATACAATTACAGAATAATTATGTGAACAAAAAGACAGAAGATAATGACTGTAGAGTTGGCAATATCCACATTTCTTCCCCTGTGTTTTTTCTATTCAGTTTTGTTCCGAAGAAGGTGTAGACAGGTTGGCTACAATATTCTGGTAAATCAGTCGCAAGTGATTTACCTCCCCTTAATACTCAGGTAAATCAGTCACAAGAGATATATATACCTCCCTTTACATGGATCATTATTTCTTATCAATTTTATAGAATTTGAACACTTCCTAATTACAGGGGATTATAGTTTTTATGTTACCAAAATTCAGTGAGATTATTATATTCTTTAGTAATAAAGATACCATTTGGTCAGAAAGCCTACATATAATTCTTTTAAACTAATAATATTTATGTGAAGGAATTTCGGCGCAACCTTCAAATTCTACTCCAATACACAAAATACCTTCTGCCTGTATCCACATGGACATCACTTTACCAGACACATAATTTTACCTCACCATTGCAGAAGAAAAATTGTAATTTTATTGAATTAATATCAGTTACAATGTAGTGTAATACTGTACTGTTTGGTTGTTGTTTTTCTCTCTCTCTCTTGATTAATATGACAAAGATCTGTCAAAGAGTGGAGTTAACTTGAGTTGACCACTCATGTTCTACATGATGATGGAAAACATTCATTTGCACCTGATTTTCTCCACTGCTCAGTCTCCTCATTGATTTGGTTTTCTTTGTCTGAAACTCCTAGTTAATCTGACAACTCTAATTTTTTTCTCCATTCTTATGGATCAAGGTACAGGTACAGGATTGGGGACTTTCCTATAAGCCTTCTGGCTTTTTGACGTCCCTTCACTATTGTCTTAATCAAGTGTTGCATATGCGCCAGGAAAAAGTTTCTTGTTCACTGATCAAAATCAAATGGTTTTATTAGAGATTTTTCATCATTGTCGATAAGATTTTTGAACTGGTTAATAGTGTTAGCTGTTTTTGTTGAGTTAGTCAGTGCATTCCTGCCTTTCACTGCTCTAAAACTAAAAGACGATTTACGAACATTTGTTCTACAATATTTTATGTCAAAACAAAACAAAACAAAAAAAACGGTACCAGAATGCAAAATCATGCAGTTGTCGGGAAGCAAAATTTAATATAACGTGACTTCTAATGTTAGTACACTGGTACGAAACAGACACTAGCACAGTAAATCGCTGACAGTCACACTTAACTGTAAACGTGACATTTCATTGAACGTGTGTGCTCACCTTGATAATGGTAGCGAGAGGTTCACTGTTTGCTGCAGTCGTATCATGGCCTCTCTTGCATCTTTTAAACGGATGCTAAGAGCATCCGTGGCCTGCACAGAAGCCACTAACGTTATCATAATTAATGTGATCACGTCCATGTTCAAGACAGTTATGGCTCAAGGGGTTAGAATGTTTGCTTGTAGAAGTGACAATGACTGAGAGGAAAGCTCTGTACGTTGTTCGGGGGGTGGCGGCCTGACTGTCCGTCCGTGGGTGAGGTGTAGCTAGCGTTCCAAGGGGGGTTGTCCTGGCGTCTGTTCAGAGCTGAAGTCCTGAGTCGTATGCGTTGAGTTCAACGCATCCATGCCTGTGGAAATTTAGCGCCTTCCTTGATCACGTGAAAATCACGTGACAAGAAATGTTATGTCCATTTACACAAATCTACCGGTTCATGACGTTGGGGTGGGTGTGTGGGTGTGGGTGTGTGCACGCGCGCGAAATAAGACGAAATTTGACTGCAAAGTGAAAATCAGCGTCTATTTCTCCATCAAACTCGTGTCTGTCCGCTCCACAGACATGACATATATAATGTTTGTGTATCTCAGCGATCCGCTCACGTCAGTCGAGACGACAGGCGGTCCAAGGGATGCAACTGCAGCTTATGTCGGAACCTCAAAGCTGGAAGTGGTCGACTCCCTTTGCACTACCTGCTTCATACGTCGAGGGGGCAAGTTGGGAGTGGCATTCGGAAAAGAAATGGCTTATTTTTCTATGTTATAACCCGGTGTTCGGTTCTGTGTCTGTGTCTGTGTGTCCGTGGTAAACTTTAACATTGCTGTTTTCTCTGGAAATACGTTGTCTGCCAATACCAAACTGCATAATTTCAAATTATGATACAGCGTTACTGAATACTGCAACCTCACAAAAATTCCTTGATGAAGTGAGCATTAAAGTGAGTTAATATGATCTACGTTGAGTAGAGTGGTGTATGTCCATTGGTTTATGAAATCCTCAAGTCATATCATACCAAACATAATTTGTCTTGCATTTAAAGTTGTGTGTACTAATTTTGCAGTGAGAACAAGAAATCTAAACATTATTGATGCATGTCTGGTATCACTAATGTGAGATCAAAATGGTAGCACATGCAACACATACTGTGTTTGCTTCTAGTTATGAAGGTGTGTGTATGTAACATTAATGAAATGTTTTATGTAAACAAAAGCGTTTTTGTAAAGCACCTAGAGCAGATTTCTGGACAGTGTGCTATATAAGTATCCATTATTATTATTATTATCATGAACTGACAGTAACATTGGAAAAAGTATTGGTGTTTGCGCATAATGTGTGAAACACTACACTTACTACACAAAACTTTGCTGTATAGTGTGGGAGTCTGTGAGCATGTGCGTATGTAATTGGATCAATTCATGCGCTGGTATCGGCGACATGTCTATTGTAGATACCCAAATTTAGAAGTTTTATTTCGGTTCTCTGTATAGGAAAACCAAACAACCAACAACAAAACATGTAGTTTCTGTCAAATAACAGTGGTTAATTTTCATATGAATTTAAATCTCAAACACAATAATATATAAAAAACACAAAAATATAAAAAAAGATCAAAATGATCTTTCTGACCAAAAATGAGTTTCTCAAAGTTGCAGATAATGAATTATGCAAGGGGCATAATCTGGCACAGAAGGTGCTGTCCCAGATCATATTACCTTGCTAACATGTTAAGTTCATCCATGTAAAGATGTTACACCAGCTGGCAACTGATGTACTCTGTCATTTTGGATGACCCATGATCAGATACAGCTTTCCCCAACCGTTTATCACTTTGTTTTGATTTCTATCTTAATTTCTGTTCCATGTGTGTGTTCTTCTTCTTCTCATCTTTTTTTTTTTTGTTGTTTTGACAACCACCTCCTCGTCTTTCTCTTTTTTTTTTATTCCTTAAAGTTTGTTACTTCTTTTTTTTTCATTCTTTATTTCATCATAGGTTTTTTGTATTTGTTTTTCTTTCCATCTTTCTTTCCTTCTTTTGCTATCTTTCTCCACTCTTTAAAATACATTTTTTTTAAACAGTCAATATAATCTCATAAACAGTGATGCAGAGACTCTGCAGGATACATTAGTCTATTTATTCCCTCTCTCTTTCTCCCTCTCTCCATACAGTGACTCACTGTGAATTAAAGCAAGACAGAATTCATCAAAATCAGCTTACTGGATGTGTTCTTATTGCTGGAAAGCAAAAGATAAATGATGAACAGTGGCTCTGTCAGGACTTCTAAGCTTCCTCATCATGCTCAGACTGCCAGTGAACAAGGAAAGCAAGAAAGAAAACACACCAAGAACATGAGGAGAGTACTGAAAAGACAGTAGTTCTGAAAACGGCCAGTTGTTCAGTATCAGTATCAGTAGCTCAAGGAGGCATCACTGCGTTCGGACAAATCCATATACGCTACACCACATCTGCCAAGCAGATGCCTGACCAGCAGCGTAACCCAACGCGCTTAGTCAGGGTGCTCTTATTATCTGCCTGTGTTTCTCTCTCTCTCTGCCCTTTTAAAAAAGAAGAAATATTTTTTTTGTAAAACATTTCCCCCCCACTGTTTTGTGTTAAAGAAGAGCCAGTTGTTTTCTGTAATGTGTAGCTCTCTGATCACATAAAGCTTTTCTGTGTGACATTCAGGCAGGACTTCCTGAGGAGAGCAAATGTTTGTTTAATTTGAAGTTTGTTCTCCAAGAGCTACACTAGATGAATAGAGAAAGTATGTGCTGCCATTGTGACAGTCCAACCTATCTTTTCTTTCCATTAAGATGATTAAGACTTGTTTAATAATGGTCTAAATTTTTTTTTTAATCTCATAGTTATGATCAAACATGTTCATAAGTTGATGCAAGAAGAACCATTGTATTAACTTTTGTATGAAAAAAATTAGTTGATGCTGGAACTTCGTATATATATATATATATATATATAGAGAGAGAGAGAGAGAGAGAGAGAGAGACATATATATATACAGATACATACATACATACATATATATATATGTGTGTGTGTGTATATATGTATGTTATAGGTGACACTCAACGCCAGTGATTACTGAAGAGATGCCATAAAATTAAATACACTTACTATAAAATGGTTCTCTCCATGAGACAGAAATCAGAGGATGCCATTTGCTGCAGTTGATTGATAGTCATATGATGTACGCATGTGTTTGTTGGTTTCATTGCCTCCTTTTTGTTACCACTGTGCATTGGGACGATTTGTTACGCTTTTGATTGATTAATATTATGCTTGTTGATGATAATTGTGGGTTCCCTCTTGCTCTCATTTTCTCTGGTTGTCCATCTGCTTGTCTGTGTGTGTGTGTGTGTGTGTGTGTGTGTGTGTTGGTGGGGTGGGGTGGGGTGATGACTTAGGTGGTGGTGTTTGCTTGTTTTTCTTTTCTTTTCTTTTCTCTTGTGTGTTTTCTTTTGCTCTGTTCTGGCCAGGATGGTGGTGGAGGGTGAGATAATGGGGGAAAGGCAGGCTGACAATGGAGATGCATGTGTTTTCATTGTCTTCTGATCCTTTTTGTTTCCAGTTTGCTTCTTTTCTTGTCCCTCTTTAGGGCAAGGGCTGGATGTGAAATGCATAATCTTAGTTATCTATGATCCTAGTAAATAAAGAATTAGAATATTCATAACAGAAAGGAGTGTAGTTTGATGTTTCAATGTTTCTATCAGAAAGAAGCATTCACTATTCATGTTCACATGTTTCTAAGGAAGTTTTATTACACATCATAACTTAGCTGGCAACAATGTCTCCGACATGGAAAAGAAAAGAAAAAAAACAACAACAAAATTGTTGTCTGACAAGTGACATGCACACACAAAGTACAAGTCATCCAGGGTCTACAAAAAAGAGACTGAACAGCATCCATTCATAATAAAACAGCAACTCAACTGGTTTCATAAAGGAGGTGGAAGAGTAGACTTCAGAAACTATTATCCATTAGAGATCAGAAAGGTGCAGGAGTTGGCAAGGAAGAAAGTTCAGTGCAAAGTTATAAAGACTGGTTGACAATCAGCAATGAACCTGATAGGAATCAGGATATCTTGCAGCACAAAAGCATACACTAAGACAATCATGTCAGAGACTTAAGTGGACTGTCCATGTCTGAACAGAAGAGTCAGATGATCAAAATCAGCCATAGCTCTCTAAATTTACATAAGAAAAAGCCTTCACATTCCTAATATTACTTCTAAAACTGTGGTAAACAGACTCAATTTTCTTCCGACAGTTCTATCACAGGACTGTTGTCATGGTCACCAGTGAAAATGTGATTCTGCAAATGCAATAAAACAAAGTGACAAGTATGTATGCGCTTAATATAAACATGAACCTTGCCTTCAGGGCTCATTTGGGGACAGGTCCTGACCACAACTCTGCATGACACAACTCTCTTTGAAAGACACATGACAATAATTCAGTTTTGAACAAATGGATACACAGCTCAGATCAAAAGGTGGGGTGTTAAGGTGACTTTATGATCGCTGGTGAAATCATCTGACCCAACTCAGCTGTACAAAGCACAGTATAAATGAAGAAAGCAAATGACCATACAATGACCAAACTGCCTGCTCTCCAGTAAAGGGCCTAGTCTTAACGAACGGTTAACAGACACTGACAAACCGGCTGCTGCCAGCCATGGACAACATCCAGTTTATGCCCACACCACTATCTCTGCCATTATCAATACCCAACCATGGCAATGTTCAGGGTGTATCTGTCCAATATCTTGGAACCATAACCAATGACAAGTAAATGAAGTAATCATTGAAATTATCAATCAACAGGAGTACAAATTACAACATCTAAAAAAAAAAAAAAAAAAAATAGCCCTGGCAATTTGCATGCAGCGAAGGTGTAACACTTAATTCAAGTTTGTGTTGCAGTTTAGCAAACTATGTTATATAACAGATGTCCTTCAAAATAATGTTATGTTACAGATGTCCTTCAACTTCGGGCACGAGCTGGGTGAGACCTGGGCTGACTCCAGACCTAATGGTATTTCTGTGGCTGACACAATGAACCATCTCACAAGTTCTGTGCAATCTAGGTGAACCAGGAATGGGAAATACTGGGATGATGGTATGAAGAAGCAATCCCAGAGCGCCAGACCTTGAAAGGCTTCCTCAGACCTCATCTCTTTCTCAAGTCTGAAATCCAGTAGAGCTAGTCTATTGTGAAATACATCAAACATTACACACGCTTTAACAATTTTTTCCCTAATTCAAGTTATTATTTCAGAATGATTTTAATCTCACTCGGTTTTGAAATAATGTTAATATAATATAAATACTGGCATCACATCGAATGTGCTTCCACCTCCTGTGAAAGAAAAAAGCCAATAAAAAGACACACATACACAAAATTCTTTCTTAAATACATACACAAAATAATGCACATCAAAGCAAGTGAATCTTCCCAGCAGGTCAGACATCGATCGCTCAAGCCATATGCACACCCCAAAGAGTTGGCCTGGATACCGGGCTGCTCTTCAGGTTTCTCCTTTCCACACATGATCATGTTCCCCACTTCCATTACTAGCCAAACCACTGATCACAGCAAAGCATCATTACACACGCCGCATGCTCTTTTATTAGAATTAATAGAAAACAAGCGCATCAGAAGACATGCACAACAAAAACCACATCCCCCACCCTTGTGTCCAAACAAATAACAAAAACCCAACCTTTTCTCATTACTCAAATTATGAAATTACGAACAGAGCAAAAAAAGCCCCAGATGTTACACCAGAAAACTCTTCATTCACAACTACATGAGGTCACAAATGTTTGTTCACAACCCTTCCCTCCCTTTTGATGTTTAAAAAAAAAAAATGTTTTAAAGAAAACATTCGCTGTAGTAACCAATAGTGTCTAGGAATATCACCTGCAGGTCAGTTAGTTAGTTCACAATTTTCTGCCAACTAATGACACCAAGTAGGATGTAACAATTTTTAATTCATTAAAAATCATAACTGACTGAACGTGCAATACCAACACCACTCAGTAGCAGCTGCATCTGAATTAATAACCACTCAGTATTAATAATGACTGAAACCTTTCACAACTAATACAATTTTCTTCAGAATATTTCTTGAGTGTGAGATAATTCCTGTCTGTATTTGTAATAAAGAATCCAAAAAATATCTGAACACGGTATGATTTACCTCCTTTAATTAATCAGAAAACAAAGGAGCACATATGACTTTATTCTTGAAAAAATATAACCTGTCAAATTTCAATGTCCTTGGGTGGAGAAAAAAGAGAGAAAGAAACCCAACCAAGGAAAGTTCATTCATCAACCAGGCAGACAAAATGCACCACTACACAGCAGCTCTCCATTCTTTCACAAGTTCATGGCATGTGTGAAGCAGGAGGTAATCCAGGGGAGATAAGGACTAGACAAGATCAGCAGCCTCCTGCAGGGTCAGCTCCCCTTCCACCACCTGCCATAGCTGTTCCTCCAGTTCGTCAATCACAGGGGGAACGTCTGCCACACCAAACTCCTCCATCACTTCCCGCACACTCGACTGCCTGGCTGCCATCACACCCTCCAACGTCTTCCACAGTTCTTCCACCTTGGGATCTTGGGAGGAAGAGAGAGTCACCACCCCTTCCTGTGCAGAAGCCAACTCCGTGTCTTTCCGTGTCACAAAGAGAAGACCGGCAGAATTACCAGTAGCCTCACCAGAAGCCTCACGACCGTCAGCCAAGTACGGTCGTGTCTCCTCCATGTCGGAGGAAGGAAGGGGTGAGCGTTTGTCCCAACCAGCACCAAGAGGTTTGTCGTCCGACGTCATGGCCTGCACGAAACTGAAACACAGGCCACGACACAACGCGCGTGGTGCAGGGAGCCGGCCAACTGTGTGTCAGGTCCAAGGGGGTGCAGCATAGAATCCCTAACGACGACTGCCCCCTCCCCGCCACTGACGACTGTTACTGTACAAAACGTGTCACTATATCACCCAACTACGAATCCCCTCTGAAGTGTTGTCATGAAAGAAGATCTGAAACAGAAAAAAGAAGCACAAATGAGCACGGTGCTTCAAATCAGGTTTAGGTGTTTAAAGCCCAGAAAACTAAATTAAATATAACTTTTTTTCTTTATTTTTTTATTATTCATCCCAAAACAAACCAAGAAAATATCATACAATAATTTATTCTTCTTCTTTAATCTGGGGAAAAGAAAAAATAGGACAGAAGAGGAAGTGTAATGTACTGGGCAAAACATGTCATCCTAAAGTTAAATTGCAACAGAAAATGATGCTTTGATCCTTGATGTCCTGCACTCTCCTTACTTCCCTTTTGGTATGCTAACACACAGAAAGCCTTTCAAAGATGCAATGCATTCCAATGCATGTCAGCGGAGCTTCAATGACTCCTGTTTATTTCAATTCACCCCTGTATATGAAACATTTCATAAAAATTAGACTCCTGACAATGATGATTAACAATACAGACAATTATGACCAGTTAGCAGTAGCCTGGAAAGCTAACAATGTAAAGTAACATTTTTCAGTCTTTCAGCTCTGTATGGTCAATCATAAACATGTGCTTAAAACTCTTTAATCTTCACAATGTTTCGGACAATACCACACAACCCGTATCATTCATATTCTCAACTAAATAACACCACATTAAAAAAAAAACACACACACAAAACAAAACAACACAGAAAGATGTTAATGGCCAACCACTATCAAATCCCCAGCTTAATATTTAGCTGAGGACACACACACATTAATAAACGTGGCCCGCTTTCTATCCCTCCACCCCAAAAAATAACCCCACCTGGAACGTCTTGGCGGCGGTCCTCAAAAGCGATGATGGGCGGTGGTACAGCTGTAGTGTCCTCAGTCCCCTCCTCCAGCTTGTTGAAGTTGACCACGTCGTCCGTGTTGTCCAGGACGGTCAGGGTGGAGGGGGCAGTGGTGGAGGCGCTAGTCTTGTTGTTGACAGGCAGGTCGATGATCTCCTCAAAGTCTCTGTCACCAGCAGCAAGACTGTGGCCTGGAGGAAGGCTGGTCACACTGGAGAACACACTGCCGGCTGCACTGTCCGTGATGGAGGAAGTCACGCTTTCAATGGAGCGCATGCTGATGCTGAAACAAGTGTTGGGAAAACCTAATTATGCCTTGTCTACATGGTTCATTCACACGTATGTTTGTGATGTTAGAAATCACCACTTGCTACTGTCATTTTTATGTTGGTACTTATCACTCCAGCTGCAGTGATTTTTGTTTTGTATTGTATCACTACTGATCACACCAGATTTCTCTGTGATTTCTCTCCCCCAGGCACTGTGTTTTGCCACAGTGCAGTGCCAACTTTTAATTTTTTTTAATTTCTGTCTCAGAGTGTGTTTGTATTACTATTTATTGTGCAAGTGGTGCTGCTGTATGTTGGTACCTGTGTCCTGTCTTGTTAAATTGTTTATGTGCATGTCTGTGCATTATGTACATTTGTATATATATCTGTGTACTGTATGTGTATGTGCATACACACACACACACACACAAATACATTCATGCGCTCTCCCTGGGGAGAGCAGCCCGAATTTAACACAGACTGACAGAGAAAGCTGCTGTGACAAAAAGAAATATATACAAATACAAATAATTACATTCTATGAGAATGAGCATTCATGTACAGACATGCAAACATTTAATGTATCTGTATATATATGCTTCCAGCAAACAAACTTTGGACAGCGAAAGGAGTGTGTGGCATGGATGTATACATGTCATGTGTGTACAAACTTTTCACAGAAGCAAGAACTAGCAGAATTATTTTTTAAAAATTTTAAAAAAACAAAAAAAAACCAACTCTTATCTATTCATTATGATGAACTTGCCCCAAGTGCAAAATATCTGGAAGGGGAAGGGGGCAAAACATCCACAGGGTTCCTCAATTGCCCAACCACAGATTTTTCTAATCTCCAAGTGTCCAATGTCACATCCATGCTATGATGATAGTGAATCACAGATCAAGCAATTTGTAATGTTTTGAGTCTTTTAATCTTGACTTTCACTAAAAAACAAAACAAGAATAACCCCTATGAGTAAGATACCATTGAATTTAATTCCAACAGTTAAAACTGGCTACTCAATGTACAATCCCCACCCCCAACTCTAAAAAAATAAATAAATAAATAAATAAATAAATAAATAAAAGGACCTTTATCTGTTATCCTGCTGAAAGTGACACAGCTTCCATGTAAACTCGTCCAATATAGGGTTTGTTGTCAGTCTGAACCTATCTTTTATTTTGTCTAACCTTTACATTCATTTCCACAAAACTTATTTTGTGCTGAATTTTGTAACCCACTTGCTCATAAAATCGTGTCATTTGTTTCGATTTTTATGCAAAACAGTTTTGTCTGGTGTTAAGTCACATGTGCTTGCAATGTTACTGTCCTGTTTCAATTTCAGTTTTACACAAAGCACAGAGTAACTGACTCCACACCTTGGTTTTATTCCTGCTCAGTCACTGATGATAGAGGATCTCTGAGCTGTGATGAATGTTGAATTAAAATACTGTTTGGGATAAAAACAACTTTGCCAAACTCTTGTCAGGACAAGCAAAGTACTGTCTGTGTGAGATCATCACTAATGCTATGTATGATGTGACAGTTCTTTATATGCTTTTACCATTTACTCTGGCTCTCAGTAACATTTTCCACAGTACTCATACTTTTGTTGATAGTAACAAATACTTTCTGGCAGTCCACAAAGCAAGCACATACCTTTCCAGTGTTAACACACACTTTTGTACATTGCCACAAAGAATAAATACCCCATTTTATTATCCACAGTGGAATACTGAATAGCCATTACAGAACCCCCCTTGCTAATAAAACTAAATCAGTTAACTTGTGATTGTTGACTTCAACACATGCACTGAGTCTCTTGTTCAGGATTGGGCCAAACACTTTCCCCCCAAAACTCAATGAGATATCAGAATAGTAATGTGTTAAATATCCTTATCGCCACTTTCATACAATGGGGCAATGATTACTTCACCCCACACTGACACTTGTAATTTAGTTTAATATTTTTTGTTAAGTATCAATAACTAAGATCAAGTGTGTGTGTGTGTGTGTGTGTGTGTGTGTGTGTGTGTGTGTGTGTGTGTGTGAGGTTGCGTATGTTTAAATTAAGACATAATTTAACAAACAAAAAAGAATATTGACAAAGGCCTATCTACAACTACAAGAAAAACGAAGTGCCACTGCCGCCCTCTCACGCGCGCACACTCGCGCAGAACAGCGTGTGTCAACACAAATGAACACACGAAGAATGCGTACTGTTCGTCGTCAGCGTCTGTGCTACGTTAGGCCTATCTGTCTTGACTCGCAATCAAATGAGCGCAAAACAGCTTGTGGCTCCAGGCAATAAAGCCCATTCTTTTGTGATCGGTTTCACGTTGCACATCGGCTGCTCGACTTGTCTGGGCGGCGCGCGAGTCTCGCTCGATGTGGAGCAGACGACACTGTACAAAAACTGAATTCCTGTCCATTACAGTCTAACTAGTACTATTCGCACCTATCATTACATGTCTGGCAGTATCGCTTTTTATCCAGAGGAAGTTTTCTTTCCAAAAACAATCTGGATCGACTGGGATAACAAAAAGATCGCAGAAGAGGCACGCCCAACCAACCCAACCGAAGCTGGAATCCAGCGCACAGGTGTTTGCACAGCCCTCAGCCGAAGTATCTCGGAACACTGATAACAACACCTATTTCTCGAAAAAAAAATTTCCCCCGTTTAACTCTGATGTTTTCTCGTCTTCTGTCAACAGCACTATAAGGAACATGATGGAGACCGGCACCAGCTTACCTCGACAAAATGTCACACTGGCGGCCATCTTTGCATTGTTTTACCCTGAACTCTGACCCGAGAGAAGACAGACGACACGCGCACACCTTGCGGGAAACCGGTTTGGAATGACTGTGTTGCACGCTTTTTTTTTTCTTTCCCACGTCGACTCGTCAGCTGCGTTTTAACAGTCACTGGAGAGATACTGTGTGTGGAAAAAGACTGCGGTATCGGGTACCATGGTTCTGCAGTGTTTCTCAGACCCTTCTATCCATGATCTCCCCACCCACCCTTTCCACAAGTTCACTTGTGGTGAAGCAGATGCAAAATATTTTTCCAGTTAGGAATATGCAAAGGAATAAAATTATTCTGATAAGATAAAAAATCTTTTTTTTTCAAAAACAACTGTGGTAACTGCAAACAAAGTAACACCAATAACATGTCCTTTACAAAAACACTATTCTGCGCAAACCCCAAAAGCTAAAAATGCAACTTTCTTTCAATAAACATTTGTTCCAACAGTTAAATTAATAATGACACATCTTTGACACACTTGACACAACTGAATATTTCTGAAACTTTTCAAGCATAATTTTTATCTAACTGGGCAGGAAGTTGTGGTACATAACTTTAATCCAGGTTCTTTAATGGTTAGTTATTTTGAACACTGGAGGGACAGTTCCCGAAATTTCATTCTTTAAATTATGCACTCAGCACAGTTGGGTGTTGCCCAACCTCTCTGGAGGGCATGGGGAGGGCAAGGGGTGGGGGGCTGGTGCTGTGGAGAGGGTCGGGGTGTTTGGGGGGAAGGAGACAAGTATTGTGTGTGGATAACATCACTCTGTCTGCTATTCTTCCTCTTTCACCAGACAGACTTTCCACAACCCCCCAAAGCGAAGCAGAATCCCAAGCATGATGAAGCTGACTGCCTTTCAACAATGAACAATTCAACACCATGTGGAGGCTATCAGCATCCCTTTCTCCCAGCATCATATTCATAACACAAGATGTTCAGAAACTCAGTACCTGGATACCTCAGTGTCTTGCAACATGGACTCTGTCATTGCAACAAAATTATCTGAACAACACAACCCAGCGGTTATGTGTTGCACTTTGGTTTGAATTCATGATTCCATGATCACATAAACAAAAGATATTAGGTGCTTCCTTGGTGGCAGAAAGCAGGCAGAAATGAAAAAGAGAGAGGCATTACACACACACACACACATATATATATATATATATATAAAATATATAGCATTTGTCCCCAAGTCCAGCACTTTTCCTGGTTTTCATGAACGATCTGCAGAGCAATTCACAAAGACTCGCTTCACTGACTATGAATATTGATATTGCTGAATAAGTGAATATCAACCGGTTGCTGCCATGAAAAAAGAGGTTTTCATCATTTTTACTCTTTTGTCACAAAAACAAAGGACAAACAAAAATGACACAGTAAGTATCCATATCATCATCATATCACCAAATCACTGCAAGCACATGACACAGCCTAACAAAGACCTCTTTTATTATGGTTTTAATATGCACTGCTACTTAGTACTTTTAAAAAGAAAAAACAACAACATATAAATAAAAGCAGTGAAAACCTGCCATTGTACTGCGTAATCATTTTGTCACAATTCTCCATGTGAAATTTGGGCTGCTTTCCCTGGGAGAGTGCATCGCTACAATGAGACCACCACCCTTTATTTTCTCTTCTTTTTTTTCTTCTTTTTTTTTTACCTCCTGCATCTGTGCAAGTGTTTCGTTTTCCTATCAAAATGGATTTTTCTACAGAAATTGCCATGGACAAGACTTTCATGCTGTGGGTTATTTTATGTATGCTCAGGGCATGATGCACATGGGACCTCAGTTTATTGTTACATCAGAATGACAAGATCTAGTGGAGGGGAATGAAATAATGACTGTGGGATTTGAACCTGTGCCAACAGATTCTCTCGCTTCCTAGGTGGAAATCTTGAAATCAAACTTGTAAGGATCAAATCTATTTTAACACTGTCAGTTGCCACAACCAGAAAATATTTAATCGGTCAGTTTTTCTCCTTCCTCATTTTTTGTGTCTGGAGGCAGCAACCCCCACGTTCACTCACCTGTCAATTTTTACTCCATCATGTAGGCTGCCATACTCCAATTTGGACGGTATCTCTTCAACTTTGCTTTTCCAATTTAGTTCAACAAGGTGACATAAGATCATTTTCCTTGTCCATTTTCCTGCACTACCCTCTAACTGCTTCAGTGTTTACTTTCACATCAGATTGTTACCCACTAAGTTGGTAGAAAAATGAAAGGTCTGGTTCTCATGTCAGTCACACACACACACACACAAATAATACACACGTGTGCCCACGCACACACACACAGAGATGAAATATGTGGAGTTCAAAATGTACTCATATTTCACAGATAATCAACATCCTCTGTTCTGTTCTTTTGAAATGTAGCTGAACTGTGATTATTACAAAAGTCACAAACCCACACAAATATGCACAGACACACACACTCAATAAAAATGCTGCAATGCCACTCAGTCACTGATGATATAAATACAAGCACTGGGGTGGTAACGTGCAGACGGAGTTGACAAGCTTGCAAAACTAGCATCAATATCCCTCCTTTTTTTTTTTAACTGCTCACAAAAAATTCAGTGGGAGCACTTCTCTTCAGCTGGCAGACAGAAGCTTGTAACAAGTTTTCCCCTGAGTTACTCTGTCAGCGTGTCACTGAGTGAAACAGCTGTCACTGGCTGAGTGCCTGGTGCCAGCTGTCACATGCTGACCTCACCTATACTGTTGGGAATCCACTGGCTTACACAGCACACAATGGACAACTGAAATTCTTTCTTCCTTTCCCCTAGTGCTGTATGTCTTTGAGAAATCCAGTCATTTGAGGCTGTCTACCAAACTTACATTGGGAGAGAATTTCAGAAAATTCCTAGCAGCAGATCCAATTTCTTCAGGAAAATTAAACTAAGCAAGCAGCAAAGTTCAGAGATAGCTGGAATGCAGAGAATGCATGAGTATATGTAGACTGGTCATTACGGACAGGCATTTGCTTGCAGTTGCAGGTAAACTGAAGTGCCCAGTACTAATGTTGATTCACTGGATAAATACTCTTTAGACATTTACAGATGGTACAATAAAACTGATAAAAGACTGTTACAGATCTGGCACATGATAAAGTTATTTAAAAATAAAGTTTATTGCCAAAGAGACTGTCTTGGTTTGTATCATCAGTACATTGTATACTACAGTAATATTCTTCACTATATGAGGCATTCACTCAGTCTGACTCCACGACTTAATTATTATCACTGTTTGTTGTGGGGTAACTAGGTAGTGTCCTGCAACTGTTGAATCCAAAGAGACACCGCTGAACACCACAGAAGTGACCCAACAACACAGCAAGGTCTTCTCTGGTGTGTGACCTCATAGCAACATAACTGTGACATTGATAGTTCACTGTGGACTGCAGGCACTGAGACCAGTGGGCGCAGCTGTGTCTTGTGAATTCATAACAATCAGTGTGGGAGGTAATGTCGCTTAAGCAAAACAGCTTCTAAAGTATCAGGCTGTTCATGCCAGACATACGATGGTTGGTCTGAAGTCAGGAGTTTTGAGACATGCTGATTTATGATGACATGCCACATGATTAACAACCCAAAATCAGGTGGTTCATGATTATTTACAATGAAGTGAATGTCCAATTTTCAACATGTCATTAACTCTTTCAGTGCCAAGTTTATTTTATGCTCAGTGACAACTATTTGCCAAGGGATGTTTTGATCACAAAAGGTAATAATTAAAAGAAACAATCTAGTGTGCAATCTACTAAACGAAAGCACATAATTATATACTTTCCTGAAAGGAAAATGAACACACTGTCCAATTATGGCAATTTCACATGAATTTAATGATTTTGTGATATGATATTATCTACAATGATGTGCATGTAAAATTCCATCCCGGGCACCTTCTTGCACACTGGAAGTGGGCAGAAATTTCTATCCTGGGACACTCAAGGGTTTAATGGGTTACCTCTCCCACAACCACTGATTATGAGCAACTTCAGCTGACTGTAGTAAACTACAGTGTATTTTGCTTGCAAGAAAACATTTATATCATTATACTTGTAGAGTTTTACATCAACTGAAAACATCATCTCCCAGACAAAGTGATTATAGTGTCCATGCCAACCTAATGGAAAACAGGGAAATGGCTGTGAAATGTCAGCGGTAAACATTTTCCCATTATGGTATCGGCTGCTTCGAACAATAGTACTTAGTAGCTGCCAACATCAGTTTTCTTCCTTTGCAGCAATGCAGCAACACTCCTACTAATTCCATTTGTCAAATAGTATTGATTCCAACATTGATTCTCCCTCTCTGGGGATGGGGGAGGGGATTATTAAGAACAATTATACCAAAGTTTTACTTTTCTGTGCATGGATATCTGTAGGTTGCATTTAAATCCTAACATAAAAGGAGCTCACACCAAACCAAATGTTAAAAGTGTGGATATATCATTCACCATACATATTACATTATCTCATTCTTTCATTTTTTGAAAATAACGAGGATTACTGCTGAGGGCTGTTCTGAAATAGCAAAATAACTTTACAATAAATTTGATCTCTTTCCCTTGTCATGTTTCAAGTATAAAATTTTCACAGCCATTGTACACAATGAATAGAATAGAATAGGACAGAATATGTCTTTATTACCAAGTGTACCAGGGTTACAAGGAATATTGGGGGGGATAGATAGTACATAACAAGATACAAACATAAATCGAAAATCATACACAAACACAGATACAGTTGAAATTAGGATACATACAAGTGCATATCAATATAAAAACTTGTGCATACTCACACATGCACATACTGCACATACACATACACATGCACGTACACACACACACACACACACACACAAACTCTCTCTCTCTCACTCACACACACACACACACATGTTTGAACAGAAGCTGCATGTTACATGTGGATGGGGCTGATGACTAGATGTTCAGGTAGATGGTTTTTGATAGCACAATTCTATCTATCATACTGGATTTGTTCGAGAGACAGGGCACTGACTGCTTTGGGGAAAAAGCTATTGGCGAAACGATTGGGTTTTTTGCTGTACCGTCAACCAGAGGAGGGCATCTCGAAAATCCCAAAAGCTGTATTAAAGAGTTGGTTTTTTCCCCCCTCTCCCATGTGAGTCTGAATGGTGTCTAGGTGATTGAGTGCTGAATGAGAAAAAATAAAGATGCCACATGAAAGAGCCTCTCCCTAGTAAAATTCTGAAGACAAATCCACTTTCAAAACAAAGGAAAGTAACATGCAGAAGGAAAGAAAGAAAGAAAGGAAAATAAACAAGAAGAAAAAAGCAGACGTGTAAAGGTGCCATGTCATGTGGTGACACAATACACAAAGAGAGAAGACGTTTCCACACAAGCAATACTGATACAACAAAAGATTTTTTTCTCTTTTAATCCTTACCTTGAATCTTCCAGTCCCTGGCTTTGCACAAGACGCGATGGACCGTGACCGTTAAACGAAACTTGGAGTGAGCCTGACGGGGCCGCCGAACGAAGGTCATCCGACCCAAAACTGACCCCACTGTCCTGTGCACCCCAGAAAGAGGCCGTGCTGCCTGCCATGAGGGCAGGGGTGGCAGAGGTCTCCATGGGTGTGGAGATCTCCATGGGTTCTGGCTGGACAGCAGGACTGACATCCTCTTCGTGACTAGGCGCCGACACAGCTATACTGGAGACGTCTTCGTTGCCGTTGGATGCTATATGTTTTCCCGACACCCAGCTGGGTGAGGAGTGGGAGGAGGAGGAGTCCTCGCTGGTGTCCACGTCCTTCTCCTCGCTCACGCTCATCACCTCCTTTTGGCTGGAATCGCTGGTGCCCATGTCCACCATACTGGTGGACATGACATCACTCACTGGAGCAACAGAAGAACCATCCCCATCACCCTGACCCCTCAGGCTGCTGTCCATGTGAGAAAGAGACGGGTCGCTCATGGAGTGCTCCTGGGAGGAACCCATAGATCGGAGCTTGGTCTTGCCCAACAGGTTCTGCAGCAAAGGGGACTTGAACCGGGGACCCCCGCCAGGCGAAGAACCGCCATCATCTTTTCCCTCCACCAGCTTCTGCAGCAAGGGAGACTTGAACTTGGACCTCTCCACCACCCCACTCTCTGCCTGTGGTGCTGGGGAACTGGGCACTGAGGAGACCTGGTCGGGTACAACCTCTGCTCCTTCCATTTTATCCTCTGGTGCTTTTCCTTGCTCTGTTGGTGCTGTCTGCTGGTCTGACGTGGTGACGGGGGAAGGAGCCGAGGCAGGTGAGTGGCTCTCTGCTTCCTTGCCAGCTGCATCCTGGCCATCAGAGTCGTCCTGGGATGGGGCAGAACCCAAGGGCTTTGTGCCCGTTTCCTGGCTGCCAAATTCAGCGGCAGCAGCAGCAGACTGAGCTGCCATGGCCTGCACAGTCTTGTTGTCCGGCTCAGTGGGAGAGGTGTCACTGGAGGCGGTGGAGTTGATGCTCCTGGCCGGGGAACTTGTCAGAGACTTGGAATCCTGTCATAAGTCACCATGAGGCATTTTACGTAAGGTTTACTCCCAAAACGGAGTACAGCTGCCTACATGGCACAGTAAAAATGGTCATGCACATAAAAGCACACTCATACATATGAGTGAACATGGGAGTTGCAGCCCATGAACGCAAAAGTAAGGTGAGTGATTTTCAACCACATCCGTGTTAATTCATTTAGAGACTATCCTTTTTGTTATTAATGATGCCCAATTATTATTCTCGATCCCCCCCCCCTCCCCCAATCCCCACAACCTCCCCCCTCTTCTCTAAATCCATCAAGAAAGCAGATAAAATTATGAAACTGTGAACTGGCATAATATCACTGCAATGCATTTCAAAGTAAGACACCAATTACTTCAAGAATAATGAATAATTTCAACCATGCAATGCACATTCGCAAGTTTGTCAGTATGTGTTCAAATACTTATCAAAGAAACTAAACACACCAAATTAAACTTGCATCATAAGGATAAGTAATAAATGTACAACCTGATTATTTCCTTTTACTCAAGCAAAACATTTTTTCTACCCCATTCAAACTCCTCTCTGTTACATCAAAAATTCTGCAAATCTAATTCATAGCACTCCAAAAAACCACCATTTCTCAACATCATGTCTGTCTCACACTCAAGTCAGCTCTGAAACGGCCCTTTAGCGGCCGGCTGGGCAATAAGCAACAAGCTTTGATTTCTCACTCAAGAACCATTCTCTGAAAACAGCAGGATAAAAAGAAAAGTCAGTTAACGTGATGACACACTGACCTTGGCACCCTCTGCAGGGCTGTCTGTCTTCACTCTCTTCATGATCATCTCCAGACGCTGCAACACGACACGCAAAGTCATCCATCACAGCTGCATGCTGCTGGCAACCAGTCATACGTTTTACATTTATAAAGAAAACCAATAAGCCTCTTTCTATTCCTGGTTTCATTCTTCACTTCTCACATTAACCTATCTGTGCTTCTGTAAATATTTGCATCCAGACACATGGTCAACTTATAAACTATGAATACTGTTTTCATCATAAATGCCTATCTTCAAAAAACATGAAATCTTCAAATTTGTGGTGAGATAAAAAAAAAACAAAAAACACACACACACAAAAAAAACCACACACGTACACAGAAATAAATTCTCTCTCTTCAAAAACATGAAATCTTCAACCATGTTTTCATGTAATGCAAAAAAAAGAATATTGAAAAGAATATCTCAATCAGATATAAATGCTCACAAACCACATGTATGACAGATTATGGAATATGTGGCTCAATACAACATTCCCGGTATATTGTGTGATAGTCAGTCATGTCCAACTATGACCATCAGAACAGCAAAGAAGGTAACTGCTGTCCCTACTATCTGGGCGAGACATAGTGACTATAGTGGAGAGTGTCTTGCCCAAGCTACATCCCCACTCGCTCAGCTAAGAGGGCAGGGATCAGGTTCGACATCGGTCATCGACGCATTTAATTTTGAAATGACCTATTGTTTTTCAAGTTGCCAGGTCACATGACTTATTGTTTTTATGACCAGTCGGTCAACCAAAGTAACCATCTCTCTCTCTCTTTAACGATCGCGATCACTTTGTCGTCTGCTCCTACAGGAAATGACTATAAACTGGTTTATTAAAATACGGATCCGTGACGAAACGAATCTTTATCGCTGCCTTATAAAGTTTGAAAAAGCCTGGGACGGGTGATATTTGACCTATTGATTTTCAAAATGACCTATTGATTTTATGTTCTTCCGGTCATATGACCTATTGTCTATTGAACCCAACCTGATCTCTGAGAGGGCTTTAGGACATTCAGCAATGGGCATGGTCCCTTAAGGCCAACTAGCCCCCAAGGCTTCAGCAATGAGAACCACTGCAGTCTTGCCTCTCAGTTCAAGAGTCATTGTCCTTCACAAATGACTGCAGTAAATGAATTCCCGTTTAAGTGAGGAAATCGTTGATCACACAGCTCTCACTTTGCTGCTGGTTCTCTCTCTCTCTCTCAAGATAAGATTTAGATTAGGTTTTACAGAATTAGCAGTCCATCATTACAGATACAGAACATGTAACGACAGTGATCTGACCTGTCCATTATGTAAAGAATCACAAGAAAATAAGATACACTTTGTTCTTTGCTGTCCAGCTTTAAGGAACATTCGAGAGGAGTTTATTCAGCCTAATTATTATAGTAAACCTATGTTGTTTAAGTTGAACTTATTGATGTCATCTACTTCCCCTGAAGTTGTTCACAAATTTTCACTATTTCTATACAAAGCTTTCAAATTCAGAGAAATGGCTACTTCGTGAAAATGCTGTATGTATTCTTTTGTTTGTTTGTTTTTTCTTTTATTGTTCTACACATTGAACTGTAATGCTGGTATATTTTTGTCTGACTGTGTTTATTGATGCTCACAGTGTCGTGATGTATTGTTTGTAAAATAATGTTCACATTCCCCTTCATAAGGGGCCTAGGCCTATACATGAATAAACCATCTTGAATCTTGAATCTCTCTCTCTCTCAGTTGGGCCCGGTTTATTAGTGTCCAGATAAACACACCACAGCCTCTCACCTTCTTTCTCTCCTGTCTTTCCTCCTCATCTCTCCGAGCCTTCTCCTGTCGCTCCAGCTCCAGGCGCTCTGCCTCCTCCTTTGCTTTTCTGTCCGCCTCCTCTTTCTGTCAGTCAAATCAACACTGCTTTGTTGTATGTTCCATACACACACAAGTTTGTTTTGGCCTTCTGAAAGCTAAATCATTTTTTCCTTATACACTGTAATGTATATTCCTTGAACACAGTATTCCATATACACAGAAGTTTGTTTTGGCCTTCTGAAAGCTAAATCATTGTTTCCTTATACACAGTAATGTTGTATATTCAATGAATACAGTATTCCACATAGACAGATGTTTGTTTTGGACTTCTGAAAGCTAAACTGATTTTTCCTTATACACTGTAATGTTGTATATTCCATAACACAGAAGTTGTTTTTTTTTCAATTCACTTTTTTCAATGTCAAGGTGAGAACTCTTTCATCAGATATTGATAGGAGTGCAATGTTTTGATGAGTAATAAGCATTTATTTAGCATCAGCCTAGAACTGATGACACTCTTCTGAGTTCATATGTGTCATGCAACACAACATGAAAAAAAACAAACCCCATATGATGACTTCCATAAAACATACACCAAAGTCTGTTATGGCTTTCTGAAAACAAAATTATTTTGTTCCTTTTATGTAATGATACAGCACCTTCTCCTCCTGCTGCTGTCTTATGAACAAATCAGCAATTTATTTATCTTTTGTTTGAACAAGGGGGGCATCAAATATGGGTGTTGATTCAGATAGGTTAGTGTTAAAGACAAAGATTATCCATAAATGCTTAGGTATTTTTTCAGATCCCAAATAAAAAATATTCAGGCATTCTGTATGAATTTATTATAAAAAAAACAACCAAAAAACGTACAATAATGGGGAAATTTGGTAAAAGGTGTGTTCACTCAACACACACATGCAAACATGCATGTACTCTCACTCATATATCACTGAGTTTGTTAGAAACAACAGAAACCGGTTTGGATTTTGGATGTTGTAATATGAATTGTGGTTTTCATCTGAGCCACCTTCCTAGCGTCTAAATGAACAAACATCATATTTGTAGTTCAGCTTTCAGTTTCAAGAAGGTGCCAAAGCATGCTGACTTATCCATATATGCCATAACAACATCTGCTTAAAAAAAAAAAAAATTCAAAAAGGAGCAGATCCCTCATCTTCACAGTACGCACATTATTTCCACACCAACATACAAGGACATTTTTTTGTTGGTTTGTTCCGAAAAGGTATACTCTGAAAATGATGCCAACAAAACTCTCACCGCCAGTCTCTCTTGCTCCAGCCTAGCCGCTTCTTCAGCTCTGCGTGCCTCTTCCGCCTCGATGGCTTTCTGTAGGCGCTCTTCCTCTGCCTTCGTCGCTTCCTCTGCCAGTCGTAAGGCCTCCTCATCCCGGCGTCGCTGTTCCTCCTCTTCCTGACGTCTTTTCTCCTCTTCTTGCCGTCTGTCAGTAGGAGGAGAAAGGATCGTTCGTTATGTGACAAATATGTTGTCAACATGTGATGAGAATATAAACCATGGAGGGCTTACACCTGTTAAATGTAACGATTATAACAAATGCAACAGGAAAATTAATACTACATGTCTCTCTCCAATGCATGTTTCTACCCTGAGACAGACCTATATTGTTTTTGTGTTTTTTTGTTTGTTTTTCCTTCAAGATTATTTCTTTCAATACTGAATAATCTGAACCAAAACTAACACAAACATAAAAGATGAAAACACAGAATTCTTTGACATGATTTTCTAAGAATTTAGAAATTTTTTGTTAAAAGACTTTTTTTGCTTAAATGAGCCGAGTCAAAAGAGCCAAAAGAAGAAAAAACTAAAAAAATGACCACTCACTCCAACTCTTCCTGACGCTTCCTCTCCTCCTCTGCCTCCTTCTCCGCCTTCTCCCTGGCCTGCCTGCGCTTCTCAGCCAGTTTGGCCTTGTATTCCTCTGCGCTGATGTCCGCCGATGGTTTCTCGGCGGGGGCAGTGGTGGGGGTGGAGCGTGTTTGAGGGACAGTGCTGCCTCCATCCTCATCTGCCCCCGGGCCTGGGGACACCACACGCACAGGGGTGCGGGTGGCGGAGGAGGTGCGGGTGGAGGGAGGTGTGGAGGTGGTGCCAGTGGTGGTGGGGGCGGCGGCTGCAGGTGGGGCTGACGACGGCTGTTGTGGGGTCTTGGCCGGCGTTTCCTTGGGGGTCTTCTCGCGGAAGGATGACTTCTGCGATCAATCAGAAATATCAGTTTGATCTTTGAGTGAGGCACTCACTGTGATGAATTATCCGGGTCTATGGTGCATCAAACTTCAGCATGGTCGTAAGAACACACATGAATCAAGATAGAACTAACTTTCTAATGTTTTAAAGATAAAACAAACTTTATAAAAGTTTCAAAATTAAAACTTTCTAATGTTTCAACATTCAACTAACTTCCTCAGACAGCATACACAAATACACTGAAAGAATCAACTGAAATATGGTCCAAAATCTTGCTCAACAATTGGACAAAAACAATCTGACTTGTCAGGAATACTTTTTAAAAATTGTTTTACTCTTCACTGGAACACACTGATACATTTTTTACACTTAATAAGATCATGCACTGGTTGCCAACAGCTAACATGACTAATTCTCTGTTAAACTACACCATCACAAATGATAAACATGTGTATCCTACTTTCTTGTATATCCACTGTGTGTAGAAAATGGACCTGCCTTTTCCCAATCATCCCATTTACTAATCAGTTAACCATGATTCAAATAAATCATGAATACTAACTGTGAATAATAATAATAAAATAAAATAAAAGTACACTGCCATAATCTGACCATCATTTCATTATGTTTGCGAGCAATGGGTCACTTGCAAGATGGCTTTCAACATCAACTTCGTTTTTCTTCTTCTTTGCTATGTTACAAATGGCAAAGGAAATGTGACGATGGCTTTCAACATTAACTTCATTTTTTTCCACTGCTTTTTTTACAAATAGCAAATGCAATGTGAATAAGATTTCAGTTTTTATTTTTAAAACACAGCAAACTGCAAATAAATAATAATTCAATGTGCATCACTCACACACACATGCAAACACGCACATATGCAGACATTTACACACGCACACACACACACGCACACACACACATTGCATCATTCACTCATAGTTAAAAAACATACAATGACATTCTTAATGAAAAACGATGATGATCATGTTGGTTAAATTCTAAAATAACAAAAAAAATGATTCGCTCTTACACCAGCTCATGTCAGCTTTTCCACAAAGATAAAAAGAAAAGAACAACAACAAAAAAAAACCCTCCAAAACAGTTTTTTAAAGTCGACTGATCATTTAGCAAAAAGATCTATAAATGAAACACGACAGAATCTAAAGTTTTGTTCCATTTTCACAAAGCAAACAGAACCAGAAAATGTCGGCTCGATACTGCTCCCCCAGACAGTGCGATACAGGAGCTGAGGGATCACGTTACACCAGGAATACACAAAAATGAGACAGCGAACTGAAACAGCCAGGCTCTGTGCACTGGTACCATGGAAGACGGCCCATACATATCATGCTGCGTATCAAAGGAATCCACCTACATAAACGTCAACTTTGATGATAAGAAGACAAGAAAAAAAAAAGAGAAAAAACAACAACAACCCACCAACAGTTAAACTATCAAATAACCTTCACTCTTACAAAGTCTGATTCAGCATAAATCTACAAAAGATAGCATCACAGGTGATTTGTAACAGCATTCAGCATAATAATATGTGTCACAAAGAGAGAGACAGGCAGATTATTAAATAATTAATATGTGTCATAAAGAGAGAGACAAGGCAGAGAGATAGAGAAAGAGACAGAACACACCAATTCCACATGACAGTTTAACTGATGTTGTTTATTATATATTCATTAATATGTGTCATAAAGAGAGAGACAGGCAGAGAGATAGAGAAAGAGACAGAACACACCAATTCCACATGACAGTTTAACTTATGGTGTTTTTTTCATTTGAGTCTTTGTTTTTTGTTCGTTTTTTGCTGTTATTTTTTAAAGGAAACCAAAAAGTTCAGTCCCTGTATAATCAGACTTAACCTTATCTGTTACAAAATTAGTACACAAACATTACAAAGATACAAAATAAGACGCACACCAATTACTTGTTATCTACAGCAAGATTCACTTATCGAATCAATATTACAAACTATTCCTCAGTTTAACATTAACTCTGTGCACTCCATAACATTTTGTGCTAGTGGTCAACAAGTGACCAAAAAATAAATGAATAAATAAACAAAATTACGTGATGTACTCCTTTCCTAGAAAAAGGAATGCCCACTTTTTGTTCATGTTTTTCACTCGAGACAAAAAAACAGGTAAAGAAAGGCAAGAAAACAAAATAAAATTAATCATCTGCAGAATCTGTTGTTTTTTGGTTTGTTTGCAACCATCAGCATCTGTTATGATATAGCTCTGCAACGCGTATCAGCATCCAGCTCAAAGTGAAAAGAAACGGGCTGACTGGGAACAAAACCGAAGTCTAACAGAAGAGGGCAAAACAATGGGATGAAATAACTCCACAGGGTGCTCAGCTTCTTTCACGCAACAAGGGCGGTGTCTGACTACAGCTGAAGTAAGGGGATAAGAACAGAAAAACAATCGAATGGCCATCGCTTGCTTTGACTGAAATCTGACATTTTATTTTATTTATTTATTTATTTTTTTTTTTGTACGCTTATGGTTGACTTCATCAAGTTTTTGCGCCTTATACATATTATTATTAGTAGTAGTAGTTCTTTTTTATGTATTTATCTTCTTCTTTTTTCTCAAGGCCTGACTAAGCTCGTTGGGTTACGTTGCTGGTCAGGCATCTGCTTGGCAGATGTGGTGTAGCATATATGGATTTGTCCAAACGCAGTGACGCCTCCTTGAGAAACTGAAACTGAAACTGACAGGTGCCAGGTGAAGTGGCTGAATGGTTGGTTGGAGTGCTGGACTCTCGCCCAAGTTTCCCGAGTCTGATCTTTGGTTTCAGCGTACCTGGTAGGTGGAGATTTTTCCGATTTTCCAGGTCAACATATCTGCAGCCCTTTCAGTGTCTGAACCCCTTTGTGCCTATACACATGCAGAAGATCAAATATGCACAGTAAAGATCCTGTACTCCATGTCAGCAGTTGGTAGGTTATGAAAGCAAGAACATACCCATCATGCAAACCCCTGAAAACAGAGTATGGCTGCCTATATGACAGGGTAAAAACAGATGCAAGATGTAAAAGCCCATCCATACATACGAGCGAACATGGGACTTGCAGCCCATGAATGCAGAAGAAGATTTAACTCAAGCACTGTACTTCCCTTGTGGATGAACTAGACAGTATGTGACTGCTCACTCAAATTTGCTTTTTTTTTTATCATAACAATGTTTATGGTTACACTGTTCTACAATTCGATTAAGTACTGTGCACATATCAAACTTTTCGCACAGACAAAAAAAAACAAACACTATCCGTCACAATGAGCAAGTCAATTGCTCAAACAGATTCATACAACTTACAAGCATCTTTCACTGTTCATACATATACAGCAAGAAACAGCAATAAGTGCAACAAAAAAAAAAAAAAAAAAAATCAAATACAATCAAGAAGCCTATATGTGCAATGTTTTACCGCCACCATGCTGACCTCATAAACCTAAAACAGAGGATACAAGCCTGCAAAGAAGGATGAAAGGGGTTTCTTTTCTTTCTTTTCTTTTCTTCCCAAACAACTTGCCAGTTACAGCATCTCTTGCGGCAACAGAGTTCAAGCTACCAACGTTACCAAATTAGTCCGACACATCAGTGTTTAACGAAGTACAGAAAAAGGAGGGGCAGGAAGGTCAGATCATACACGTTACCAGTACAGGACACAAAGTAATAAGTGTTCATGAATACAGTTATCACAACTGATTAGTACACAAAGATGAATAAACAGGCTGAGCAGCTGCTTAAAAGGTTGCTTCAATACGTCCTTTCATGGGCAACGGGGTGACAGTCATAGTTTTAATCCACCAGAACACTGTGAACATTTCTAAACATTTGCTGCTAATGCATTTTTCTTACACAGTATTTCAACCCATCAGAATTATGTGATCATTTCAAAATACTTAACACTATGCCATTATGTCAAGGGTGCTTTTTTGTGTTTTTTAACCCCTCAAAATAAAGAGCAACAAGGTCAGACTACTCTTCAGAACAGCTTTCAGTTCTTTCCTCTGAAAAGATCCAGTGGAACACATTCAGCAACATTCCCAATTTCTATTTTACTCTTCACTATTTGTATGAATGTCTGTCAGGTCTTTTCTTTAAAGTTTTTGCTGTTGTTAACACACAGACAGTATCTAATAGTTTTTCAGTACCCTGTCCCCCTATCCCCAAGGAAAAAAACAGAAAACAGGATTTACTGAAAAAGTAATTTGGCAAGAAGGAAAGTACCAACTTACATCATCCACCTATAAAAAACAACAACCACAGTTTCATCATAACAAATATTGTAAATAAATACAAGAAGAAAATAGCCATATAAAATCAAACACACCAATGAGAAAAATAAAATCAGTGAATACTCCCAACGGCTGAGCCCATGAATAAATCATAAAAAAAAGATAGCACATCAAGTCACATGTCAAAATAGTACACTGCATGCAAAGAGTATAAAGATACACGATGATTATAACAAAATCTGAAGGGCTACATGTGTCCAATACACCGACACACAAACCTGTGGGGACACAGCCAGATTTGAGGTGGAAAAAGCTTTTCGTGCTGACATCTGCAAACAGCCAATACACTGAACACTTCTAGACAACAGGGTGAGTGGTTTTTTGGTTGTGTGGGGTTTTTTTTAAGGATGGGGGGGAGGGAAGGCAGAGAGATACACAGAGTCCAGTCAGAAGAAACAACAAAATGCCAACAAATAGGTCCATAAAAACATTTTTGAATATAAGGATGTGGAGGGGTTGAGTGTGTCGATGAGGGGGGAATGGATGAGATGGGTGTACTACAGTATTTATCCAAAAGTATGGGGGTTTTGTTGTTGTTGTTTTCTGGGTGGCTGGGGTCAGTCCAAAAGTATGGGGGTTTTGTTGTTGTTGTTTTCTGGGTGGCTGGGGTCAGTGACAGTGTCCATTATGATAGAACTGGGCAATACGACCATCCATTCTGATATATATGTCACAATGATAATAATATCTTCTTATCCACATGACTAAAATGAGAAATCTATTCAGATTCTTTGCCTTATAACTGTGTTCTTACTCAGTTCCTGTTCATTGGCATATGCATGCTGGTGCGCATGTGAGAGAGAGAGAGAGAGAGAGAGAGAGAGAGAGAGTGCTGTGATCAGTGTTACCAGGCTTTATCTGCTTCTGTTCAGCCTACTGGTTAAAGAAATAGCTGCTAGTTTCCTTGTGTGTCTTTCTAAGTACCACCTCCTTTCAATTTCCATGACAACACTGTATCATAACTGTATCATAATCCATGAGAATAATGATGTCATCTCAGTCATATTCTCAAACACATAAATGAACTAACATTTAAGCATGCAGCAGTACTACGAAGACAAAGAAGAATTATGAATAGAGGAAAATATCAGAATGAAAAAGGAGACAAAGAAATGAAAGCATACACAGGTTTACAACCTGGTTCGTAACTGATCACTGATCCACAGATCAAAACAGGAATAATGTGTGCGCACGTGTGATTTTGCATGTGTGTGCATGTACTTGTGCTCAAGTTTGTGTGTACACAAATTTCAATAAATGCCTGTCAGCAGACTGATCTTCCTTTTGAGAAAAAAAAAAAAAAAAAAAAAAAAAAAAAAAATCCTTGCTGAGAATAGTCTTCATATGTACAATTTAACCAGCTTCCACTGGAAATGGTTCTGTGTTGTCTTGAAATGAATACCCAAACTGAACTTTTAAGGAAAACTGTTTCCTAACAACTTCAAAGAAATGTGACAAGCTTTTCCTGGCACTTCTTTGATGAGTAGGCAAAATGATGTCATGACTGGTAAGAAGCAGCAGAGCTGTTGGAACTGTAAAAGCTTAACCCCTCCACTGCTGCCGATGAGCAGGTTCATTAGAAAGGCTGATAAAACATTGAGTCAGATATATAACCCTTTCAGATCAGTGCTTTTAAAAAGGTACACAAAACTGCTTTCAAAAAGTAAACACAACTGTCTTCTTTTCTTAACAAAAAGCTGTAAAGTTTCATTGAAAAGGTCATCACAACTAAGTCCTGCACTTTGGATGGTACCGCAACTACACTTTGACTCACAACAAATCAGACAAAAAACAGTACAGCAGGAACTATACTGTTCAGATAAACAACAATATGCAAAAAGAACAGGTGGACAGGTAAAAATGGTTGCCACTATTTTCCAGGCATGCCAACTACAAAAAGTATCATTAAAAGAACATGAAAATTTATCATCAGTTGATCAGGGTCAGTAAAAGAGGGGCAATATCAATGATATCAATGCCATGGACCTTTTCAGCAGAAAACCAAACATTTTGTGTGGATCTATGCCATGGACCTTTTCAGCAGAAAACCAAACATTTTGTGTGGATCTATGCCATGGGCCTTTTCAGCAGAAAACCAAACATTCTGTGTGGATCTATGCCATGGACCTTTTCAGCAGAAAACCAAACATTCTGTGTGGATCTATGCCATGGACCTTTTCAGCAGAAAACCAAACATTCTGTGTGGATCTATGCCATGGACCTTTTTCAGTAGAAAACCAAACATTTTGTGTGGATCTATGCCATGGACCTTTTCAGCAGAAAACCAAACATTTTGTGTGGATCTATGCCATGGACCTTTTTCAGTAGAAAACCAAACATTTTGTGTGGATCTATGCCATGGACCTTTTCAGCAGAAAACCAAACATTCTGTAATCTCTATGTGGATTTATGCCATGGACCTTTTCAGCAGAAAACCAAACATTCTGTGTGGATCTATGCCATGGACCTTTCCAGCAGAAAACCAAACATTCTGTGTGGATCTATGGCATGGGCCTTTTCAGCAGAAAACCAAACATTCTGTGTGGATCTATGCCATGGACCTTTTTCAGTAGAAAACCAAACATTTTGTGTGGATCTATGCCATGGACCTTTTCAGCAGAAAACCAAACATTCTGCAATCTGTAGGTGGATCTATGCCATGGACCTTTTCAGCAGAAAACCAAACATTCTGTGTGGATCTATGCCATGGACCTTTCCAGCAGAAAACCAAACATTCTGTGTGGATCTATGGCATGAGCCTTTTCAGCAGAAAACCAAACATTCTGTGTGGATCTATGCCATGGACCTTTTCAGCAGAAAACCAAACATTCTGTGTGGATCTATGGCATGAGCCTTTTCAGCAGAAAACCAAACATTCTGTGTGGATCTATGCCATGGACCTTTTCAGCAGAAAACCAAACATTCTGTGTGGATCTATGGCATGAGCCTTTTCAGCAGAAAACCAAACATTCTGTGTGGATCTATGCCATGGACCTTTTCAGCAGAAAACCAAACATTCTGTGTGGATCTATGCCATGGACCTTTTCAGCAGAAAACCAAACATTCTGTGTGGATCTATGGCATGGGCCTTTTCAGCAGAAAACCAAACATTCTGTAATCTCTATGTGGATTTTATGCCATGGGCCTTTTCAGCAGATATTTAAACATTTTAAATGATATTCCATGGGATACTTTAGTAGAAACCCATTTTTATGCAGACCTACTAAGTAAAAATGGAAAGGGGGATGGGGGTGGGAGCTGTGAGATGTGGAGTTGGCGGAGACGGTAGTGTGCTAAAACATGGAAAACAGGCATGCCTGACGTTCTACCTGTGACCACAAGAACAGGGCAGTCATGGGAGTCCAACATGCTGACCAAGACACAGAGGGTTCCCACCACATGGCTACCAAAGCATGCCTGACTCAGCATTCACCAAAAGGACTTACTTTTCGCCTTATCCTAATTATCAATCTGGCCTGAAGCGCAAGATGCAACAAAAGTCACACACTGGGTTTTACTGGTCTGCTATCGTGGGCTACTTTGCCATCTATTCACACTCAACATTGTTCAGTTTACTAGCAATCAAAACCTTTAGTTCAGACCATATGTACAAAACTGCATTATTATCATTTCTTGCTCTTCTTACTTCATTTAAAAAAAATCAATATAATGAAGAACTTAACTGTTCATTTGTTGCCTTCAACTTTTGAAATGCACATCAGTGGTACAACACCAAGAAGAAAAAAACAGAAAGAAAGCAGCAGAAATTTCCTGACGTGATTAACATAATCAAAACTTCATCACTTAATCCATTCCCTGTGGAACATTTGAAAGTAAGGAACCACACATTCAACCAATGACTCTAAACTTTTCCTTCAAACAAGTTGCAGAAATGCTGAAGAAACCCAAACTTGACCATCAGGGTGTTAACCAACAGGTCGTTAAGCTCAACTCTAATGCTGAAGAAAAGCGCAGCAGCAAAGCCATTGACAACAAACAACACAAACAACAGTCCTTCGACCCCTGCACACTCACCCTGGCCACGGTTTCCCTTCGAGGGGTGGTGGACGACGCTGGCTCCTTCTTATCCCCCATGACGGAGGCGATCTGTCTCGGCGTGGACAGTCTGTCCAACGTCCTACGGCTCATCTTCACGCCGTTTTTATCCCCTGCCTTCTTTTCCTCCTTCTCATCTGCTCGGCGGGCTGAGGCAGCGGAGCCTCTGGGTCGGGATCGCTCTGGATAGGAATGAGCTAGACAGGTGAGCTGGGTTAGTTCCCGCTTAAAATGGACATGTCACCGAGGTGTGCTTTCGTGTATCTATACCTGTTTGTGACTTGCTGTTTGCTCTAGCTACATGGGTCATGCTCTGCTGTCGAGATCTGTATCGCCCATCCTTCCCTTCACCAACCCTCACCTGTTCATCTCTCTCTCTCTCATTCCCCACCCCACCCCCCATCCCCCAGCCAGCCCTCAAAAAGCTCTTCTTAGTGACAAATGTTATGTAAATAATGATAATAATCAATTAATTACAACCTTACCTTGCTTCAATCAAGACAACTGGGGGCAGGTGACTCAAAGAAAATGAAACCAAGTACAGGTATCAGGCAGGTCAAATTACTTTTTAATTAGTTTCACAACAACCAATCACTCAACACTGAGCAGATTATCTGATGGTAATTTTGTTTTCCTTTTCCTTTCTTTTTTTCTTTTGTTTTAATCCTTTCCTTGGAATAGATGGTAGGAGTTTTAAATAACATTTATAAACTCCTTTCACGATGCCTGATGTGTTATATAGAGGTGGGATTAAAATCACCCAACAGAAACAGAGACAGCAAGTTTTCTTTACTTATCTATGTGCCATAAATCCTCTAAAACACAAAAGCAGATTCCAATACTGATTAGCATGAAACATTTACAACAGCTTAATAATACAGCAAGCAACTCAAGTTTTAAAGAAATCTTCAAACTAGAAACGATAGTGCAGTCTTGAACAGCAAATGAAATCACTATCAAATGAAAAGTAACTGTTAAGCATGTCCATGTTGTAACTAGAATTTAAAAGCGTACAGCAAACATTAGGTATTATGCCAAAGTACACATAACACTGCCAATTATGTATCAAAAATCCTTTCTTATGATAAGAAAACCGTGATGATCATGACAGATGAACAGCAGTAGATCTGCTGGACCTGTAACCTGTAATGACTGCTGCTGCTGAATATGCTGACCAACGAAGGTGGTTGTCTCAATGTGATAAAACTGAGCTTACAGGTCAGGATGTCAGTCATCACTCTTTACCTGAACTTCTGACTGCATTGCTTTTGTTCAGCAAAATCAATTACACAATTTAAAAGTACAGAAAAAGCAGAAGTGGCACTTTAGAATAATGACAAGCATTTCACTAAGGTTCAGCAATGAAGGGGTTAAACAAGATATCCTCACACTTTTCGTTTCTGGAAAAGGATCCCAAAACATATAATTACTATCAGCATAAAATAGAGAAGTTTTATTTTTCTTCAAGTATTCCAAGTTCCCTGGTGTACATTTTACAAGTGACATGCCCCATGGGGATATAAACACCCACCTGTCAGCAAAGCTACTGATGAAACTAGAAATACTACAATCTACTGAACAATTACTAAATGAAAACTGATTACTTTGATTAATACTCACACTTTTCTATGTTTTAGTAAATAAAACACAATACATATACAAGTATATTGTGTAATGGGAACACTACATACATAAACAAATACACTGATGTATGGAACACAAGAAGAAAAAAAAGACAGTTCACGCAAGATGAAAGTCGAAATTTAAAAATAAAAATTAAAAAAAAGGAAAGAAAAAGAGTTATTCATATAATATCAACACACTTTCAAGACATCAGAGTTGTGAAAAAAAACAAACCCAGCTATGATTAAATATTGGTTACAGTGTTGTAGACACATTATAAACTGGAGTGCAAAGACTGCAGTTGGTGACAGAAAATCCACATCACTCTGAGAGAGCAAATGGCACACATACATATTAACCCCTTGAGTGCCTTAGTGTACATACATATATATATATATATATATATATATAAAAGTATTTATTACATACATGCCTAGTGACATCATCGATGAAATCACCAAAAGAAGGGATATAACTCTGAAATGCTGAAAATTTACACACTGATCTGGACTGGTATGTCTCCAAATAATTTTCTCAGTTTTTGGCTGATTGTTCTGGATATTGTTTCATGACTTTCTACAGTTTTTTTGTTTGTTCTTAGTTGTTGGGTTTTTGTTTTTGTTTTGTTTTTTTGTTGTTTTTGCTGGCACTCAAGGGGTTAATTCTAGAACACAGCACTTGTTACCCATCAGCCATGACTGACCCCTATTTCATGGCAATCTTGTGATGAAAGCAATATATCAGAGTGGTCTGACTGAGAGCAGCTTAAAACTGATTACTCTGGACGGGAAAGGAGAGCCTGCATAATGGGAAACAAATACAAAATGTACGTAGACAAGTGTGTGATGATTTCCGCTTTCTGGTGTTGATAATGGGACAGTCAAGAGTCTACTTCATTTACCTCCACAGTTTGTTCCTGAGGTCTGTCTTCCTTCATTAGTCAATTCACCAAACATGTGACTCATTTCAACAGAGGTTTTTTGTCTTCTTTTTTTTTGTCTTTTTTTTTCTGGAATTATCATACACCCAGCTCATGTTAGCATTCAACATTTCATAACAGCAGCACTGCAAGCATGATCATCAATGAGTACACTTCCATGTGCATCAAACATACCTGTACTGTCCAGTATATCTGAAGAATGGGAAAAGATACATGCATGTAGTCTGGGTATATAGATACATGTATGAACTCTTCTTCTCTCTATCAACCTTTAACAAAAGGTCATGACACAGAAAGAAATCCTGAATCCATCAGATGTGCTGTACATCCCGGTGTTCCTAACAACCAGAACAAGTTGTCAGGAAAAGAGGACAAAATCCCATGTGCATGACGCAGAGGGGGAAACGTGTGCTTGTACTGCACTGTATTACACCACACTCCTGTATGAAATTCTGGCTGCTCTCCAAGAGGGTGAGTGTGTAGCTACAGTCTGAAACCTTCCTGGGGACTGATAACTACAAGAGAAGGTGTATGACAATAAAAAGAGATGTGTCTGCTTCTGACCAGCTCCCTGAGGAGTCAGGAAGTAAAGGAAGGGCATTAGACTAGGGGATGGGAGTGGAAGGGGTGGGGTGGGTGTGGGGTGTGGAGGGGCCATGCGTCCTGACAGCATACTACCTCGGGCCAGCCGGTCAGTGCTCTTGCTGCGCGGCGATGACCTGGGCGGCTCCAGGGTCACGAAGCTGGGCATGGACGTCCCAACGGAGGCGGGGCGGGGCTTGCGGGGAGCCTTGTCCCGCAGCTTCACACCACCAGGCGAGGACAACGAAGAGATGTTCAGGGTCACCACGCTCTTGGGCCGGGTGGGCAGCGGGGCGGACGGGGCTAGAACAGATCTACGGCGTTCGGGTATCGCGTTGAGGGCTACTGGCAGGCAGCCAACCCAGCAAGAGGAGGCAACCCAACGGGGCGGGGGTGAGGGATGGAGGGACAGAAAATAACGGAGGTGCATGTCAGCACAAAGGTCCAAGCTGCATCAGGAGAGAGTGGTAGGGGAAAATGGGTAAGGGTGACTGAGGTGTGTTTTTCCTTTCTTTCTTTCTTTTTTTTCTCCAAAGAAGGACTGACAGAAAACGCAGGATAACCATCTCTGTATATGTTAACAGGAAGCAGGAAGAATTGTACATGCACATACAAGCTACATGCAAACATAGGGACTATATATAAAGCACACATGAAGACACAGGAATGACACACAGCAGAGGAAAAAACAACAACAACAAAACGTAGAGTAGAGCATACCACCTGTTACACAGCACACAACAAGAGACACATCACATACAGCAAACAACTGCTTTATCAACAACAGATAAAGATTGTGATGCCCAAACCTCTAGGTGTCAAATAGGACTATACTCTCAGTCTAGTTTAAAACACAAGCAAAAATCTTGTAGGAAGACAAATCATTAATCAAACTCGACTGAACGACTTGTGTTTACCAATTGAAAAACAAAAACAAAAAACCCCAAGAAATCCCAGTAAAACTACAACTAACAGCATAAAGGCTGTGTTTTCCTTTCTGAAGTGAAATGTTATTTTTCCTTTCTGAAATGCTGTTTCAAACTTTGATTTGTTGGAGTTCTTCATATTGTGTTGTTATTGTTGTGTCACACATTTGCAGATGGTCATTATACATATTCAGTTTTCCTCTATATACAGGCCATGTTTTCCCTTCTGAAATGTTATCCAAATGCTTTTTACTTGTTCAATTTCTTCCCATGCTAACATTGTTGTGTTAAACAGCTGAGGGTGTCGGTAATGCATTAAAATGACTTTTTTTTCCACAAACGTGCTCTCTATTTTCTTCAATCTGTTATTCTACCATCACTTTCATGAGCTTTTCTTTTAAAACCAAGCACCGTGGTTTTTGCTACGTGCACTACCATGCCGCATACAGTGATAATTCGTTGTTGTTGTTTTGAGATATTTTTCCATTACTTTTTTTTTTTTTCGCAAACCGTCTTCATTTTCATGCAACTGTGTTTGATGTTCTTTTCCTTCTAATCTTTAGTAGAACAATTTGTGATTGAGAAATGCTGTGGGGAAGCCTGGTATCAAACAGCGTTCTATCAATTTGATTGCTTACCATCATTCTTTTTATTACTATTACTACCATAATTATTGTTACTAATATTGCATTGAAAGCAAGGTGCAGAGACAACAGCAACAACAACAAAAAAGCACAGGTCTGGCTCAAAGGACTAGCAAACACGACACCAACAAAACACCAACACAACATCACAACACCAACAAAACACCACAACACCAACATACTTTTCAACAAACCTAACTTCCATTTCCATCAACAGAAGTGGCAAGCATTCAGTTTCTCCGAAAATATGTAAAAATGGATACGGATTGGACTGTTGTATGAAAGATAATGTCATCTTATCTTATTTAGTGAAAGAATTCTTAAAAACCAAAAAAACCCAACAGAAATGTACTGGCTGTTATCATTTTCTCTTTTAAACTTTTTTTTCATGTATATTAAATCCTTTTTCTCCATCTTCTTTTCAACAGGAAATCTGTATTTGGACAAAAAATTCTGACACTTCTGTCAATGAAAATATGGCACATACAAACTGCATCCATGCATCTATTAATGCACAGTACTGCTTTATCTATATTAATCACAGGAATAAAGAATACCTTGTTAAGAAATATAAAACAACATGGATAAGCAAAATAAATACAAATACACCTCAAAATGTTAAACCAAATATTGCTGCAAAGCAAATGTTTTAAGCATTGTTTTTTTCCCCCCAATTGAAATATACCATGGGATGTCACCCATTGATAACATATTGTTAGTCTCCTTGGCTGGTTGTGAATCAAAAAGAAAGGATGTTGAACAAATGATTAGTACTGACAGCCAGCAGTCTGTTAATTCCAGGCAAAACAATCTGATTACCCTTCGGCGAAACCAAAAGTTTTAAACTCATCAATAAAGCTTAATTATCACAAGCATACCACAACATCATAAACACACAAAACTAACAAAAGATCAAAGGTTAAAGGATTACTTGTTAAAAAAAAAAACAAAAAAGCAGAACTTGCCAATCAGGCAGTCCACTCACTCTGGACATGACAACCAACCAATGTCACAAGCTGTCCAAATGCTTACCAAGCAACGAATCGGGTCGGTTGGTGACATTAAGCATTCCCGAGGAAGAAAAGTCTGAGTTTCGTTTGTGATAAAGCACACTGGTAGAAGCCGAGAGATGCTTGGTAGTGGTGGGCACAACGCCATGAGGTGGTGGCCCTATACAGCCAGACAAGGGGAGAGAAAAAAGGTAACCATGCCACATGATGCAAAATGCACAAGAAATGCAAGAAAAAGACAAAACAAAAACAAAAGAAGCAACCATGCTCTCTACTCAACAACAGCAGTGACAGCATCAAAACATGGGGAAAATATTCCAGGGATTCAGCCGGAACATCACTGTCCGATGGCAACCTCAACTTATAACGCCTATTCCTCTTTTTTTCCCCATTTTCTTCTTGTCCAAGAAAGGAACATAAACCTAAACTGATCATAATCAGAATTATCAGAATCATCAAGAGTGATATGGATTCACTCTGCATAGTGAGGGCTACCCACTCAAAAAGTGATTAAGTCACAATCTTTCAGCAATGATGTTTGAAATTCATGTTGATGATGATATGGGTATTAATATAGCACCTATCTTTAGCCAAGACCAGTCACCAAACACAATAATCATGTCATCTTCCCAAACAAAAGTCAGGGCTCACAGTTATCTTCAAAACTTTCAAATGGCTTGTTCTCATGGTCACAACAACCCACATGAAATTCCTAAAATCATCCAAAATGAAATCAATAAAATGGTTTCACTTCGACTTTTGCAGAACAGCGCTGGATCTTTCTGGTCCAGTAAGCCATGAAAGCAAAAGCTAAATAATACTTTTGCCAAACAAACTAGAATCAAATATCTTGCCTTTCAGTATACTTTTCTTATCATTTCCTTGGTTCATTTTGATCACTCTGAGATTCCCTTCTCTATGCAGCTTGACGACAGTCAATCATCACATTACATAAACTGTGATCTGTGCTGGACAGTGATGTATCTGCTGTTCCCAAATTATTTGCAAACATATGTACCATACAGAAAAAAAAACAAAAAACACAGCCGTTCACCAATCCTTACCAAACAGAAACTTCCACTGCATCAGAAACACACATCGTTATGTCCTGGGTTATTTTAGATAGAAAACTGGAGAAAACAATGACTCAGGACATGAAGCTGTTATGCACACTGCTCCGTAACAAAACAATGACACCAAACAACAAGCTGCTGTGAACACTGCTCCTTGACAAAACAAATAAAAAATATATAAAAAAACAAAACAAAACAAACAAACCACAAATGATGACAAGGGACAACACTGCTCCTTGACCAAACAGACATAAATAACGAAACAACAACAGAAACAGATAAAACTGAAAAGCTAGGATCTTTAAAAGCAGCAAAATATCAGTTTACCTGAGCTGCCCCATGAATTCTCTTCAATGTTTTAAGTGTTTTCTGAAGTTCAGTTCAGATTCTTGAGTGTTTCTATGTGATGTTCTGTGCTCAATATGCTTCATTTCTATCCAACTTCTTGATTAAAAAAAAAAAAAAAAAAAAAGTGCTGAGGTAAACACACTGACCATTGAAAGCAACTTCACACTGCTCCAGTGGCTGAGGATCACAACAGGCTAAAACTGACAAACTACATTGAGAACAGGCACTCCAACTTCCAGATTTCGACATCAAACAACACACAAATTTCTCTCTGATCCGGGAGGAAACAGATTTCTCCGCTCCAGAAGAAAAGAGAACTATAGTAACACGAACCCTAATTGTGAAGTGGTTAGCATCACTGACTGATGGCGGAGATACTATAGAGTTTAAACCCTGTCAGAGACCAATCACTGAGGGATATTTCAGGCCCTGATTCTGATTGGCTCCTATCTGGATGTGAGTGTGCCACAGACTTTATGGGAAGATGAAAACCACAGTCTGAAATCCTTCACTTCACAGACGCCTCTGGTGTTAATACTGTGATAGAACAAATAATCTGGGTGTGTATGGCCTTTGGTGCTGATACGACAGCAGAACAAGTTTAGCTGTGTACGGTCTCTGGTGTTGGTTCTATGATAGAACAAAATTTAGCTGTTTGGCCTCTGGTGCCGATACTGAGACAGAACAAATTTAGCTGTGTATGGCCTCTAGTGCCCATACTGTGACAGAACAAATTTAGCTGTGTATGGCCTCAAGAGCCGATACTATAACAGAAGAGATATGGCTGTGCATGACCTCTGGTGTCAATACTATGACAGAACAAACTGAGCTGTGTTTGGCCTCTAGTGCCAAAACTGTTGACATAAAAAAAATAGCTGTGTATGGCCTCTGCCAATACTATGACAGAACAAACTGAGCTGTGTATGGCCTCTAGTGCCAATACTGTTGACATAAAAAAAATAGCTGTGTATGGCCTCTGCCAATACTATGACAGAATAAATGTAGCTATGTATGGCCTCTGGTGTCAAAACTGTGACAGAGCCAATTTAGCTGTGTATGGCCTCTAGTGCAGATACTGTGACAGAACAGATTTAGCTGTGTATGGCCCCTGGTGTCAATACTGTGACAGAGCCAATTTAGCTGTGTATGGTCTCTAGTGCAGATACTGTGACAAAATAAATTCAGCTGTGTATATAAAAGTAATATGATACCTCTGAGACAGCATAAAACTGATGGGGCAGCCAGAGCAAAACAACTGCTAACTACTCAAAGCAAACAGTGCACTGAAACTCTAGTAGTAACAGTAAAATGAAAGTTTCAGAATCTCCAGTGCTGAAGCCAACATATAACAATGAAAGGGGGTGGGGAACTTTGTTGAAAAAAAAAAAAAAACAAAAAAAAACCCAAATCAGAAAAACACTAAAAGCAAAAAGAGTCACCATACCACCTGTCATTAAAAAAAAAAATCTCTTTAATTCAGTCTTGAAAATTCTTATAATTTCTCCCCCCACCATCAATGAATAAAAAGAAAGAAAAAAATCCTAGAGGTCAAAATGTGAGTATTTTTGTTGATTTATTTTTGTCCTACAGGGCAGGGGTTCTATAGTATATTGCACATATTGCTGTGTTATAAGCATACAGGAGTTTATTCATACTAAAAACATTTAACTTTGTATACATTTGCAATGTTATCAAGTAACTGAAGGTAATTCCAATAAAAAAAAAAAAAAGACACAACTTACAAGGCTGACTGGAACATCACACTCAACAGAAACGAATAACACTTTGGACACATTACTGTTGGGGTAGCATAGTTCACATGTATACAGCTAAGTGGGCGCATGCGTATGCGAGCACACACACACACTCTCTCTCTCTCTCTCTCTCTCTCTTTCTCTGTGACCACAAGACATGAAAAGTTACAAACCAAAAACATTATACATAAAGCACATAGTAAATACACATGCAACATCATTATTTTAGATGCAGTCACAAAATTCAATGCAGACATAATAATACAACAGAATTATTCTATGGCAGGCATGCATGGCCATTCACAAGGCAGTGGTCTCTTAGAACAATGCATCATCATGTCATCTGATGATAAACACCCATCATGCTGAAAGTGAACAGCTCCTGAACCATTTTGTGACCGAATACATTTCCTTTTTTTTTCTTTCTTTCTTTCTTTTTTTCTTATTTCTCTTTTTGAAGAATGGTTTTGGACTGTACTTCTGCCAGATAGAAGTAAGACTGTGAAGAACTGGATCATTTCCACATGTTGTTTTTATCAAGTCATCCCAGACTGTTTCAAATCCTGCATTCCGCTGAGGCTTTCTAAAGTATTTTTTGTGAACTGAACGCTCGGGTCAAAAAAGGTTGATGGAAATATCGCAAATATCTTCTGACTTTCAAAACAAAAAGTCTGCATGCTGCGAGTGAAAGATGTGGAAAGTTCCAGACCCACACAACAAAAAGACATTAACAATAATCAGAAACAAATTTCAAATACCTCAGTCTGTTAAATCAGAAAAGACAATGAAAGTGCTTGGTTAAAAGTCCTGGAATTATGTGTAAGATTCAGCCTTTTTTCTTTCTTCTTTTTCTTTTTTAAGAAGCAAACCCTAAGGTGAAAAGAAAGAAAATTATGAAATGTTTTTATCCAAAACTGATAATTTTGAAAAGTTTGAGCTCTTTTTATAAATCTACTAAAAAGACTGATTTTCATTTTGTTGTCTTTCAGCATGACAAGATTTTATTATAGTTTACTGACATGTACACACACACACACACACACACACACACACACACACACACACACACTTACTCAACCACATCCTGTACATGCACAAACTTATATCACACAACATAACACAAACCTAAACACACACACACACACACACACACAATCAGATTAAATATCATCATGCACAAACGTTATCCTGCACATATCGCCGCAAAGCAGCTTTTTTTTCTCTTCTTTTCAGCCAAATTTAACAGTAAGGAAACAAAAGGAACAAAAATCCTGTGCTCTTCATGCACTTGACATTCTCCATGTTAGAAGAGGATGCGGCTGCAAGACTCTGTTTAGATTCGTTTTTCAGCGGATGCAAATTCACATCGTTTGAGGATCAATCAGCATTGCAGCACTCTCCTACCACGTGGACAGACAGACAGACAGACAGACACGCAGGATTAGTGGGCGAGGGGGTGTGGGCGAGAGTTTTATAAAGCAGGCACAGGAAACCTTATCAGGGGATATCGACTCAGCCTCCCAATTCCCCAAGTGACAGAAGAGAGGAAATCTAGGCCAGGTAATCAACTCCAAAGTCATACATGACCTGACTGGCTACAACACAACTACAATAGAGGGCAAGACCAAAAAGGACAAAAAGAAGAAGAAGAAAAAAAAAAAACAGCACAATGACACACACTACAGGAAGGGAAGGAGGGAGAGGAAGAGAGAGACAAGGAAGAAAGCAAGAGGTGCTGAGAAAAAAAAAAAAAGACAAGAAAAGAGGGGTGGATTGGTAGTGAGAAAAAGAATTAGACGAGAAAAGAGGGGTGGATTGGTAGTGAGAAAAAGAATTAGACGAGAAAAGAGGGGTGGATTGATAGTGAGAAAAAGAATTAGACGAGAAAAGAGGGGTGGCTAGGTAGTGAGAGGTAGCTAGAGTTTAAAAAAAAAAAAAAAAAAAAAAAAGAAAGGATGAGGTGTTGGTTGTTAGTGAGAAAAAAATGAGACAAGAAAGGATGAGGTGTTGGTTGACAGTGAGGGGAAAAAATGAGACAAGAAAGGATGAGGTGTTGGTTGATAGTGAGAAAAAATGAGACAAGAAAGGATGAGGTGTTGGTTGATAGTGAGGAAAAAAATGAGACAAGAAAGGATGAGGTGTTGGTTGATAGTGAGGAAAAAATGAGACAAGAAAGGATGAGGTGTTGGTTGATAGTGAGGAAAAAAATGAGACAAGAAAGGATGAGGTGTTGGTTGATAGTGAGGAAAAAAACGAGACAAGAAAGGATGAGGTGTTGGTTGATAGGAAAAAAACAAGAAAGGATGAGGTGTTGGTTGATAGTGAGGAAAAAAATGAGACAAGAAAGGATGAGGTGTTGGTTGATAGTGAGAAAAAATTGAGGAAGGTGGCAGAATGGTTAAGACGCTCAGCTGCCAATACAGAGAGTCCGTGAGGGTGTGGGTTCGAATCCCGCTCTCGCCCTTTCTCCTAAGTTTGACTGGAAAATCAAACTGAGCGTCTAGTCTTTCGGATGAGACGATAAACCGAGGTCCCGTGTGCAGCACGCACTTGGCGCACTGAAAAAGAACCCATGGCAACGAGAGTGTTGTCCTCTGGCGAAATTACGTAAAATGAAATCCACTTTCATAGGTACACAAATATGTAAGCATGCACTCAAGGCCTGACTAAGCGCGTTGGGTTATGCTGCTCGTCAGGCATCTGCTCAACAGATGTGGTGTAGCGTGTATGGATTTGTCCGAACGCAGTGACGCCTCCTTGAGAAAGTGAAACTGAAACTGAAACTGAGTGAGAAAAAAATGAGACAAGAAAGAATGAGGTGTTGGTTAATAGAAAAAATAAGACAATCAAGTATGAGGTGTGTTGGTTGATAGTGAGAAAAAAATGAGACAAGAAAGAGTGAGGTGTGGATTGGTAGTGAGAAAAAAAAAAATGAGACAAGAAAGGATGAGATGTTGGTTGATGGTGAGGAAAAAAATGAGACAAGAAAGGATGAGGTGTTGGTTGATAGTGAGGAAAAAAAATGAGACAAGAAAGGATGAGGTGTTGGTTGATAGCGAGGAAACATGAGACAAGAAAGGATGAGGTGTTGGTTGATAGCGAGGAAACATGAGACAAGAGAGGACAAGGTGTGGATTGGTAGTGAGAAAAAAAAATGAGACAAGAAAGGATGAGGTGTTGGTTGATAGTGAGGAAAACATGAGACAAGAAAGGATGAGGTGTTGGTTGATAGTGAGGAAACATGAGACAAGAATGGATGAGGTGTTGGTTGATAGTGAGAAAAAAAAATGAGACAAGAAAGGATGAGGTGTTGGATGATAGTGAGGAAAAAAACGAGACAAGAAAGGATGAGGTGTTGGTTGATAGGAGAAAAATAAGACAAGCAAGTATGAGGTGTGGTTGGTTGATAGAAAAAAATAAGAAAGGACGAGGTGTGGATTGGTAGTGAGAAAAAAAAAATGAGACAAGAAAGGATGAGGTGTTGGTTGATAGTGAGAAAAAAATGAGACAAGAAATGATGAGGTGTTGGTTGATAGTGAGGGGGAAAAAATGAGACAAGAAAGGATGAGGTGTTGGTTGATAGTGAGGGGAAAAAAATGAGACAAGAAAGAAAGGTCCATTGGTAGTGAGAACAAAAATGAAACATGAAAAATACGGGGTGGACTGGCAGTGAAAACAAAAAGAAAAGAAAGGAGGGGTGGCTTGGAAGTGAGAGAGAGAAAAAAAAAAATTGGGACAAGTGGGATGGGTTGGTAGTGAGTAAAAAGTGAGACATGAAAAACGAGGCGAGTTAGTCGTGAGGAAAAAAACAAAAGAGACAAGAAAAGAAGGGTGGGTTGATAGTGAGAAAAAAAACTAAGAAAAGAATGGAAAGGGTGAATTGGTAGTGAGACAAATATGTAAGACAAACACAGGCATGACAGACAGACAGACAGACAGACAGAGAGAAGTACAAAAAAGAAACAGCTGATAGATCTTGTGACAAAGCTGAGCAGAGCTTGTGTCTAATGATGGGCATGAAAAGTGCAGGGGTGCATGAAAACACACTGTGGACTAGCGAAATACCTCTATCCCCCATGCAAAAGGTCTAACGGAAACAAATATGGTACAGTACTTACCTTAACAGTGACAGAAATATGTGTCTACAAAAAAAAAGTCTGCTCTACAGAGGTTAGTGACAAAGCATTTTACATACATGTTCAACTTTTAAACTACCACTTGATTTTTTTTTTTTAAAAGGAAAAAAAGAAAGAAAAAGAATAAGATCTAATCAATGAGATTTGTCACCTTTGGGGGATCAATTCTATTTCCAAATTGAAAAACGGATTAAAGAAAATAATGAAAGAATGAAACTGATCTTTCTGATTAAACAAGAATCCTACTGGTCTATGAGATGGAATATAAACATTCACTGCGTTTCGCTTGTACTTGCAGCTATCTGGCTTAAAGAGCAAATGACACTGTCCAGTCAAAACGTATTCTGGGTGTTATGTCTGAGTCATCTGCTTTGAACTCCGAATAGAAAAAAAATTACTGTAAACTGACTGCTAAAGTGCAAAAAACTGTTTCTATTTCTTTTAAAATTTCCTCTTTTCCCCTCTGGTTTGAGTCAGGATTTAAATGCTAAACTCAATTACAACAATAACAGAAGAAGAAAAAAAACAACAACCCAAAAACCCAAACTGATTGAGAACATTACAATTTTCACATATAGAATTTGCTTTTGATTTTTGTATTTTTCAAAAGGAGAAAGGATGAATATTCAGGTGTAAAATAACCTCCATCAAAAAGATCAGTTTTTTTTTTTTTTTTTGTTTTTTTAAAGCATGACAGGTGGAAAGGAAAATAACACAGACAAGTCAAAGCATCAAAACTTGGGCTAAGCAAAACTGAGACAATGTGTGTGATACACAGATGCATGCAATTCCAAACAAAAAGGATCCTTAAATGAACTGTGTGTATGAACAAGGGGTTGTTAAATTATTTTCCATCTGTTTCCGGTGCCTGTTAGGCGAATCTTGCCAGTTATTTCAGCTCATTTTAAGTGGTTTGCCACTGTGAAGACAAATAACTAAGTTACCATAACTTCTCCACAATTTTACAATACAAAGTTTCACTCTGCAATTTCATGCACTGTCTAGTTTGCCTCTGCCATTCCGTCAAAAACATGACTACTAACTGAACACACGAATGAAGCGAAAAGCAAGAAGATCATATGAACTCTAAGACATTCAAAAGCTTTCTGAGCAGTGTCTGTGGAAATACCAACCAGGAACTCTTCAAACAGAACATCAACGCTATTTGAAAAAAAGTTGATCTACTCAAACAGTATCATTTTAGTGGGGGAAGAAAACAGGGTTTCAAAGCACAGGCCATGGAAATGCTGCTGTATTCAAACCAGGGGGAAGTCAGCCAAGTTTCACGCAGAAATAGGAAACAGTTCAGACAGAAAGATCAGATGGTTGACCTGAGGATGTTCAGTTCTGTTCTTCACTTATCATTCACTTGGCTCATCTTGCTGGGTCGTCCAATTAGGTCATCATTACTTACTATTGACCATAATGGAAAGAAAAGCATCCCATAATGCTAAATCCAACTGACAGGAAAACTGGTATCCCTTCACCTGGGGTTACCAATACAAAACAGGCATGCAACATAGTATCAAACACTTCTCTTTTTTTTCTTCTTCTTTCTTTCTTTTTCAAAATTCAAAAAAAGAAAAAGCTAAACCTGCATGGCAGCCACCGAACATGCTGGTCACACTGTCAACTTGTGATCAAAACAAGTCACCATCTGATGCAATTCAGGTTACTGATAATTTCTTGTACGCAAAATATGATCAAATGCTGTAAATATATTATGATTAAATGTGTGAAACATACAAATAATGCAAGGCCACTGTGATGTTCCGTTTTTACGATACATGTATCATGGTTTTAGAATCTGAAACTACTGTGGTTTTGGGTGTCTCATTTCAGATTGTCCTTGAAAACTGAATGGTTTCACTGAATAAGCATCTTTGTTCAATCATATACCACACTGTGTGCACAAATGTTAAAATTGTATACAACGATAACTTCCAATGAGAACAAACTTCAGGTAAAGATGATCAAAATCAGAAATGTGTGTGTGTGTGTGTGTGTGTGTGTGTGTCCCCCAGGCTGTTTGTTCAAGTGGCTGTTTGTGCAGATTTCACTTTTTGTTAACCACTTTCATGGAGCTACAAATGTGATCCATTACCACTGTCATGCAAGAAAATTTTTCAAGTAATATTAATAATTATCACTTTTTTTTCAAAACTTAGAAATCACATAACAACACTATAAAATAATAATTGCTGACTTTTCATTCCAAACCCAAGATTTTACAAAAGCATCTATTCCAAAATCTGCAAGATAGCATTTATATATTCAATATGAAGAAAAGAAAAAGAAAAGAAAACATTATGATATCTACCATAAGAATACCAAGCTGGTTGACCATACCATTATGATGTCAAGTTCAAAATGTAAATCACTAACCGATTTCAAATAAAACTCACATGTTTATTCTTCATGACTGACATTATAACAACTAACTCCACAAAGTAACCTGCTAATCAAAACCAGGACAACAAATTTACACCCTACTCCACGAAAAGAATTTGAAGGTAGTTTTTTTTGCATTTTAGTAGAATGATTTGACAAATAACTTGTCCTTTGCATATTATGAAAAAGAGCAATACATGACAGGTAAAGTAATATATAATGAAATTTATTAATCATTTGTTAAAGTTTCACAATGGAACAGATGGAATAATAGTTTGTGCAAGTTAAAGAAATAACTCAGAACAGGTCTAACCAGCTTGGTGCATCACCCAACTATTCTACCTTCCTCTGGGGTCTGGTCATTATCCTACTTTTTATAAATAGAAACAGAAAGAACTCATAACTGCTCCCACCTGAAAACTTGTGAAATATCAATACGGACCCCACTTCCACCCCACCTCCATTTGTCTAAAAAAACATATAATGATTTTTTTTTTTTAATTACCCTATTCGTCTAATACATTCTAGACAACAAGAAACACAATGTAACAAACTACAACCAAGGAGCTGACTGCCCAAGACCCCAGGGTACTGCAAGAAGGGGGAGAGGAGGGGGAGGGGAACGAGGTGGTCCCTGCCGTCAAACGGACAGAGAACACCCAGGGTTAGGAACGTGTTGGGGGTCAGAGGTGGGGCAGGGTTAGCAAGCCTGGACATACCCGTCCGGTTAAGGTCAACACAACAATGACGGCGGACAGTGCTGCAAGCGGAAAGAGCCCGCCTCTGAGGGCGAAACACTGAGTAATCCGAATCGGAGCCGTTTGGTGAGCGCCGGGCAAGGGCGCTATGCGAGGAGGAGCGCCTCGGCCGCTCATACGGCAGGCAGACGTGGCGCGGGGTGGCGCTGCCAAAGCCCAGCACGTGACTGCGCCCACCTTTCTGTCCGCTGCGCTTCCAGGCCTCGTAGCGTGCCACCCGCTCCTCCGCCTTCAGCAGTAGCGTCTCACGACGACTCTGCACAGAGACACCACAACATGGTTAGGTTAAATGTCAAAGGTCCCAAAGCCTTGTACGGCCATCAGAGCAGTGAATTCACATCCACTGTGTCTACAGCTTGGCACAGGAAGGTGGAGGCCATTTCTCACCTTCTGCCATTTAACTTTCCACCAACCTAAGTCAGGTACACATTCACACCTGGGTGTAGTGTGGAAAATCAGAGTAAGGAGCCTTTCCCAAGGACACAACATCAGACCGGAACAGGGCCACAAACTGTGATCACTGATAAATACTGGATGAGAAGTCCAACGGCTAACTGACTCTGCCACGGTGCCACAGAATATGGCCACACCATCATAGTACTACTACTACTACTACTATTAATAATGGGCATTTATAATGCACTCTACCTCTTGAGCACAGGGACCAGGAGCGCTAGAAAATAACATCAATATGGGGGAGGGAAAAAACGGTTACAAAAATGAACTCCCGCACTCTGTCGTCATCATCACCATTTCCTTTCTAACCCCTCCACTGCTGATGAAGAGGAGCTTACTGCCACCTCACTGTTTCTCCTTCTTCTTCTTCTTCATTTGTGGGCTGCAACTCCCACATTCCCCCATATGTACATGAGTGGGCTTTTACGTGCATGACCGTCTCTACCCCGCCATGTAGGCAACCATACTCTATTTTCGGGGGATGTATGCTGGGTATGTTCTTGTTTCCATAACCCATCGAATGCTGACATGGATCACAGGATCTTTAACGTGCGTATTTGACCTTCTGCTTGCGTATACACATGAAGGGGGTTCAGTTTCACCAACTGCATTTCACACACACTCAAGACACCACACCAATCGTTCCCACAGCAATGTCCAGCAATCAAGGGGTAAAGATTTACACCATGTTCACAGCACTGACCAATACTTCACACACTTCAGCAACTTAAAGCGCATGCAACGTGGGAAGAAACAAATGATATGAACACCTATTCAAAGTAACAAAGCTACAAAGAAAGAAGCAAACACAATCACTGAAACTTCCACGCAAGGACAGAAAATAGCTATCTACAAATGCTATTTTCCTCAAGCTATGTGTGCCTTTCAGTGTCTTAAAAAAAAAAAAAAAAAATAAAATTTTAAAAAATTAAAAAAATCACTGACTGATTGAGGAGAATGAAAACGTTCAATGCCAAATTTCACATTTTCATCATTTCATGTTTCTCACATATGTCCACCAACATTGAATTAAAAGTAAACATGGCTAGATTAATTTTCTAATCAACAGAAGAGGAAAAAAAAGAGGCAATCTGACAGCTGTACAAGGTCCTGATCAAATCAATGCAATGTAAAAGCACTTAATTTTTTTCAAGGTAAAAAATTACATGCCAAATTCCAGATAGTTCAATGCCTGATGTACAATTCATTGCATGTATCACATTAAATTCACATTCTATTCTCCACAAAACTATTCCAGATACACTTGATCATCAAACATCTCATTGGATAAGATTAAGAAAATAAAATAATAACAGACAGATAGAAGAAAAAAGACAACATTGAACTTGAGAAAACAGAAGGTGAAGATGAGAACAAAACCAGGAAAAGCTGATATCCCTGCTAAACTATTGACAGAAAGCTGTCTGATGATCATGTCCTACAAAACTGTGATGGAATGCTAGCCAACAATTATGCTGTACTCAACCATAATGAAAATATGGCACATCTCGAACTGCAAAGACCCCACTATCAGGGTATACACGTCCTAACACCCGGCAGGCCTGGGAACAAAAGTCTGTTGTTCAGATAATCTGTTCAAAGCCATGGAACTTGGATAAACTTGACCTTGGAGACAAGTCATGCTCAAGGTATGAACATTGCCACATTATCAACTTTTCTTTTCATCAAGAACTTTGTGTATTTCCATGCTTCTGCACAATATGCAGCACTATACTACAACTGCTACTACTTATTATTATTGTCATCATTATTATCATCATTATCATTGCTATTATTATCATCATTATCATTATTGTTATGCTGATTATCATCACTGTCATTATTACCATTACCATTATTATGACTAAAGAAAGAAAAAGTGACAGACCTGTGTCGGTCTTAGGTCAAAGCCCAAAATTCAACCAATCTCATGTATAAAGTCATCAAACCACTGGCTGGACTGGACAAGGTGACAACACTGCAGCCAAAACTTTTCTTTGGGATCATTGTGTTGTGTTGTGTTGTGTTGTGTTGTGGTGTGGTGTGTTGTGGTGGTGTGTAGTGTACTGTGGTGTGCTGTGGTGTGGTGTATTGTGGTGTGGTGTGTTATGTTGTGGTATGATGTGCTGTGTTGTGTTGTGTTGCGCTGTGTTGTATTGTACTGAATTGTATTGTAGTGCACTGCATAGCACTGCTTTTTGTCACAACAGATTTCTCTGTGTGAAATACAGGCTGATCTTCCTGGGGAGAGCATCTCACCAGAGCAGCACCATCTTTTTCTTCTTTTTTTTTCCAATTCGGTCTGCAAGTGTATTTGATGTACACCCAAAGTGGAGTTCTCAACAGAAATTTGCCAGGGACTACCCTTTTGCTGCTTGCTGCTGTCAATTCTTTTTACAAGCACTAAGTCCATGCTGCATACAGGGCCTCAGTGTATCATCTCAACCGAAAGACAAGCACCTTGACCACCACTCAAGGTCTGTTTGGTGGGGGAAGTAAAATTCTTGGTCCAAACTTGGAGATTTGAACCTGTGGACAATCGCTTTCTGGTCAAGGTGTATTACCACTAGACCAATGCTCCACTGTCATGGCATATCGGCATTAAGTGATTAACTTTCACACTGTGACCAGCAAACCATGATACAAGGCCAGAACACAATTTATCCCTCACCTTAGTCCTACAATTATTCGTGACCCCTTCTCTCTCTCTCTCTCTCTCTCTCTCTCCACACCCCCTAAACATTTAATGATATTGCAAATGAAAAAAACAACAACAAAACATTCAACCTTGGACATCATAATTTCCTTTCCCAGTACACATCTTTTCATAGGAATAGCAGAACAAAGCATCTTTTTCAGTGGGGTTTCAGTTTCAAAGAGCTGACAAAGTGTGCAGACTGATCCATATATGCTACACCACATCTGCATTTAAAAACAAGAAAGAAAAAAAAACCCAACTCTGCTCTGCTCTCACTCTGGAATTTTGTTCTTCAAAAGTCAGGCAGTCACTTCACAAGAGAAATTGAATCACTTTTGCTCACTGCATTCAGGAGAAGAAAAAAAAAAGCAATATGGTTCCTGCTGACATTTCCAAGGAACAATCAATTGTTGGGTTTGTTGATTTGTTTTGGTACCCTTTGGCACACAGGAATGAAGAGAGAATCAATCAATCATGTTACTGATTAAAAGATGAAAATTCTGCCACTGAGAAGAACTGTCTACAGCTTCGACTTAAAGGCAATATGTCTAACTCAAAGCATGCTCACCTGAACAGGATTAACAGTTCCCTAAAGACTTATACGGTTTATGAAAAACTCATAAACACGATTAAACAGATTTATCATCACTGCACACCTACAGTGGTTATATCACAAACCCTCCATCCAGCTTCCTTGTCTCAACACAAAGAGCATCTTATCATCAGCAGCAGTCTGGAACAAACACCTGTAACTCTCTGATCAAATGTTACAGTAACCAATTAACTCCCACTAAACTGCCAAATCAAACACCACACTTACAAGTGCTGGTACACAGGGTGTGTTTCCTTTCTTTCAAAATCTTTTACAATATTGATGTCTAGTTCCAGATATTGGGGGGAAAAAAAGAAGGAAAATCACAAAATTAGCTTACTTTGAAACACAACTTTCTGAAAGATAGTAGAATATTCCTATCAGCTGCCTCAGTCATACAGTTTGTACATTATCCATGCACAACCAGTTTCAAAGTCTGACTGGAAAAATTAGCAACCACTTGTCACTGAGTGTCAGAAGGGCAGCAATCAAGCTCACAGACATCCTTGTTTCTTCTGACAATATACTGGTGAAACCATCACCTTGTAAACTGATACTGATAATTATGTACTGGAAAATGACACAACTGCACGTCTGTGTGGTGTGTCTGTGCATGTGTGTGTATGCATGTCTGCATACATGTGTGTATGAGATTGGTGAGTGTGTGTGTGTGTGTATGTGTGTGCGTGTGTGTGTGTGCGTGCACACGCGTGTGTGTACAGCTCTTATAGAAAGCATAGTGACCGCAATAAACTTGTCACCCAAACATACCCCTGCTGTTGTGCAACAGAAATGGGAGACTACTGACATGGAGATGCAATGAAAGAATGATGCACTCAGAATATAATTATCTATGCATCATTCTCTCTCTCTCACACACAAACTCTCTCAGTCTCACCCTCCCTCTTTGACTGTCCCCCTATATCCCACCCACACCCTCCCCCTTCCCCAAACCCATCCACTCCCTTCCCAACACCTCCTATCTCTGTCATTTGCTCACTGGTGTGCAAAAGGCAAACCGACATGGTTGAGGAGTCAAAATGAAAGTGAGAGCACACCCGAGATCTTCAGTGCACCAACAGCTGACAATCCCCTACAGTGACAATCCCCCACAGTGACAATCCCCCACAGTGACACTCCCCCTACCACCCATACACATCCTGCTTGTCTTGTCCCACTGTTCAAACATCCTCAAAGTCAACACAGGCAAGGTATACATTTCTAACTGCCACTGGGACAGTAGACGCTAGCTGAGCAGTTCAAGTGTGTAAGGATGTGCATGCAAACGCACACACACATGCATGCTCACACACATCCACATCCATACACACTCACACATATATATACACACACACACGAACAACATACACACACACACATACACACACACAAGGCTGGGTTAATATGAACACACATCACCCTGTAACTCAATGTGTGCATGTACATGCACACGCTCAAACACACACACACACAATCTATATAAAAGAGAAGAGAAAAACAGAACATGCACGTCACCCTGTAATTCTACACACAAGCAGACACACCACAGACACACCACACACACACAAACCACACACACACACACTCACACACATAACACCTACACACAACCATTACCAGATTTATTCAAATGGAAACCTCCCTTCATACAAACAGCAGATCTAAGTCACTGAGGGCTATTGCACTGGGGAGGGACTGTTCACAAGCCTCTTAGAGACAATCATTAGCTCAGTGGCAGGAAGTGTAACACCCCTGGGACCTATAAAAAAAACAAGAGCCCTCCAGACAAATACACAAGACAGGTAACAGACTCCATGCAGTGAAACCCAAAAAGGTGCTTCATTACGAGTCATTAAGACAAAAAAAAAAAAAAAAAAAAAAAAACCCTACAAAAAAACCCCACTTAAACGTGAATACTTTTCAGTGTGTGTGTGTGTGTGTGTGTGTGTGAGCTTGTGTGACACCACAGGGCCCTTTCAAGAGCCCTCCAGACTGATACAGCTGACAGGTATCACCTCAGTCACAGCAGATTCCCTGGGGGGTGAACCCATCACCATCCCTTCTCACATTTCATGAGTTCTTGAGCTTCAATGCTCTTGGTCCTTCAGACTTTATCAAATTAGGGCGGAAGTGCTACTCCAGTCTCCAGCTGTGGCCCTCTACAATTAGCCGGGGGAAGATTCTGACAATACGCTCTTTGTCCATTGATGTTTGCTTTTTATAATCAAGTTCCTGCAACATGGGGACAGTAAGTGATTGATATTTTGCTGCTGCTGTTTTCATCAAAACGGCGCTTCATTAGTATGTGTTGATGTTATTAATTCCCCAATAAAGCCATTCACAGCTGAATTTTTTATATATTTTTATTTGAATACTTTTCAGTGTGTGTGTGTGTGTGTGTGTGTGTGTGTGTGTGTGTGTGTGTGTGTGTTAAGCAAAGTACAACAATGAAGATTTTTTTTTTAAATGATGCAATTTGGTCACCCATATCTGATACACACACACACACATATATATATGCTATCTAAGAATTCTAAGAATGCAACCACTACCCAGTGAAGCTTCTCTCTCATTGTTCTAAACAGACAAATCTTGACCAACTTATTTCTGATAAAGTGTGAACTTTTACAAACATTATCTGTGCACCACAGAAATAGTATTTGGCTTGCACTGAGACATGGCTGGTTTGCACTTGCATCAATAAGACTTAAAAAGAAATTTTAACATACATGGTGGCCTAAAGATTCAGTCCACACCTATTTGTTGTTTGTTGCTTTGAGAGCTAACAAAGTAACAGACTTTCAAGTATTTATTCACTAAATTTAAAAACAAGATGTAGGTATTTCATTTTATCTATTTGAATGTGGACATAAAAATAAAATGCGTAGTTCTACCTACACACATCACAGCACAGAAAACAGGGATATCTCTCTCTCCTCCCCCCCCCCACCCCCCCTCTCTCTCTATATATATATATATACATGCTTGGTCCCTTAGCTCCTTGGGGAACCACTGGGGCGCACCACAGCACTGACTTGAGCACTAGCCTTCTTTATTCTGGACCATCATGTGTGTGAGTGACTGTGTCTCACCAAATGTCAGTCCTGTCCACTCTTCAATGTTGTCAATGTCTGTCTTTGAACCTTGCAACTGGAATGAACTTCCTCTTTCACTTCAACAAGTCTCCACACTCAGCTCTTTCAAGTCTGGCCTTAAAACCCACCTCTTCCCAAAATAGCCTCTCTTCCCTGCCTCTTCCTTGTCTTCAGTTCCTCCAGTTTTAGAGTTATGCATGCGTGTGAATGACTGGCGCAAAAGCGCTTTGATTTGTCTCTGCACAAGATTCAGCGCTATATAAATACCATTATTATTATTATTATTATCATCATTATTATTATCTGTCAGACAATTTTTTCCTTTGTCTCTTCTTCTCTTCCCCTCTAACATTCCTTGGAGGAAGACACTGGCAAGGCCATTTGATGTTGTGGTATGACCATACCATTTCAGTTTCAGTTTCTTCATGATGGTCAGTAGGTCATCGTATGGCCCTATATGTTGAGTGATGACCTGGAAAACTTGCTCATCTGTGATGTGTTCGAGATACAAGATGCCCAAGATCTTTCAACAGCATCTATTTCCACAGTTTGGTTTTTCTTTTCCAGTTCTGCTGTAAGATTCCATGCCTCGCAGCTGTACAAAAGTATGGAAAATACCAATGCACACATGCACCATGTGACTGATGGTGATTCTGCTGTCTTTCCACAAGGGCTTTAGTCTTGCCAGTGCCATAGCTGTTTGAGCAGCTTTTGCAAGAATCTCTGTTTGGAGCCCTTCTCACTGATTATGGCACCTCGATAACTGAAATGCTGGACAGTCTCAAGATTCTGTCCATGAACCTTAATGTCCGCTGGGATGGTGTTGTCGGACACAGCTTGGTTTTCTAAGCATTTATCTCCATCACATCCAGTTTTTTTTTGGGGGGGGGGGGGGGGGGGTGCAGGGAGGGGGGGTGCAGGGGGGGGGGTAATGATCCTTCCTCCAATGCTACAACCAAGTGCCAGTATGATCTTCCCTATAGTTACCTGGACTAGTATATATACACACATACGTTTTACTGTTGTGAACTGTTCCTTGAACCCCCTCATGACAATTACGGTGATAAAAGTGTACATCCAAACTCAAACACGGACACTTTCTGTGTCCTGTTGCACAACTATCTGGCCAATGTTCCATTTCAGTGCTTTGCAGGTGGGGTGTACAAGGTGGGACACCTTTAACTCACTTTGTTGTTGTTATTTCTTTTTTTTTTCTTCTTCTTTTTGTTCCCAGGCTTCTGCTTTTTCTTTTCTTTTTTAATTTTTTTTTAAAAGTGTTCTCCACCTTTAAGTCACAGGGTAGTGAAGACAGAAAAAACAACAACTGTAAAATCATGCTACCAGGCATGAAAGCACAGAATATCTTAAAACTTTCTTAAAAAAAAAAAAAGAAAAAAAAAGAAAAAGAAGAAAACAAGAAAAGCAGGCAGTGGAAGTGTGAAAGCAAAAATGATTTTTTTTTTCTTTTCCTTTTCTTAATTAATCTAACTTTAAGCTAGATTTCTGCATTTCTATTCAGCCCTGGCCTGAATGTTTTACACATATACTGAACCTAAGTCTATTTCAATCAAATAAACCAAATACCCATGATAAGCTCCTTCTGTTACAATCTTCAGTCTCCAGAAAAGGAGATCTACATATTTATCTGAAATCCTCTGCAGACAGAGCGCAGCTGTCTGTGTGGCAATACCCCACCCCCACCCCCCAACCACACACACACACACAATCTCTCTCTCTCTCTCTCTCTCACACACACACACACACACACACACACACACACACAAAGGCACTCCAGGACATTTGCATGTAATAACACATAACACCAGGAGACACCCACAGGGAGTCGCTGAAGAATGTAAACCAACCAGGAAGAAAATCAGGCATGAATTTAGGGGGCCACCTCAACTGCAGTCTGGGCAAAGCCATACTATGATCTTTCGCATGACAAGGCACGAACATAAGACCACTGTGCCCAACTCACTCCCTTCAATCCCTGTATCACAATAGCATACAAACTTCTTTTTTTTTTTTTTTTAATGAACGAGATTCTATGAAGCATTTTAAGAAATGTACTAATGCAAACAATCCTTGCTTTTCTGCTTGAAAAGTAGGGTTTCCATCTGGAAGAAAAAACAGTTTCATCTACAAATGCATGAAAAGGAAATAGGCAATTGTGAAAGATGCTTTTCTTTATTTATTTTTTTTTTATTTTTTTTTTTTTAACAAGACACTGCACTTTAGTGTACCCTGAAAGTTTCTCAACTGATTTGTGCAATTCACAAGAATGACCTGCAGAAGATTCACATCTCTGCACAAGTCATTTTAAGACAAATGTATTCATCTTCAGCAACTTTAGCTGGCAAAATCAAAACTAACTTAACACTTTTTCTTTTGCTTTTATTTATTTTCATACAGTTTGTTTTACTTTCTTGAAAAAAAAAACTCCAACTAATATATACATGCTTATTCAAGATGCCAAAAAGCAAAATGAAATTCACAAACATAACAATATCAGTACTAATACCGCATCTTACTAACTTCAATTCTTACTTTAAATTGTATTGTACTATATTGCATTGCATCATATATTCTATTGCCTTGTTTTGTACTGTATTGTACTGTACCATGTTGCATTGTATTGTAATGTATTGTATTGTATTGCAATTTCTATTGCCTTTTGTTATAAATTTCTCAGGGTGAAATTTGGGCTGCTCTCCACAGGAAAAGTGTGATGCCTGCAGCTGCAAGCATATTTATTTAACTATAAAAGTGGAGTTTTCCACAAAATTCTGCCAGAGACAACCCTTTTGTTGCCATCTTGCATGCTGCACATGGGACCTCAATTTATCACCCTATGGCCAGCACCCAGACCTCCACTAACGGTCTAGCGGAGGGTAAAAATTGCAGTCCCTGTGTGGAACTCAAACCTCTGGACACTCGCTTTCTAGTTGGGCGCATAACAACTGGGCCAGCATGCACTCCACATGACAACACAGAAAAAAAAAAAAACCAGTACGATCAGACACTAAGCATCCTGGGTTGAGACAGGCAGGGAACACTGTAAGATGCCAACTGAGCTAGTCACAGAAAGAAAACAGAAGAGGGATAATGGGGTATGGGGGGAGGGGGGAGGGGGGAGGGGGAGAGGAAAGAGATAGACAGGATGAAGGAGGAGGGTGCATGCGAACTCACTCAGTCACTGCCTCAAAAAAAAAGAAGAAAAAAAAAAAAAAAAAAGGTATCAAGTATCATGGACTGATTGGCTTTCAGTAATAAAATTTTCAAATAAACACACGTAACTTTTTCAAGTCTTATTGTTAAACAAGCATGCTATCACATTGGACTATAGATTAAAAGTTTACTTGAACCATTTTTGAACTGTTTATTTCATTCGTTCATTTCCATTTGAACATGGGTCTAGCTCAGAGACTATTTACAATAACAATATAGAAATAAATAATGATAAAATAGCCCATAAAAGTTCATACACTTTCTGAAGTAAAGGGCAGTCAATACTGAATTAGTATAATATTGTAAAAAAAAAAAAGAAAAAAAAAAAAAAACCCAACAAAATACAAAAAATCACCTGACAACCATCACATCCAAATTATTCCAAAGCTTACTTCAATAACACTCAGAAGCTGATGCCAGTAAGTGATATAATTCAAGCAAAACTAAGACCAGGTGGATTTCAAACTGAAAGAGTTAAATAAAGAGTGAACACGCTAGATATAATCTAAACCAACGAAAGGAACTGAGAGAGAAAGAGGCAGGACGAGACACAGATTATAGCATCCAACAACACAAGATCCAAGCATTTATCAGAACTGAAGACAAGAAAAAGCCTGGGGGGGGGGTCAAAAACTGTGTTAAAGATGAAACAACAGCTCTACACAGTCAATATGCTCAGATGTGTTCAAGCTGAACATATCAGTATAGTGTACAAAATACTGGTCTTTCATGCCAATCAACAGTCCACACATGCATCATCATTCATTTAGATACTGGATATATATATATATATATAAGAACTCAAGGTGCGTGATGCCATTATTTAATCCATGAATTAAAAGCAAAACTTTGAACATTTTGATATATTACTTTTTCAAGTTCACAACACAATTAAATAGTATCAATTATCAATTCTCCAAACATCTTCTTATCCTTTTAACGCAACTAATTCAACAACTTGTAAATCAGTTTTGGGGTTGAAAATCTGAACTTGGAAAACTTGAAACACACACACACACAATGACACACATACAGCACACACACACAAACACACACACTCACACACCTCTTCACATACACTAATCATTTTTTTTCTAAGCAAGTCATCCTGCAGAAATTATAAGGTACTGTGCCTAGTCTCAAAAACCCAAATCTACACCTTTATCCATTGAAAGCCAACAGAGAAAACTCTTCAAAATCAGGACCACTCAGGAAAGGCAAGGTTCCACTAACTTAAACTTCATTCAAGGGGTAAAAAAAAAAAAAAAAAGAAAAGAAAAGAGGCACACAGCTTGCTTTAGATCCGAAATGCTCAGACAGACATGAAAACTTACGCCGAAGAGCGAGTGGCAATAATAGGGCTGCAAGACAGATTCAAATTTCAGAGTTGGCCTTTGAAGAAGAAATCTGTTGAATGCATCACTCAATGGTTAGATCGAGAATGTCAGTGCAACTTTACTTTCCATGAGAGGCTGGGTTGTTTTTTTTTTAATTTTCTTCTCTGTTAGTGTTTGATATTTATGTTAATTCATCATTTTTTAAATGAAAGAGCAGCCCATAATTGTGATTCTCATAAAACCAGATCTAAACGAGTCAAGCAGCACTAAATATGTGACTCCAAACAAGTACAATAACTTTCTCTCCTACAAGGGCAGACAACTTCCAGCCAGTGCTGCCAAGCACTTCCTTCCAGCAGACAACAGGTACAGAGGGACCGGGAAGCTGTCGGAATGTGCAATACATACAAGACTGGCTTGAAGTTTGGTCATCCTGGCAAGAGCAACAGTTACCATACTTGTTTGATGTTTCGATTTTTGTCAGCTTTTACAATCAGAAAGAGAGAAAAAAAATTTTAACTTTAGTACTCAAAATAAATCAAATTGCAGGACGATTTATTCAGAAAATAAATTCTTTCATATTATTTTTTAATCGATAAATAATAATAATGGTAAGACTAATAAAAAGAAATTCCGTGTCAGTAAAGCTCTATGATTAAATCAGTCCACATGACTGAATGGCATGAACAAAATACACTTTGCCATTTATCAAACAAAATGCTCAAGACAGATTTTTTTGTGTATACAGATCTGTAAGTTTCTTTCATCACATCATCTAATGCCTTCACGCAAAAGATACTGGTAACACAAAACAAAATGACAGGAACAAAAACGTCAAGTTAATCAACAGAACCTGCAGTACTAATTTAATCTGCACTCACCAACTATCCAAAACCAAACAAGGAAGTTCATGTCTAAGATACAGACAACATGGTTTAAGGAAAAAAAAAAGAGAGAGAGAGAAAAAAAAAAACAACTCACCCTTTCAGCGTTCTCCTTTTCTCTCCTTCGCTTCTCCACTTCTGCTCGTCGCTCCACATCTCTCCGTCGCAGGTCCTCAATTTTTTTCCTTCTCATCTCCAGCTGTTTCTCACGGTTTTCCTGTGCCTGTCGCTGCTGTTCCTGAAGGTCTATCAGCTTCCTCTTCCTTTCCTGTTCCAGTCTCTCTCGGGCTTGTCGCACACGCTCCTCTCGCTCGCGATCTTTTTTGATGCGATCAGGATCTGGGCGAGAAAGGAGGTTAACATTCAGAAGAGAGACAGAAAAAAAAAATCACCAAAAATAGGTTAACATTCAGAAGAAAAAAATATCACTGAAAATATAGCTGTCAACTCTTTATCTCAGAGCTTCAGGTGAAAGCAATCGTGAATGTTAAAAATAATGCTGGAACTGTCATGGATATGAAAGTACATAGTGTTTTTCAGTGTTCCCAAAAACGTACATATGTGCGTAAATGACGCACAGATTTACAACTTTGACGCACAAAATTTTTACCCTGTGCGTCAATGTGACGCACACTTTTTCCTGAAACTAACAAGCATCTTACGGCTTCCAGGAAAACCGCGAAGCACGCATCGTGGGCCTAAGCTTAGGCTAGTGCATAGCAGACGAAACTGAGCTGGCCAAAAACGTGTTAGAGTAACTTCCCTTGCCGATGCAGGCAAACGCTGTTGTGTGTTCATTAGTAGTGAGTATGGTTATGTGCTCATTATAACTAGTTGACTGTGTTTTCATTGTATTCAAGCATTTCGAATGTCCTTGTTTGGAGAAGGTGTGGGTTTCTTTTCATTTTCATTGTACAATTGTCTTCATTGATTTTTTGTATGTTTTCCTGTTGACCCTCAGAAATGTGACAATGACCCTCAAAAATTCCAGTCAAAGGGTCACAGTGACCCTCAAAAAATCAGGCCCATTGGGAACACTGTTTTTGGCATAACATAATATTCTAACAATAGTAAGATGTACAGGTCTATTCTTTTTTTTTAATGAACATATATGTTTAACCTTGGCTTCATCACTAACCAAAACTCACACAGAGCAGACAGGTATAAATGGTAAATGAAGGCTATAATCAAGCTGACGCAGTCAGTGTCACTTTCATAAAACAGGCTGGTAGGCAGACCATTAAATGTTTCATGTCTGAACTCTTTTTATAATCATATCACTGATCAACATGTTTTCATCTTCACCAAGACTAACATCATTATTGATTAGTCTTGTCTCTATGACTACACGAAATGCCAGCATTTCCATAGTTTCAGTTTCAAGGAGCCGTCAGAGTGTGTGGACTAATTTCCAAAGAAACCACTGAAATAAGTTGCAGACTGAATCCACATCATGACACATTATTGTTCCATTAATATCTTTAAAACACAAATTATATGCTCATGCTAAAACACTTTAAGCATAATAATGCAGGAATATTAGCGCAACGTACTAATAAAATTACTTCTGAGCTTTTGTCACACCGCATGTTTTTGATTGATTCATTCACTTATGAAATAAAAACTACAAAGACAACCATATAATTTTTCAGACTAACTGAATCCAACATAAAATTTATGATCCAGAACTAGAGTCTTCCTGGCACAAGCTGTTGCTTTCAACATTTTATGGAAGACCACAATACTAAGAAGCAAGTCTGCACACTCCACATCATAAATCATCATCCACCAATACTCGCTCACTCCCTCCTCACCTTTATGCTTGGGGCTGATGGTCACAAGCCCCCCGGAGTCTCCCGACAGGACCGAGGACTTAGTGTCTGTGGACTGGTTATCTGCCCCTGCCAGCCCTGTGGCCCTGCGGCGGGGGCTGCGCATTTTGCGGGGAGAGGGCCCGCTGTCCCCAACGGTTCCATCCTGGTCTTGGGTGTTGTTCATGTTGGTGTTGGCGGCCATTGTGCGCGGACTTTGGCGAGGGCTGGAGGTGACATTCTCTGCACAACACCACCGTCAGACAACGCTCAGTAAGGTTAAAGGTTTAAGGTCCTACAGCCTTTTATTACCATCTGGGCAGTGAATTCACATCCACTGTGTCTAGGGTTCAGCACTGGAACAAGGGGCCTAACCCTCTCCTTCAGCTGTTTTAACCTTCTTCTCCAACAGGTCAGGTACCCATTCGCGCCTGGGTGGAGTGTGGAAAATCAGAGTTAAGTTCCTTTCCCAAGGATGCACCACCATGCTGAAATGGGGCCCCAAAACATGATCAAAAGTGAACGCTGAATCAGAAGTCCAATGCCTAACTCAGTAACTGATTCTGCCACAGTGCCTCCTACCAACTGGTATAAATGGGAATTTTTAAGGTGTAGAATATTAATTACAGTGTAGAATATTAATTACTGAACTTGAACAGGCGAAGTAACTGCAGCCTTTTCAGTTCTCGTTACCAAATAAGACTTAGTCAACACTGAAGTTATACGCCAAGTTTAAAGAATAACAGTAATTATGGCTTGTTTGTTGTTTACTTTTCAACACAAGCAAAATTCCACCACACAAAAGAAGAGGGTGAACACAGAAGTGTTGATCTGGGTTTTAGTTAAAAGTCAATTGGAGACGCAGTCAGATAACGAAAGCTGGTAAGATTAATTTGAGTTGAATAAATTCAGTCTTCACAAATTTGCAATACCACAAATGTGCTTATTAACATTCCAAATGATGCCATTCACCAAAGTCATTCCAGTCAGCAAGTAGTTCAGGTCCATCTGTTTCATTAGTCAATGGAATGTTTGATCGTTCTTTCCTTCTTTTTTTTGGGGGGGTGGGGGTCGGGGATGAGAAGGGAAGGGTAATTTGTTTACAGTGTCAGTGACAATTTCATGTGACTAGAATCAGGGATAGCCTGGAAACTTTCCCAGTCACGGTCTTCAACCTTTCCACAAAAGTCTGGCTATTTAGTATTTCATGAGAAAAATGAAGTACTGACTGATTTCTATGTATGCACTTATTCTTCTTAAATGTGACATATGCAAGACAAAAACAATCACACCTAGACCATAATTTACCGCCTCCATAAAAAGTTCTGACAAACATGCTGAAGAAAAAAAAATTGTAGATTCCCAGATGTCACAAGATTTTATCCAAGGACTTCTGAAACCCCTTGATGTCTCAAAATAACAACAGAAAAAACACCCATAAAAACCCTTGTTTCTAGGGCTTGGATGACTCAGTCAATACACACAACATGCTGAGTGCAGCACATAACCTGATCTTATTGATCAATGTTGGGAGTTCACTTGCTCAGTTGTTGCCTCCCAACAACTAACACATTCTCCTTTCTTTCTGAGATTCCTATTTTGACACAATCTTTTATTCACATCATTCTCTCTTTCTTCATCCCTCCCTTCTCTCTCTCTCTCTCTCTAAGGGTGTTTCTCTTTCTTCTTCCTCACACACACACAGTGACACACACACACACACACACACACACACACACAACCTGCCACAGAAATAACTAGCCTCAACATGCTCCTTTGCTGAAACACCAAAACCAATTGGTTAAAAAAAAATTCAAAAAGAAAAAAAAAAGAAGACAAAAAAGAAGAAAATTAATAATCTGACACCAACTAAAAAAAATGATCAACACTAAACAATGAGTATCGTGGACAGAAAACAATCAAACCAAGGACTTTCAACCAACAGAGTTGCAAACGCGAGTGACTGCAGTGTGACGCAATTTATATTTGTATCAAAACACATGACGAAGCAGCTGTCAGTGACACATATTCTGGCAGGCAAACAGCTGGTCCCTAATTCTGATGCTGCAGCCAGATTAACTCCACCCTAACTGCATTTCCCCAACCACCCTGCAACAGATGCTTCTGATACTGATACTTCTATGTCCATCTGTTGCATTTGCACTTGACAGGTGACTCATAAAGTTCTCAGTGTGCAACAGTCCGTGCAAGCCGTTCAGAACTTCATCACACTGTTTTTGTTTTGGTCTGTATATTTCATCGTTTACCAACTCGGCATTTTTTTTCCTTTTAAAGTTTTTCCCCCACTTTTTTTTTTTTTTATAATTCTTTTACTAAAAGGATTTATTCTGTAACTATTTTACCACCAAATCTCTATAATAAGTGAGAGTTTCCAAAGACAAGCAGAAATATTCATTTATTACAATGAATACCTTTATTTACTCTGTGAAGTGTCAATGTCCTAAATCAAGTAAACTAAATAAAAACAAAGGTTTTTGTTATTTGCATGGGGTTAATACTGTTGCTGGAATCTCATTTCACATTTGTGATTTTATAATCCATCATTTTTTAACAGGAGAGGAAAAATGAAGCAGTTTTTAAACTCCTCCATCACTGGAACAAATTCAATCTCTTTTAAAAAAAAAAATCTATGTTGTTTGTTCAAAGTCTAAATTCACTATAAAGTCACTCAAGGGATTCATTTGGCTTTCAAATGGTAAAAGTGGTATCAGAAAGGCAGTTCGTTAATTCAAAGTCTAAACCCAGGAGGTCAATTACAAAGTAAAAAATACATCTGTTTCTGGTCAATGAACTATTTACCACACCGAACAAACTGTCACAATCCAACTTTTTAAGTCAGACAAATTAAACAAACAATAAAGAGAAACTGGGCAAAAGAAAAGAAATAGCAACACAAGTGTCAACTGAAAAGCACACTTGACTGAAAAATTAACTCCTTGAAACCCATTCTGTAACTTTAGAATGATCAGTTACAGTGATACAGGCACCAATACATGTCCAACCCACTTTTGATGTTTTAAATTACTCTGTCAATGTTTTTTTAATCAGCTGACATCCTCTGTTGTATCCATAAACCACATCTCATTAAGTGACCAAATCCAAGCCAAAAATCAAAATACAAATAAAAATTTTAAAAAAAATCTCATTTCAATGAAAAGAAAAAGATTACAGAAATACAGTTTGGTTGTAACATACTGATGTTAATCGCAGAAGGCCCAACACACAGACAAAACTCTCTGTCTCAGTGTCCGGCTCACAGTAAATGAGTAAACAATACAAAACAATACACAAACTTTATTGTCTATACTTTAGTACAGAGATTTTCTTTTTTTGGCAGCAGCACATGTCCAACATAAGAAGAAAACAACAAACAAATAAAATGAATAGAAAATAAAAAGATAAATGGCACCAAATGGAAATAGCTATATACAAATATACAGATAACTGAAATTTACGTGCCTCTCCATTTCAGTCAGCCAAGCCGCATTGCACATCCCCCCCCCCCCCTCAAACACACACACCACGCGCACACATACACTCTCTCTCTTCCCCTCTCTGTGTCTCTCTCTTCACAAAATATGCAACTACAAAGATCATAGTTCATTTAAAAATCAAATATCACCAGAGTAAGACAAGAATTAAACCAAAAAGCAGCACTTCCATAAAAAAAATTTAAAAGGCATCAAAGAAGAACAAGTTTCATTCATTCATACTAGTCCAAAGCCCATGAAAACAGACTGAATCTTTTGTTTCAAACAACCACAACAGATAGAATTTTAAAATTGTCGTAATGATGATCAAGTATTCATGGGTGACCAATCATGAACATTATTTTCATTCTTATTTATAAACAAAATAATTATTATGAACAGGTGAACAAAAACACATATTGTAAATTAATCAAGTTTAGATTATATGAACCCTGCACTAAGAGGGTGTGGAAAACTATGAGGGAATTGACAATGTTGCAATGACTGGCACAGTCCTTATAATCTCAGCCCATCCCTGACTTAATTATGCATGATAATTTAATGGAAACAGTAATACATGAACTGAGTCAATCCAGTCTGTTACTGTAGAATACCTATAATTTTGTGGATTTGAATCAGCATTATCTTTACACTGCCTACTGCCAGAAGAAACTTCATAATATTTACAGTGCCGAGTGACGGACGGTCCGCCTTCGGCGGGCTTCACAAATGACCACACCCCCTACTAACATAAAAGCTAATTTCGTTTTTGCCGACTTAGACTAGTTTTAATTCCAGCCACAAAAATGTGAGTCTGGTGAGTGTCAAACAGATAACTGAAATGGGAACGCAAGAATCTTGGACCAGCGTTTTTGATCTCACAAGATGCTATGGCGAGGAACGTGATGCCAGACATGGGTGATCGAATGTATTCTCAGACTCCCTGCTATTCTCGCGAGCGTACCAGTTCCATCACACAGACTTATCGTCGAACGGAGGTCATCCGGACGTTTTAATTCATTTCTGGAAAAATATTCCGAGTGGTAAAATAATAAAATGAATCAATGTGAGAATGTCCGATCCCTTGATGTAACATCGTATTTCGAAACTAAAGTAAACATCGCAATCACTAAACATGGCACATTAGGCAAATGAAATGTCAGCGAGTCTACGACTACGGAATTTTCGCACAGTGGCCGGTGAATCGCCCGCCTTCGACCACCTGATAAACGGCGATGCTAAGTCGCACCAATTAGATTGTGTTCAAAATGATGTATCTATTCCATCCATGCTGTTTTTCACAATTTACTGTTGTTACTTCAAGTTAAAAAATCGAAGAAAATACCTTCACTCTCTTGCCCATCTAGTTCAGACGAATCCGCCATTTTCACTCTGGCCTGACGTCACTGATGTACACAGGAAGTGTCCAGCTGACAGCTGCGCACGAAACAACTGATAACTTCTGACACAGATAAAGATTACAAACACGAGTTAGTGTCTATCTGTGTCAGCGGTGAATCACATTAGTTACCCTTAATGTTGATTTGTTTGCTCCGCCTTTCTGTCAGTGATAAACATCAAACATTCACGATAAAAACTGGGTTGAGCAGTCCACAGTTTGCCGTGTGTTCCTGCTTTCGCTTTTGTCATCAAGGGAGCCAACCCTAAGCTTCGTAAACTCTTGAGATATGAAGTTTTCTCCCTGATAATGGGGGCGGGAGGGTCTTAGTTGTGTGTTCAGTTTAGTTATCTTATTTTACTTTCTCCCGCATGTCTTCAATCTTTTAACTTTTTTTTTTTTATATATTTTTTTTGTAATGTAAACGAGTAAACAAAAATGCAGCAAACCCGCTGGTGGTGTTTGACACAATTTAATTTTGTTTGGTACATTGTTGTTTTCACACAACGGCGAGGCGAGTCCAGCCATCACAGCCGAACCAGCGATGGAAGTCGAACGCAATTACCTCGATCGTCAGTGCATTTACATCTTCCAGAAAATGCCGAATTTTGTATAACTGAATGAATCACTTTTGTCATAACACTCAGTTGAACTTTGTGTCACAGAAAACTCCGCGCTCCTTCCGAGACTGACTAACAATAAAGTATTGTTCACGCTGCAATGAGTCATGTCCACTGTATGTTTCCTTCCACTTAAGTGGGAAGTGAAAGGTTTTAGTGGCCGGATATTATCCCAGCTCTAATTAACATATTGGAATCCGCACGCGCGTGTGATTTGTATGGCGACTCTGTATGCATGTTTGTGTGCATCATGACAAGTTATGTTCTTGTGCATGTTTGTATGCACGGTCTCAGTGTGTGTGTGTGTGTGTGTGTGTGTGTGTGTGTGTGCTGTGTGTGTGTGAGTGTGTGTGAGTGAGTGTGTGTGCGTGTGTGTGTGTGTGTGTGTGTGTGTGTGTGTGTGTGTGTGTGTGTGTCGGTGTGTGTGTCGGTGTTTGGCAGTGTCGGTGTGTGTGTGTGTGTGTGTGTGTGTGTGTGTGTGTGTGTGTGTGTGTGTGTGCCGTTCAGTTCACATAATCTGTGCCGGCTGATGTCAGCCAGTGTACCATTCTGCGTGTGTGTGTCAGTGTGTCAGTGTGTGTGTTTGTGTGTGTGTGTGTGTGTGTGTGTGTGTGTGTGTGTGTGTGTGTGTGTGAACTTTACACGGTATGTGTGTTATTGTGTGTGTGTGTGTGTGTGTGTGTGTGTGTGTGTGTGTGTGTGTGTGTACGTACGTGCGTGCGTGTGAGTGTGTGCGTGCAGTGCGCACGCGCACGCACAACGTCTCTCTCTCTCTCACACACACACACTCACACACACACACACACACACACACACATGTATTTGCGTGCGTATCAGTGTACAGTACCAGCGAGTCAGTATTACTATGTGCGCCGGTGGGCGCGACGGCCGGTAACACTCATTAGCAATTATGAATGTTGATTATTACTCCGAACTGTTCAAGGCATTTTTTTCCGCAGTGCCAACAACTGGAAATGCTTCCCTTCTGGAGCGACATCGTTATATTTGATCTTCTTTCTTTCTTTCCCCTTCCTTAGTGTAACAATTTTACAGCATTCAATGCAAATCTGATGACTAACGCATCCAATGACCTTGATTTCTTTTTCATGACGAAATACTAAGCACAGTCGGAATAGAAAGACCGTAAAAAAAGAGAGAGAAAAAGAAAAGAAGAAAATGAAAAGACAAATAATTAAGACAACAACAACAACAACAACAACAACTGCAAAAAAAAGGGACGAAACCTAACATTACTGAGGTCATATATATAAATAATATATACATATACTTCTGTCCAAACCTTCGCCATATCCGACAGGGATGTCCCACGTGACGTCCATGAAAGTTTGTTCTCAGGCACTGACAAGTACACAATTGTCAACATGAATCAGTCCCAGACGGCGACAGGAGTATGACCCATGATTGTGGCGTCAGTGTGTGTGTGTGTGTCTTGTGTCTGTCTGTCTGTCTGTGTCTCTGTGTGTGTGTGTGTCACTATCACGAACAAGTTTAACTCCTTCAGGGCCGGGAAACCGTTAGTACGTAGAAAATTCCTCCGCGTGGAAGATAACGATGTATCCTCATCCTTGAAAAATGGCACTCCCAGGAAGAGAACTATCACTGCAACATCTCAGTTCTGAGTTCAACGGAAACGTATGGACTGGCTTTCACTGAGACAGGGCAACAACTCCGCCACCGGGAACTTCATCGTGTGTGGACGTGGGGCCTGGTGTGGGACGGACTGAAGCCGACGGAAGAGGTTTGGTTCGGCATCAGCCGCCGACTGAGGAGAGTTGACTGAGAGGTGGTGTGGCAGTGAGCTAAAAAGATCGTTCGCACCAAACGTCTATCGATTGTCTCCAGGTTAATAATGCCTGCCTGTCTGTATCTCCATAGGCTGCTTGCCGCGTCGTTGCCAAACATGACGTCATTTGGGAAGGGGGGAGAGGGGGGGGGGAGATGAGATGGGAAGCGGGGATGTAATGGGGAAAGGTGTGGTGCAGTGCGGTGTGGTGTGTGTGGTGTGGTGTGGTGTGGCGGTGTGGTGTGGTGTAGTGTGGTGTGGTGTGGCTGTTGCAGGTACAGATCAAGGTTTCGCGCCGGGTTCGGTGCCAGAAAGTTATTTGTTTGTTTGTTTGCTTGTTGTTGTTGTTTTTCCTCAGTTCATTGGCATTTGTTACTGACGTACGACTGAATGTCGTCTTGTTGTGAATGTGTGTGTGTGTGTGTGTGTGTGTGTGTGTGTGTATGGGTGGGTGGGTGGGTGTGGGTGTGTGTGTTTGTGTTGGGGGTGTGGGGTGGAGTGTGGTGTGGTGTCAGCAGCCTGTGTGTGTGTGTGTGTGTGTGTGTGTGTGTGTGTGTGTGTCTGTGTGTGTTGTTGTTGTTGTTGTTGTTTCATTTGCCTGTTCTCTGTGTTTGCACTGTACTTGATAGAAAGAGAAAAAAAAGCCGAAATGAGTATAATCAACGTATTCTGGAATTAAAACAGACATAAACGTCCTTGACGTCTTGAATGAATGCAAGATGAATGCAAGACTTTTATTTTTATTATTATTTCTTTTTTACTCACTAGAACTCACAAGTACTCATCTTTGCGGTCCATCTGGGTCCTAGGCCTATGCAGCATAATTTCTCTTGATTTCAGTGAATGCGCCTTTAAATTCATCACATTTACCGGACAGTTCTACATGTACATGATTATCTGAGCTGTCACAGGCACTGTAAGTAACCTCCACCACGACTAGAACAGATCGAAGTGGCTGGTCTTCAGTTCCGAGGGATGGGTTTTCCCTGTGGCTAAAATATCGATGTGGAAGCCTGAATCATCGTACGTAATATATTATCTTACGTGGTTTTCGTATGAAGTGTGTGTGTGTGTGTGTGTGTGTGTGTTGTGTGTGTGTGTGTGTGTGTGTGTGTGTGTGTGTGTGTTGTGTGTGAGTGTGTGTGTTGTGTGTGTGTGTGTGTGTGAGGAAGAGACAGAGACAGAGAGACAGAGTGTACTACTGAAAGAGAGTGGATGTGTGTGTGTGTGTGTGTGTGTGTGAGCGTGAGACACACACACACACACGGAAAGAGACAGATACAAAGAGACAGAAAGAGACAGAATGTATTACTGAAAGAGAGTGGCTGGATGTGTGTGTGTGTGTGTGTGTGTGTGTGTGTGTGTGTGTGTGTGTGTTGTTTTGTTGTTTTGTTATTTTGCTTTGTGGTTTATTTGTTGTTGTTTTTGTTTTGTTTTGTTTTTTTGTTGTGTGTGTGTGTGTTTGTGTTGGTTTTGTTGTTGTTGTTGTTTTGTATTGTTTTTTTTTATCTTGTGTACTTGCTGTGCCTTTCATTACACCTTGTCATTACATATTTCTCTTGTGACACAGGGTGATGCGTCCGGAGGGAGTTCGTAAAGTGGAAATGAGAGCCCACGGGTTGTCCGTGGCGTGATGACATGCACTCTTGTCAGTCAAGTTACATGGTAAAGTCCTATATTTTTGTATTTGTATTTCTTTTTATCACATCAGATATCTTTGTGTGAAATTCGAGCTGCTCTTCCCAGGGAGAGCGCGTCGCTACACTACAGCGCCACCCTTTTTTTTTTTTTTTTTTTTCCTGCGTGTAGTTTTATTTGTTTTTCCTATCGAAGTGGATTTTTCTACAGAATTTTGCCAGGAACAACCCTTTTGTTGCCGTGGGTTCTTTTACGTGCGCTAAATGCATGCTGCACACGGGACCTCGGTTTATCGTCTCATCCGAATGACTAGCGTCCAGACCACCACTCAAGGTTTAGTGGAGGGGGAGAAAATATCGGCGGGCTGAACAGTGATTCGAACCAGCGCCCTCAGATTCTCTCGCTTCCTAGGCGGACGCGTTATCTCTAAGCCATCACTCTACTATATATATATCTTAGTATCCTAAATTAATTCTAGGATCTGTTTTAACGGCAATTCTAGTGCACAGGTGAAACGATATCACCATAAGTAAACATTGAAACCCATTTTCAAGTGGTTTTCGACTCTATTTTGGAGGGGGGTGGGGGTGGGGTTGTTTTACTTACCTTTGATGCAAATTCAGTCAATAAACTAACGTGCAGGTCGGTGCATTAATCTTGTCTTGTGACCCATATCTGTATGATCTACACTCGGCGCATTCGTTATCACTGGTTGTTTATTTTAATCAAGTGGAAAATGGAACCCCTTATCCTCTCCACCCCCACGCACCCCGGCCACCCCCACCCGAACCCCCACACTCCCTTTTTTTTTTTTTTTTTTTTCATCTTTCAAACGCCTTCTCTATCTGTTGATGGTTTGTCGGCCGGTTTGGCTTCCATTATCGGTGGGTGGTCTTTCCCCCACCTGATGAAAAACACCCCGGAAATCTCTCTCTTTCTCCCACCTGATGAAAAACACCCCGGAAATCTCTCTCTTTCCCCCACCTGATGAAAAACACCCCGGAAATCTCTCTCTTTCCCCCACCTGATGAAAAACACCCCGGAAATCTCTCTCTTTCCCCCACCTGATGAAAAACACCCCGGAAATCTCTCTCTTTCCCCCACCTGATGAAAAACACCCCGGAAATCTCTCTCTTTCCCCCACCTGATGAAAAACACCCCGGAAATCTCTCTCTTTCCCCCACCTGATGAAAAACACCCCGGAAATCTCTCTCTTTCCCCCACCTGATGAAAAACACCCCGGAAATCTCTCTCTTTCCCCCACCTGATGAAAAACACCCCGGAAATCTCTCTCTTTCTCCCACCTGATGAAAAACACCCCGGAAATCTCTCTGTCTCTCTCTCCCCCCTCTCTCTCTTTCCCCCACCTGATGAAAAACAAAAACACCCCGGAAATCTCTCTCTTTCCCCCACCTGATGAAAAACAAAAACACCCCGGAAATCTCTCTCTTTCCCCCACCTGATGAAAAACAAAAACACCCCGGAAATCTCTCTCTCTCTCCCCCTCTCTCTCTTTCCCCCACCTGATGAAAAACAAAAACACCCCGGAAATCTCTCTCTTTCCCCCACCTGATGAAAAACAAAAACACCCCGGAAATCTCTCTCTCTCTCTCTCCCCTCTCTCTCTTTCCCCCACCTGATGAAAAACAAAAACACCCCGGAAATCTCTCTCTCTCTCCCCCTCTCTCTCTTTCCCCCACCTGATGAAAAACAAAAACACCCCGGAAATCTCTCTGTCTCTCTCTCCCCCCTCTCTCTCTTTCCCCCACCTGATGAAAAACACCCCGGAAATCTCTCTCTCTCCCTCTCTCTCTCTTTCCCCCACCTGATGAAAAACACCCCGGAAATCTCTCCTCTCTTTCCCCTACCTGATGAAAAACACCCCGGAAATCTCTCTCTCTCTCTCTCTCTCTCCCTCTCTCTCTTTCCCCCACCTGATGAAAAACACCCCGGAAACATCTCTCTCTCTCTCTCTCCCTCTCTCTCTTTCCCCCACCTGATGAAAAACACCCCGGAAACATCTCTCTCTCTCTCTCTCCCTCTCTCTCTTTCCCCCACCTGATGAAAAACACCCCGGAAATCTCTCTCTCTCTCTCTCCCCCCCTCTCTCTCTTTCCCCACCTGATGAAAAACACCCCGGAAACATCTCTCTCTCTCTCTCTCCCTCTCTCTCTTTCCCCCACCTGATGAAAAACACCCCGGAAATCTCTCTCTCTCTCTCTCTTTCCCCCACGTGATGAAAAACACCCCGGAAATCTCTCTGTCTCTCTCTCTCTTTCCCCCACCTGATGAAAAACACCCCGGAAACATCTCTCTGTCTCTCTCTCTCTTTCCCCCACCTGATGAAAAACACCCCGGAAATCTCTCTCTCTCTCTTTCCCCCACCTGATGAAAAACACCCCGGAAATCTCTCTCTCTCTCTCTCTTTCCCCCACCTGATGAAAAACACCCCGGAAACATCTCTCTGTCTCTCTCTCTCTTTCCCCCACCTGATGAAAAACACCCCGGAAATCTCTCTCTCTCCCTCTCTCTCTCTTTCCCCCACCTGATGAAAAACACCCCGGAAATCTCTCTCTCTCTCCCTCTCTCTCTCTTTCCCCCACCTGATGAAAAACACCCCGGAAATCTCTCTCTCTCTCCCCCCCTCTCTCTCTTTCCCCCACCTGATGAAAAACACCCCAGAAATCTCTCTCTCTTTCTCTCTCTCTTTCTCTCTCTCCCTCCCACCTCTCTCTCTTTCCCCCACCTGATGAAAAACACCCCGGAAACATCTCTCTCTCTCTCTTTCCCCCACCTGATGAAAAACACCCCGGAAACATCTCTCTCTTTCTCTCTCTCTTTCTCTCTCCCCCCCCCCTCTCTCTCTTTCCCCACCTGATGAAAAACACCCCGGAAATCTCTCTCTCTCCCCCCCCCTCTCTCTCTTTCCCCACCTGATGAAAAACACCCCGGAAATCTCTCTCTCTCCCCCCCCTCTCTCTCTTTCCCCACCTGATGAAAAACACCCCGGAAATTTCTCTCTCTTTCTCTCTCTCCCTCCCACCTCTCTCTCTTTCCCCCACCTGATGAAAAACACCCCGGAAATCTCTCTCTCTCTCTCTTTCCCCCACCTGATGAAAAACACCCGGAAATCTCTCTCCCCCTCTCTCTCTTTCCCCCACCTGATGAAAAACACCCCGGAAATCTCTCTCTCTCTCTTTCCCCCACCTGATGAAAAACACCCCGGAAATCTCTCTCTCTCTCTCTTTCCCCCACCTGATGAAAAACACCCGGAAATCTCTCTCCCCCTCTCTCTCTTTCCCCCACCTGATGAAAAACACCCCGGAAACATCTCTCTCCCTCTCTCTCTCTTTCCCCCACCTGATGAAAAACACCCCGGAAATCTCTCTCCCTCTCTCTCTTTCCCCACCTGATGAAAAACACCCCGGAAACATCTCTCTCTCTCTCTCCTTCCCCCACCTGATGAAAAACACCCCGGAAATTTCTCTCTCTTTCTCTCTCTCCCTCCCCCCTCTCTCTCTTTCCCCCACCTGATGAAAAACACCCCGGAAACATCTCTCTCTCTCTCTTTCCCCACCTGATGAAAAATACCCCGGAAATCTCTCTCTCTCTGTGTCTCTGTCTCTGTCTGTCTCTGTCTCATATCGACGACGTATTCCTTTACCCTTCATGCTCAACAACACTTATATTAATTTTTTTTTCCATTTATTTTGCTTTGTTTATTGGAATTACAGTCCATCACCCGAAGAAAAATGGGTATTCCCAATAGGCTCTACGCGAGGATTAATGAATGAAAGCGCATATCTATTATTCATTACTGTGTTGTTGTTGTTGTTGTTGTTGTTTGGGGGAGCTGTTTGTTTGTTGTTGTTGTTTTTCTTCTCTCTGTTAATTAGATTGTCTTTTCACCCAACTTTGTCTGTCAAATTTTCATGAACTACTGTTGTTGTTTCTAATCCTGCTAATTTTTCCTGTACTGTTTAGCTGCTACATTTGTTTGTTTGTTCGCTTGCTTGTTTGTTTGTTTGTTTGTTTGTTGTTCCTTCGCTTTCTTTGCTTGTTTGATTCTTATACATCAACAAACTGCTAACCAGAACAAGAAACAGGTTTGTAAGCATGATCATCGATCACGAAACAAAAACACGACTGTGATGGTCCTAAATATACATACAATAACACGCCACAGTAGGAATATAATATTGTTCTCACAGCAAAGAGCAGCTGATAATTAATTCCGCTCCGTTCTAATTCCCTACGTCAGGGACTTATAGGGCAGGTCCGGAGAGAGAGAGACAGAGAGACAGAGACAGAGACAGGGGGTCCGTCATTCACTGGGGAGCTCATTAATTATCAGCCTCTCCGAAACGAGGCGAGGTTCCAGACAGGCACTAAAGAGCTCAGGGTGCTGTAACAGCCCATGAGATGGGGCATTAGTGTGGGAGGGGAAGGAAGGATAGGATGAACGGAATGGAGGAAGGAAGGAGAGGAAGGGATAGAGGGAAGGAAGGATGGGCCTCCTCCTCCTCCTCCTCCTTCTTCTTCTTCTACCTGTGGACACAACTAATGACCGACCTAGCAACCAGCTCTTTCCATTTCTCACTGTTCTGTCTCTCTCTGTCTCTGTCTCTCTCTCATGGCGTCCCCCAGTCTCAGGCCTGTCCATTCTGGAATATTGTCCTCCCATCTCTTTTTGACTCACTTGTGTAAACAAAGTGAGTCTATGTTTTAACCCGGTGTTCGGTTGTCTGTGTGTGTGTGTGTGTGTGTGTGTGTGTGTGTGTGTGTGTGTGTCTGTGGTAAACTTTAACATTGACATTTTCTCCGCAAATACTTTGTCAGTTGACACCAAATTTGGCATAAAATTAGGAAAAATTCAGTTCTTTCCAGTCATCTTGCTTAAACCAATATTGCACCTCTGGGATGGGCACA